>NC_138027.1:6523098-6894963 GCF_964106645.2 Podarcis pityusensis
GTTGTTGTTATTAATATAGGAATAAATATTATTAGGTGGTGTATAAATTAATAATAGCTGCTACTGATGATAATAAGTAATAATAATAATATAGTATAGCATCAGTATTATTATGAATATATGAATAAATATTATTAGGTGTGTATAAATTAATAACAATAACAGCTGCTACTGATGATAATAATAAATAACAATAATATAGCATCATAATAGTGTTATTATTATGAATATATGAATAAATATTATTAGGTGGTGTATAAATTAATAATACCAGCTGCTACTGATGATAATTAATAACAATAATATAGTATAGTATCATAATAGTATTATTATGAATATATGAATAAATATTATTAGGTGGTGTATATATTAATAATAATAATAACAGCTGCTACTGATGATAATAATAAATTATTAATAATAATAACAACAGCTGCTACTGATGATAATAAATTAATAATAATAATAGTAACAGCTGCTACTGATGATAATAATAAATTAATAATAATAATATAATATACTATACAGTGGTACCTTGGGATGCGAATGGGATACGTTCCAGAGCCCCTTCGCATCCTGAACAGAATGTGAGACGTGTCTGCGCGTGTGCAGGTCGCGTTTCGCCGCTTCTGCACATGCGCGTGACATCATTTTGACCGTCTACGCATGCACGAGCATGCTCCATTGTTTCCAGGTCGCCGTGGAGAGCAACCCGAAAATACTTATCCTGAAGCGTATTTATCCCGAGGTATGACTGTAATAGTATAACAACAACAATAATAAATCTATGAATAAATATTATTATTATTATTAGGCAGCATATAAATTAATAATAATAATAACAATAATCAGTGTTTTTTTTTCTGCAGAAATATTGCGAAAGAAAAACCATATGTATCTGATTCAATTCGGCGAGTTTTAGCAGTTTCAGCTGTTTTAGTTCATTTAAATTGAATCGAGCATAATGCTCCTCGGAATTATTCCTGGGCCTGCCCCATCAATAAACTAACAGGAGCAAAGTAATTGCCT
The DNA here is from genome assembly GCF_964106645.2 of Podarcis pityusensis. Taxonomy (NCBI): domain Eukaryota; kingdom Metazoa; phylum Chordata; class Lepidosauria; order Squamata; family Lacertidae; genus Podarcis; species Podarcis pityusensis. Next base: position 6,524,128 of record NC_138027.1, read on the forward strand.
GCCTAAACCCTCCCCTTGTGCAAATAGTGTGAAGTTGGAGCTGGTTAAACAGTAAAGGTAAAGGGACCCCTGACCATTAGGTCCAGTCGTGGCCGACTCTGGGGTTGCGGCTCTCATCTCACTTTACTGGCCGAGGGAGCTGGCGTACAGCTTCCAGGTCATGTGGCCAGCAGGACTAAGCCACTTCTGGCGAACCAGAGCAGTGCACGGAAACGCCGTTTACCTTCCCACCTATTTATCTTTCACTTTGACGTGCTTTCGAACTGCTAGGTTGGCAGGAGCAGGGACCGAGCAACAGGAGCTCACCCCGTTACGGGGATTCGAACCGCCAACCATCCGATCGGCAAGCCCAAGAGGCTCAGTGGTTTAGACCACAGCACCACCCGCGTCCACATTAGGTGGCCTTTTTTGAATTACCGTATTTTTCGCCCTATAGGACGCACCGGCCCATTGGACGCACCTAGATTTTGGGGGGGGAAATAAAGGGGAAAAAATTTATTCTCCCCCCCCCCCAGCACGGGGCTGGGGCGGGGGAAGCCTGAGCGCAGCTTCGGCATCGCTCTGGGAGCTTGCACAACCTTCGGGAGCCCGGCACAGCTTCGCGCCGGTCTCCGGGGGGGGGTGCGCGGAGCTGCGCCGAGCCCGGAAGCGCAGGCAGCCGACCCCTATCGCTCACCAGGCTTCAGCAAAAGCCTGTATTCGCCCCATAGGACGCACACACATTTCCCCTTCATTTTTGGAGGGGAAAAAGTGCGTCCTATAGGGCGAAAAATACGGTAATTTTAACAAGTCTGTTGAAAACTGGGTAAAACTGAGTTGGATAGTGCCCCTTTCTCCTGGGAAAATGCATGCCGCGGTTGCAGGTGCCCCGTGTATGCATATTTGGGCGTAAGCTCTGTTAAATTAGCTGTGATTCCTTCATTGCAGGGGGTTGGGCTGGATACTTTTGGGTACCTCCCAAGTCCCCAACAGTTCTATGTTTCTATGAATTTAGCAGGGCTTAATTCCAAGTAAACAAGCCTGGGAGTGAATTGTAAAGCTACAGACCCTGTTGCACATATACGGAACAGTAAACCCTACTAAACTCTCTAGAATTTATTTATGAGAAACCTTTAGGGCAGTGGTGTCCAAGCTTCTTTCAAAGAGAGGGCTAGATTTGATGAAGTGAAGGGCCGTGGGGGTTGGAGTTGCTGCTTTTTTTAGGGTTGGAGTTGTTGAGGGTTTTTTTAAGGATTTTTTTAAGGATTTTTTTTTTTAGGATTTTAGGAAATAAACTGCCACAGGGGCCGGATTAAACCGACTGGCGGGCCAGATTAGGCCCCGAAATGGATTTAGGGGGTTCAATATGCTCTCTGTTCCTGTTTTTGAAAATGAAAATTAAAAAAATGGAACATGTATTTTGTTTATTTGTTTTAAAACAATTATATGGTGTCTTTCTGTGTGAGACTCTGTTTGAGAGGCATTGTTGTTGTTGTTTAGTCGTTTAGTCGTGTCCGACTCTTCGTGACCCCCTGGACCAGAGCACGCCAGGCACTCCTGTCTTCCACTGCCTCCCGCAGTTTGGTCAAACTCATGCTGGTAGCTTCGAGAAGACTGTCCAACCATCTCGTCCTCTGTCGTCCCCTTCTCCTTGTGCCCTCCCATCTTTCCCAACATCAGGGTCTTTTCCAGAGAGTCTTCTCTTCTCATGAGGTGGCCAAAGTATTGGAGCCTCAGCTTCAGGATCTGTCCTTCCAGTGAGCACTCAGGGCTGATTTCCTTCAGAATGGATCGCTTTGATCTTCTTGCAGTCCATGGGACTCTCAAGAGTCTCCTCCATCACCATAATTCAAAAGCATCCATTCTTCGGCAAGCAGCCTTCTTTATGGTCCAGCTCTCACTTCCATACATCACTACTGGGAAAACCAGAGCTTTAACTAGACGGACCTTTGTTGGCAAGGTGATGTTTCTGCTTTTTAAGATGCTGTCTAGGTTTGTCATTGCTTTTCTCCCAAGATCATTCTGAGAGCCATTAGCGGGGCTTTTTTCAGCTGGAGCACACAAGAAGTCAGTTCCAGCACCCACTGGTGGAGCTGCATTCTCTGGCACCGGGGGCGGAGAGCAGGCGGGGGCGTGGCTGGTGTGCATCCTGGGGGCATGGTATGCTGCCTGTGGGGCAGCAGCGATGGCACCCCACCCCCCTCTTCCTCTGTCAGTGCCAGCACCTCTCAGGTGTGCGCCATTGCCGTTCTAAGAGAACAAGGGAGAATTTCATTGTGAGCTCCAGCACCTCTTTTTCAAAGAAAAAGTAGCACTGGTCATTCGGATATTATTTTTCTCTGGGACAGCTACAGTGATAGAAGTTCTATGACATGATAGAAGTTTATAACATTATACATGGAAAGATAAAGGTGTGGGGGGAAATCCCTCTCTCGCAAGACTAGTAATTGGGGACATCGAATTTTGTGTTTGTTTTGGGTTTTCCCAAAAAATCAGTGCAGAACTTCACAGCCTTAAAACAAGTTATGGGGATCTGTTATGCAAAAGCTCATCGAAAGTCCACGTGTATCCTTCACGATGTGCGTCTACTCGCTTCTGTTTACTACAAACTTTTATATAGCTCCAAAACTTCTAAAACTCTTACAGTGCCTTTAGGGAACTAGCCAAGCGGCTTGCAGCGTTTTAAAAGGCCTAAAACAATAATAAAATGATCTAAAAGTAGCTTTTACTGATGACTTTCCAGATAATAAAACTTCACCTGCGGAACTTCCAGCCTAAGCTGGTTCTCGGTTGAGCCTGACAGTGCTTCTTTCAAGAGACTCACACCGCGCACTCCAAGATATAACAAACAGGAGCTAAGCCAGGGGTCAGTAACCTTTTTCAGTCGTGGGCCAGTCCACTGCCCCTCAGACCTTGTGGGGGGCTGGACTATATTGGGGGGGGGATGATCGAATTCCTATGCCCCACAAATAACCCAGAGATGCATTTTAAATAAAAGGACACATTCTACTTGTATAAAACACACTGATTCCTGGACCGTCTGCTGGCTGGATTGAGGAGGCGATTGGACCAGATCCGGCCCCCGGGCCTTAGTTTGCCTACCCATTAGCTAAGCAGTGTTCATTATCCCATGCCGTACTGTGGCTCTCTGGGTCCCGTTGATTCTTTCAGTCTGCAGATAGCGCAGATTGCAGAAGGGCAATAGCTCAGCGGGATCTTCTGCATCTGCTTTGCAGGCAGAAGTTCCCAGGTTCAGTGCGTGGCATTTCCAAGTAGGGCTCTAATGTCCCTAAAATCATGGAGCCCTGCTGCCTGTCAGTGTTGACAGTACTAAGCTAGATGTTAAAGGTAAAGGACCCCTGAATGGTTAAGTCCAGTCAAAGGCAACTATGGGGTTGCGGTTCTCATGTCGCTTTCAGGCCGAGGGAGCCGATGTTTGTCCACAGACAGCTTTCCGGGTCATGTGGCTTCTGGTGCAATGGGACACCGTGACGGAAGCCAGAGCGCATGGAAATGCCGTTTACCTTCCCGCCGCAGCGGTATCTATTTATCTACTTGCCCTGGCGTGCTTTCGAACTGCTAGATTGGCAGGAGCTGGGACATAGCAACGGGAGCTCACCCTGTCACAAGGATTTGAACCACCGATCTTCCGATCAGCAAGCCCAAGAGGCTCAGTGGTTTAGACCACAACGCCACCCACATCCCCTGAGTTAGATGTATCAAGAGTCTGATTCAGTATGAGGCAGATTATTACGTTTCCGTATACATCTGCCCTCTGCCGCTAAGAGGATTACTTGCATCATAGAGGCCATAGGATTGGAAAGGGACCCCAAGCATGGTTTAGTCTAGCCCCTAATCACAGCTAAAGAATCCCTGGCAGATAGCCACCTAACCTCTGCGTAAAAACCCGCAATGAAGAAGCGTTCACCACCTTCTGAGGTACGTAGTCTGTTCCACTGTTGAATGGCTCTTACTATCAGACAGTTCTTCCTAACTTTTAGTCAGAATTTTCTTCTTTGTAACTTGACTCCAATGAAGCAGCAGAAAACAAGCTTGCTCCATCTTCCATCTTTGAGATATTTGAAGATGGCTATCCTATCACATGGGACACAGGTGGTGCTGTGGGTTAAACCCAGAGCCTAGGGCTTGCCGATCAGAAGGTCGGCGGTTCGAATCCCCGCAACGGGGTGAGCTCCCGTTGCTCAGTCCCTGCTCCTGCCAACCTAGCAGTTCGAAAGCACGTCAAAGTGCAACTAGATAAATAGGTACTGCTCCGGCAGGAAGGTAAACAGCGTTTCTGTGCGCTGCTCTGGTTCGCCAGAAGCGGCTTAGTCATGCTGGCCACATGATCCGGAAGCTGTACGCCGGCTCCCTCGGCCAATAAAGCGAGATGAGAGCCGCAACCCCAGAGTCATCCGCAACTGGACCTAATAGTCAGGAGTCCCTTTACCTTTATCCTATCACATCTCAATCTTCTCTTCAGGCTGAACATACCCAATTCCCTCAACTGTCCCTCATATTGCCTGGTTTCTAGACCCTTATATCTTGGTTGCCCTCTTCTGCACATGTTCCAGCAGTATCCTCCTGAAAATGTGGTTCCCACAACTGGACACAGGACTCCAGGTGTGATCTGACCAAGGCATGATAGAGCAGGACTATTATTTCCCTTGATCTGGACGCTAGACTTCTGTTGATGTAGCCTAGAAATCACACTAGCTTTTTTTTTTTGTTGCACTGTTGACTCACCGAAACCTGTGGCCCACCAAGACCCCTAGATCCTTTGACATGCTCTGCTGGTCTAGCCAGGTGTCCCCCCATTTTTATATCTGTGCAGCTGGTTCTTCCTGCTCAAGTCTCCTGGAAGCTGCAAGGGAACCTTTGAACATCACAACCCCTGCATGTGAAGTCAGCAAGGCAAAGTAAGCGCTTTCTTGTGGAGTCTATAATGTCTCATCTTTTCCACTACAGTGGTACCTCGGGTTACAAACACTTTGGGTTACAGACTCCGCAAACCTGGAAGTAGTACCTCGGGTTAAGAACTTTGCCCCAGGATGAGAACAGAAATCGTGGGGTGGCAGTGGGAGGCCCCATTAGTGAAAGTGCGCCTCCGGTTAAGAACGGTTTCAGGTTAAGAACGAACCTCCGGAACGAATTAAGTTTGTAATCAGAGGTACCACTGTACTTCCTAAAATACGTAAACCGTGCCGCAGACTGCAACAAGCATAAAGGAATGCGCTTCTGTCCGTTGTTTACTTTCTCACTCATTAAAAAAAGTAGGGGAGAAAGGACCGTAAGAAAGACTGTTAACTATGTTTATGAGAAAAGCGTTGTCCAAGACAACACCGGTAAAACTCATTGTTCCTAGTCAAATCTCACATAATACAACCAGGGCAAGTCCTCAGATACATCATTTGACTCCCTGTTCAGTTATGGATCCAGATAATGTTCGTCAGTGTTTCTCACAATAAACCTTGAAGACCTTTGTGTCAAGAGACAAATTGCCACCCGCCCTGCGGAAGTCCAAGCTACCAGGTGTTGGGCGAAAGGAAACTCTTCCAAAGGAATTTTCGCCATTCATTTGTATAGAGGCAGCTGCACACCCCTTCCCTTTATTTCTGGTTTCTGCTTCTTGGTCAGGCTGTAAGCAAGGTGGGGGCCTTAAAAATCTCTCCACCTGGGGGTGGGGGCAAGGTCTGCTTAGCACCAGCTTTGGACAGGTAGCGATGGTTGCGCAGGGCCGTTCCAGAGGGTCATCCTGGCTTTACGTGATTTTGTAAGGATAGCCAGGAGTGTAACCTCCACGTAAGATGAGATCTACCTATAATAAGGTGTTGGATGGCCACATCTCTTGGCTGAGACACCTTCCAAGCTCTGCTTAGTAGGAGCAGTATGGGGTGGGGGCATTGCCTGGGAGCTGTCCAGGGTCCTGATCTGCTTTGTGATCTGCCCTGTTTGTCTTGTTTCCACTTCTCCTGGGAACCCCAGGGCATTACCGTAACTGCTATCATGAATGAATAACACTTATTATGGACCATGGACCACAGCAGATTGAAACAAACAAAACAAAAAACCCCAAGTGTCCAATTTCCCCCCCCCCCAAAAAAGTGCAAAGGTTGCTCTAAAACGAATATATAAAATGTATTAATATCCTTAGAATAAACAGAACTTTTAAAACAGATAAGCATTGCTATTGCATAAAAAAAAAACCCAGCGCAAGATCGGGTGGCATTCAGGAATTGTTTCCAGGACACATTTCATACTCTCATTTTCTACTGCCAGTTTGCAGAAATGGAGTCCCAAGAATTTCCCTGTTATCTGGTGGCCTTTGCTGCAAATGAAGTCAATGAAGGCGTAGTTGGCCAATCGGTGTTAAAAAAGGACAGAACTTTCTTTATGTATGCTACAACAGCAGCAAGAATACTTATTGCAAAGCATTGGAAGACACAAGACTTACCCACACTGGAGGAATGGCAGATGAAATTGATGGACTATATGGAATTGGCGGAAATGACTGGCAGAATCCGAGACAAGGGAGAAGAGTCGGTGGAAGAAGATTGGAAGAAATTTAAAGACTATTTACAGAAATATTGTAAAATTAATGAATGTTAGAATGATGTTGGATTGAAGTTAAGTGGTTTCTAGCTGTACAGGTACAAAAGAATATGGAAAAATTGGTTTTTAATATGTAAAAATTTAATGTTATAACAAGATTAAAGATTAGGATTAAAAAGGAGGGAAAGGAATTGCTGGATTAACAAATTGAATTGGAATACAAAAGAGGGAGGTATGAGGAGGTCCGGGAAACAAGTAAATGTAAAAGAAGTGATGAAAAGATGGAATTGTTTTTAACTGTTTTTTCTTTTTTCTACTTTGTATTTTTCTTTTTTATTGTTAATCTTTTTATTAATGTGATTTTTCTTCTTTTGAAACTTTAATAAATATTATTTAAAAAAAAAAAAAATTAAGTCAATGAAGGCGCATCCCGGCTTGTTGCTTGCAACAGAAACCCCAGTTTCTCCTCCCCTCCCCAGTACTTCATTCTCTTTCAAGAGGGCTCCAGAAAGTGTTCTCTGATATCAGCATAAACACACAAGTTAGTGTGCTGTGGAATCTTCCCGACTGCAGTCACTGATAACATTCATTCGGAATGCCATTTCGTTTGAAAGCTTTTCAATATTCCATTGCCATGGGGAATAGCAAGTGTTTTTCAAATTGATGCTGGCGTAAGGCACCTGCTCACCATTTCGCTGTTCCTGAGGATGTGAGTGCAAACAACTGCTTTCAAAACCACACCTTTTTTAAAAAAAATGGCAAAATTTCATATTTGTATACAGTGGTACCTCGGGTTAAGTACTTAATTCATTCCAAAGGTCCGTTCTTAACCTGAAACTGTTCTTAACCTGAAGCACCACTTTAGCTAATGGGGCCTCCTGCTGCCGCCACGCAGCCAGAGCACGATTTCTGTTCTCATCCTGAAGCACAGTTCTTAACCCGAGGTACTATTTCTGGGTTAGTGGAGTCTGTAACCTGAAGCGTATGTAACCTGAAGTGTATGTAACCCGAGGTACTACTGTAAATTTATATAAAAATGAAGGCTGGCACCAGGACTGAGTCTGGGCAAGGATCCCCGCTTCCAGCAAGCATAGCAAGTGGTGGTCCAGGGCAGGCATCCCTATTTTTCCTCTATCCCAGGGGTCAGCAGTGTTGAGAGCCAGTGTGGTGTAGTGGTTAAGAGTGGTAGACTCCTAATCTGGGGAACCAGGTTCGCGTCTCCGCTCCTCCACATGCAGCTGCTGGGTGACCTTGGGCCAGTCACACTTCTCTGAAGTCTCTCAGCCCCACTCACCTCACAGAGTGTTTGTTGTGGGGGAGGAAGGGAAAGGAGAATGTTAGCCGCTTTGAGACTCCTTAAAGGGAGTGAAAGGCGGGATATCAAATCCAAACTCTTCTTCTTCTTCAGCAAACTTTTTCAGCAGGGGGCTGGTCCTCTGTCCCTCAGACCTTGTGGGGGGCCAGACTATAATTTGGGGGGAAAAAATTAACGAAGTCCTATGCCCCACAAATAACCCATAGATGCGTTTTAAATAAAAACACACATTCTACTCATGTAAAAACACACTATTTCCCGGACCAACCACGGGCCAGATTTAGACAAGGATTGGGCCGAATCTGGCCCCTGGACCTTAGTTTGCCTACCCATGCTCTATCCCCCCTCCTTTTTTTTACATTTTTACTCAAGCAGCATGTGCTGTAAACATTTAATGTTGTAGGGGTTTTTTTTGCCGGGGGGGGGGGTCAGTTCAATGACACCCTTAATCCCTTCCAGTACCTGGGGTCCTGTGCCCAGTAAGGGTTGGAATCTAATTGAGGAGGTTGCTAGACTGGTCAGGCAATGACCTTAGCTGGCCATCAGCATCTCTAAATAATCTCAGTTGCAAGAACTAAAACTAAGAAATGATGCCCTCCAGTCTAATGTGTGGGCTTTTCATCCACCACTGTCACCTGGCTGCTAGGTAGGAGAACAATAGCCAGAGCAGGGTGTGTGATCTGAGCTGGAAGCAGGTTGGTAGCTAGCCATGCTTGATCTGTGCTAATGGAGAAGCAAGATCTGTTTTGGCATCACTACCAGGTTAAATGTAAAAAAGGTAAAGGCAAAGGACCCCTGGACTGTTAAGTCCATTCAAAGGCGATTCTGGGGTTGTGGAGCTCATCTTGCCTTCAGGCCAAGGGAGTCGGCGTTTGTCCACAGACAGCTATCCAGGTCATGTGGCCAGCAGGACTAAACTGCTTCCGGCACAACGGAACACCGCGGCGGAAACCAGAGCACATGGAAACACCGTTTACATTCCCGCCGCAGTGGTACCTATTTATCTACTTGCACTGGTGTGCTTTCAAACTGTTAAATGTATGTGCAAATCAAGCCTGCGTAAGTGCCTGGAACCCCTGGAGTCTCTCGCCGCTTGGAAATAGGGGTCGCATGTAACATTATTTACATGATTTATAGTACCCCCCCTCCCCGGTTTGCACTAGCCAAAAGGTGGCTTACAGTAAAAACAAGTAGATCAAGAATACGTAACATCCATAACAGGAAAAAACACAGCTCGTTGCATTGAAAATGCACAACAATGACTAATAGCAGCAGTATCCACTCTCTTCCCCAAATGCCATGCAACAAAAATGTGTCTTGTTGACCAACTTCCTGAAGCCAGGAGGAGATGAGGCCACACACACTTCATTAGGCAGAGAGAGTTCCACATGCAAAGAGTTTGTTTTCTCCAGCTCAGATAAGGTTTGTGAACACGCACAAATACGAGCCAACCCGCCTCGTTTCATTTGCGTGTGTTTATCGCCCAGTTATTTTCCTCCTTTCTGGAGGAAGCACCACATTTCATTTCCAAAATCAAAGGCCAACGTTTTTCCTCTCTGGCTGGCCGTGGGGAAGCAAGGACCGGACGCAGCGGCAGGAAGGTTGCGTGATCCAAACAGGTCAGGGTTCCTGTTCAAAATAGGAAGAGGGGAATGTTGTGGTCAGTTTACTGCCAACATCCTGCTTGTTATGCAGAGAGAGGTCTTGGTTCCAAGTCCTGCTGTGAAAGAGGCAGTTTGTTGTTCTTACAGATATAAAGGCGCAGATGGGGCTGTGATGAGTCCCTCCATTTAGATAAATATTTTTTTAAAGGCATCAAGGAGAGGCAAGTTCCAAAGATGACTCGGTATACATTCTGCAGCCTGCTTTCCCCCTACCTTTTATTTCTAATAAAAGTTTCCCTATTTGATCACTAAAGTGTGTACAATTGCCAGCATCAGGGTTCTCAATTCCTTGCCTGTCTAGATGCTTGAAATCCAGCTTACTGAATGAAATATACTCGGAGTCGAGAGTGGATTTCATGCTCTTTATTCAGCTCATAGTGGTGAGGAGGAATGGAATGTCTGCCTTATATACATTATTTACACAATGGGCCCCACGTGATTGGCTAATTCTGGGATTCTCCTGTAGGCCAATCAGGTTGCGGATTCCCTTCCACCTGGAGCTGGATTGGGTGGCTCCTGTGGACCAACCAGACTGCTGCATTCTGGGTCCTATTGTTCTAGGACCAATCAGACTGCTGCATTCTAATCCTATTGTTCTAGGACCAATCAGACTGCTGCATTCTAATCCTATTGTTCTAGGACCAATCAGACTGCTGCATTCTGGATCCTATTGTTCTAGGACTAATCAGACTGCTGCATTCTAATCCTATTGTTCTAGGACCAATCAGACTGCTGCATTCTGGATCCTATTGTTCTAGGACCAATCAGACTGCTGCCTTTTGGATCCTATTCAACTCAGTACATAACACTGAACGTATAGGATCAGAGTTGTGGGACACCGGCACGCTCTCCTGAGCTCTCGACGAGACTTGGGGAACATGGGCTGCCTTTACATTCTGTGTAAACTGTCAGGGAGCTGTCTGGAAAAACTCCAAACAACTCTGTTCCCAGGATTCTTTGGGAGAAGCTATGATTGTTGAAAGCAGCACGGCACTGCTTTAAGTGTCCCGTGCAGATGGGGCCACACCAACAAGGATTATCCATGAGAAAAATGTACTTGGCACCTTCTGTAGAAACAATATGGGCCAAGGAGCAGCTGAGGCTATGCGCCAACATGAACTGTGCAACTGTGGCCTCCATGCCTTGCCAAACCACCAGGAGGAATTCTGGATCAACTTCCTTCATGGTTCTTACAGGGCATGAAGATGAGAAGTCGGACGCAAACACGAACTTCCTCGCATTTCCTCTCTTCCCATCACTGTCTCAGGAGTGTAATTTGGGGTCAGCAAATACGCACATGGACCAGGGGGCATGGTGGAGAGGAGCAAAATCATCATTATTATTCTAGTAAGGAATCCAAGGGCTTCCGCAGCCCAGAGGACTGAATGACCCTTCTCTACCCAAAGCAGAATAGCATGATGCACAAGGCGCTGGCAAATGGTGTGACACCCCTCCTTCCCGCCTAGCTCCGCTAAGCAGATGGTTATCTTGAATGGCAAGGTGCCATTTTGCTGGTATTTCTCAAGCTAGTTTGCTGATAGAGTGTTTTAGAAGATGCAAACAATTGCTGCAAAGTATGTTTCTAAGCACAATTCAAAGTGCTAGTGCTTACCTTTAAAGCGCCAAACGTCCTTTGCCCTGTATACCTGAAGGAACATCTACATCCCCATCATCTAGCCCGGACACTGAGGTCCAGCACCAAGGGCCTTCTGTTGGTTCCCTCAGTACGTTTCCGAGCACAATTCAAAGTGTTGGTGCTTACCTTTAAAGCCCTAAACGGCCTCAGCCCAGTATACCTGAAGGAGTGTCTTCACCTCCATCGTTCTGCCTAGACACTGAGGTCCAGCGCAGAGGGCCTTCTGGCAGTTCCCTCGCTGCGAGAAGCCAAGTTACATGGAACCAGGCAGAGGGCCTTCTTGGTAGTGGCGCCCGCCCTGTGGAACGCCCTCCCATCAGATGTCAAACAGATAAACAACTACCTGACATTTAGAAGACATCTGAAGGCAGCCCTGTTTAGGGAAGTTTTTAATGTGTGACATTTTAATTGTATTTTTAATCTTGGAAGCTGCCCAGAGTGGCTGGGGAAACCCAGCCAGATGGGTAGGGTACAAACAAATTATTATTATTATTATTATTATTATTGCTGCAATAAGTGAGATTACAGGGAACCAGGCAGAGGGCCTTCTCAGTAGTGGCACCTGCCCTGTGGAACACCCACCCATCAGATTTCAAGGAAATAAACATCTATCTGACTTTTAGAAGACATCTGAAGGCAGCCCTGTACAGAGGAGAAGTTGTTGTTGTTGTTGTTGTTTGTTGTTGTTGCTGATATTTTGCTGGGGCAACCCAGTCCAATGGGTGGCATATAAATAATAAAATGATGATGTGCTTTGTCGGACATAACCTCCACAATCAGGGCCGGCCCAACACACTTTGCTGCCTGAGGCAAAGAACAAGATGTTGCCTCTCTCCATTCCATGTGCAAAAGCTGACTAGACTGGCAACTGAGGTTTCAAGCACATGACTTCCCCCCAAAGAATCCTGGGAACTGGAATTCACTGAGGGTGCTGGGAACTGTGCTTCTGTAAGGGGCAGATGACACTTCCTGGAATTCTTTGGGGGAAGCCATGTGCCTTAAAAGCACCGTGCGGATGTAACCTGAATCTCACTTTGGCATCCTCCATGGCCTCTAAGGGGAGCAGGGGAGCTTCAGGGGCCCAAGAAAGACTTCATGGCACACACTCAAAAGCTCTGTCCCCTCGCCACCCTTCAGCATTGGCTGCCTGAGGCAGCTGCCTCACTTGGCCTCCTGGTAGGGCCAGCTCCATCTACAAGTTAGGAGAGCACCTTGGTGGACTTGGACCACATTCTCCATGCATCTAAAGTGATACAGTATGATACCACAGAATTGTAGAGTTGGAAGGGACCCCAACTCTCCCCTCGCAAAGTCCCCAGAATTGCCTGGGTAGAGAGATTGCCTATTAAACCATAAAGGCTTCCAGTGGTGCAACTGGGCAGATGCCCCAGATTCTGAGCTTTTGCTTTGAAAAAAGCATGTCTGTAGCCCTGTGAGAAATAAAAATTTGAGGCATAGTGTGCAGCTTCTTCTAGGTCGTATCTGTGAAAGGAGTGTGGGCACGTTGTGATTTGTTCCTGGTACTGAGGGATGTTCCCTTTTGTTATTACATACACAAAGTATCAAATGTGGTGACAGTAATAATAATACAACAAAACAACACCACCACAAACTGGCTTATAAGTATAAAACCAAATTTACTAGAATAATAGCTAGAATAGAGATAGACTTGTAACCATTCAAACAACAAACATACTAAGGTGCCATGTGCAAGACAAAGCCTGGAGATACTGTAAACATGGAGTGGAAAAATGTACAACTCTATCTTAACAAGTTACACGTGCAGTAAACGTTATACAGACTGGGTAAATGATCCGTTCAACAAGTAGCGTAAGTCCAGTCACAGAACGGCAACCCCGTGCCGCCACAAAGGAAAAGAAAAACAGCTTGGAAAAACTTTTTCATATTCTCCAGTGTGCTACCCTTGCCGTTGTGGCTTTGTCTTGCACATGGCACCTTAATATGTTTGTTATTTGAATGGTTACAAGTCTATCTCTATTCTAGTTATTATTCTAGTAACTTTGGTTTTATACTTATAAGCCAGTTTGTGGTGTTGTTGTTTTGCTGCTCTGTTGTTATTAGACAGCAACATCATCTCTGTGTGTGTGTGTGATCTCCATAATCAGGACATAGCTGTCTTCCCATGGTAAATATAAGGCTGTTAAGAGTGGTTGTCCCTCTCATTTTGGGTTAAGCCATTCCCCACAGCCAGCCATTTTGCATTGTGCCATGCCTCCTCTGTGGAAGCTATTATGTGAGGGGCACCCCCAGCACTCTCAAAATTCAAAATGTGTCCGCTCTTCCAAAAAGTTGGCAGCCCTTGGGCTGATCCATAGGGACTCTAGTGTATGTTGTTAACACTAATTGAAATCCTTACCCGCCGAGTCAGGCAAAACCTCTTCATCTCCTGACCCCAAACAGGGGTTCTCTTCAGAAGTCTCCAATAGGTTTCTTGTGACCAGGCCAATGGGCCAGCTTTTTAATTTCATTAACGGTGTGTCATAAGATACGCCACCCGCCATTGGCTCCTCAATCCATACAGCTCTTTCCCCCTCTACACACTACAGATTTGCTCTCTTAGGGACTCCCTTGTCCTGTGGGAATATCAATTCAAAGGGATCTCATTGAACGGTGCAATTGTCCCCAGTGGATTTCTAAGCAGAAGGAGTTTGTGGAGCCAAGTCAGTCTGCTTCATCTTGAAGTCTCTCCAAGGAAATGGCTGCCTTTGTGAACCTTAATTTCTTTTTGCTGGTGCTGTTCCTGGCTATAGCTGCTGCTGTCTGTGAGTATGGGGCAATATCCCCCATCCCTTAATTTGTAGAGGGGTAACTATCAGTATCCCTTATCCCTTGACCTTAAAAAAACAAATCAATCCCCTTTCCTCAAAGGAACTTGGAGTGGCACGCAGAATTTTTAAGCAGAGGGGTTGGACCCTTAGGGGTAGCTTCCCACTTGACAATTCTATGATTCTGCCATTCCTATTTTATCCCCACAATGTGAGATAAGTGAGGCTGAGGTGGTAAGTGGCCCAGGTCACCCGGTGAGCTTCACCGCTGTCTAGATGCAAAGACTGTATTGCTTTGAAATATTTTAACTGCAAGAAGGGTCATTTAGTCCAACCCCCTGCGATGCAGGAATGCGTAGACAGAGTTTGTCCCAAAGTTTGTCATTGGCTCCCAGTACGATTCTGAGCACAATTCAAAGTGTTGGTGCTGACCTTTAAAGCCCTAAACGGCCTGGGTCCAGTATTCCTGAAGGAGCTTCTCTACCCCCATCGCCCAGCCCGGACACTGAGGTCCAGCGCCGAGGGCCTTCTGGCGGTTCCCTCCCTGTAAGAAGGGAGGTTGCAGGGAACCAGGCAGAGGGTCTTCTCGGTAGTGGCACCTGCCCTGTGGAACGCCTTCCCAGCTGATGTCAAGGCAATAAACAACTATTTTAAATTTAAAAGACAACTGAAGGCAGCCCTGTTTAGGGATGTTTTTAATGTCTGACGCTGTATTGTTTTTAATATTCAGTTTGGAGCCGCCCAGAGTGCCTGGGGAAACCCAGCCAGATGGGCGGGGTATAAATAACAAATTATTATATTATTATATGTGTACAGTGGTACCTCGGGTTACATACGCTTCAGGTTACATACGCTTCAGGTTACAGACTCTGCTAACCCAGAAATAGTGCCTCAGGTTAAGAACTTTGCTTCAGGATGAGAACAGAAATCGGGCTTCGGCGGTGCGGCGGCAGCAGGAGGCCCCATTAGCTAAAGTGGTGCTTCAGGTTAAGAACAATTTCAGGTTAAGAACGGACCTCCGGAACGAATTAAGTACTTAACCCGAGGTACCACTGTAGAGTGTAATGTGTGTGAAGAAGTCTGCCGAGTCCAGCCAGTGGTCCACGCATCCCAGTATTGTCTGCAATGACTTGCAGTTTCTCCCTTCCCTGCTCGAAGATGGAGGGCATTCTGAACACAGTTCGGAACCTTCTGCGCACAGATGCTCTGCTGCTGAGCCACAGCCCTTGCCCAACACCTGTGCAATATGCTTCCCCAAAGGGAGAAGATATCAAGGGAAGAATGAAATTCCCTGTTGCTTGCAGCAGACAAAAAGCATGCCACAATGATTTAGCCCCGAAAAAATCTCCCTCTCTGGGCGAACTGCAACAGAACCTATCTTTTAAGAGGGCGTTTATGTGCTTGGTTTTTCCATTCTGCTGTTGCCGTTCACAGGTCTGGATGTTCGCACTGGAGAATGGGGTTGCGGAAACTTCCGAGGCTACTGCCGCAAGGACTGTTTCCCCCAGGAAAAATCTCTGGGGCCCGAAGACTGTGCTGAAGGCTTGGTGTAAGTCTCCTTTCTATGCCCCCTTCCCTGTTTTGATCTTTCTGTTGTTGAGATGATAAATAATTCTCAGAGCGCAACAGCCTGGTGGGAAATAAGGGAAACCAAACTTAAATGGCAGTGAGAGATTTTACTTTATTGGGCTCCATGATCACTGCAGATGGTGACAGCAGTCACAAAATTAAAAGATGCCTGCTTCTTGGGAGAAAAGCAATGACAAACCTAGACAGCATCTTAAAAAGCAGAGACATCACCTTGCCAACAAAGGTCCGTATAGTTAAAGCTATGGTTTTCCCAGTAGTGATGTGTGGAAGTGAAAGCTGGACCATAAAGAAGGCTGATCGCCGAAGAATTGATGCTTTTGAATTATGGTGCTGGAGGAGACTCTTGAGAGTCCCATGGACTGTAAGAAGATCGAAGCGATCCATTCTGAAGGAAATCAGCCCTGAGTGCTCACTGGAAGGACAGATTGTAAAGCTGAGGCTCCAATACTTTGGCCACCTCATGAGAAGAGAAGACTCTCTGGAAAAGACCCTGATGTTGGGAAAGATGGAGGGCACAAGGAGAAGGGGATGACAGAGGACAAGATGGTTGGACAGTGTTCTCGAAGCTACCAGCATGAGTTTGACCAAACTGTGGGAGGCAGTGGAAGACAGGAGTGCCTGGCGTGCTCTGGTCCATGGGGTAACGAAGAGTCGGACACGACTAAACAACAACAAAACTTAAATGGAAACTAGGCAACAGAGCCAAACTTCTGTAACGCGATGGCTGAAATGTTCTTTATTTGTTACTATTTATTTCTTGCTTTATAGCCCAACTTTTCTCTAAGGATCTCAAGGTGGTGTACGTAATTCTCCCCCACCCTCTTTTAATCCCCACTACAACCCTGAGAGGTAGGTTAGGCTGAGAGTGAGTGACTGGCTCCAAGGGGAGCCCCACAACTGTGTGAAGATTTGAACCCTGGTCTCCCAGGTCCAGGATTCTCAGCGCTACACGACACTGGCTTTTGGTAGCGTGTGCAAGTGTCCCACTTGGAGTGCAGTCCTCTTGTTGCCTGATGCAAGCCCAGTTTAAAAAGAGAAAAAGAGAGCTACATGCCTGAAAGAACTATCTCATGACACACTGAAAACCAATTTGCAGTTTCTGCCAACATCCAGAAATCTACAGAATTGGGTAGAACTTCTTAAATTGCATGTGACTTGGTGGTAACGGAAATCTAAAATTCTGTGAACCACCCTGAGACCTCCGAGTATAGGATGGTATATAAATTCAATACATAAATAAAATAAAAATAGTAGTTGCCAATCAATAGTTTGCAAGTGACCAGTATGGTGGAATGCATCATATGCAGTTTAAATCCTAGCAATTATTTCTAAATTTGCATCTATCTATCTAAGAATTAGCACGTGCAGAATGTATGCAAATCTGTAAATCTTTTGTCCTTTTTGGCAAACGCACAGGTGATCACCCTAAACTCCTGCGATGTCTCAGTGTGGTTTTTTTAAAAAAATTAATGCACTAGAAGACCATCTTTTGTCACTACTAGCTGTGCGCACACATCATCCCTTTAAAGCACATTCTTTCCCTCAAAGAATTCTGGGCACTGCAGTTTGTTCAGGGTTGATGGGAACTGTAACTCTGTGAGCGCTAAACTACGGTGCCCAGAATTCTTTGAGGGAAAGAATGTCATTTGATTGAGTTTTAAAGGCATAGTGCATACACAGTCTTCTTAGTATTGTGTATTGTGTTTTTAATATTCGGTTGGGAGCCGCCCAGAGTGGCTGGGGAAACCCAGCCAGATGGGCGGGGTATAAAAAATAAATTATTATTGAATTATTATTAGTCATGATGACTATATATGGTATGTATATCTTGGACACTGAAGTTCAGGTTTGCTAATAATTTGGTGTACTAGCATTGCTTTCTCTTAACCATTTATTCTTTCTGTTTACAGCTGCTGCATATCAGGCATGTTGGGATAGCAATTTGGATTAATAACCGAGTGACTGGGCTGTGAAGAGAATTTCTTGAGAATGCTTGCAGGAGGGCAGGCAACAAAGAGAACAAAACGACAGCCCCTTCATTGCAGCAAACAGCTTGCAAACAATAAAATTATTTCTCCTTGGCTTTTGCTCTGACTTATGATGAATCGTTTCTTTATCATTAGTTATGGCAGCTTCGCTATCCAGACCTAGGAGCGGGCAGGAAAAGACAAGATGGTTGGGGGGGGTCCCTTCTGCCGCACCTCTGAGCTCAGGGCACCTATGGGTGCCTCCAGATTATCAGTGTTTCGCAGGACAGACTCGGGTGCATGGCGGCACTCTAGATTTGCACATTTAAAGTGGATTAAAGCACTCTAGCACAACAAATAAACTTTTTTTTAAGGTGCCTTTTTTTTGCTGTCTGGAAAGTAGCAGGGAAGCGCACTGAAAAGTATGGGTCGAACGAAAGATTAACAGGAAGATGTGCAAACACTCCCACAGAGAAATCAGAATGGATGACTGCTCCGCCCAGCACACTGGGCCGTTTTCTGAACCTTTTCCAATCGTACATCCTTTAAAAAATAAATAAAAAAAATTATGCATTTTCCATAGTTCGATACATCCACTTTATAATCATTTGTCCTACATTCTTTTACTTCCCCACACATCCCTCCATGGGTTCATATTTAATCCTCATTGAGCTGCAGTTCCTTAATTACTGCCCCTCTTCCGGTTGTTTTTAACTGCTGCTCATATATCTTGTCCTACTTGGGAATTTATCTGGCTACTATAATTATTTAAGTATTCTCCATTTTATTCCCACTCCTCAGACTCATCCTGATTTCTTATATTTACAGTCAACATTGCTAGCTCCGCATATTCTATTCACTTATTCTGCCAGTCTCCTTTTGTCCTTCCACCTTTGTGCATAGATTATTCTGGCCGCTGCCGTTACACATCCTTTTTTATTTATACCCCACCCTCCCCAGCCAAGACCGGGCTCAGGGTGGCTAACAACCAATAATAAAAACAAGTTGATTAAAATACAACTTAAAAAACAAGATTAAAATACAGCATTAAAACATTAAGATGCAGCCTCTTCAGAGGAGGAGAAAGAAAAAAGAAAGAGGGGGAGGGAATCAAATTGATTCTAAGCCAAAGGCCAGGCGGAACAATACATAAATAAATAAAATGTCCAGTAGCACCTTAGAGACCAACTAAGTTTGTTCTTGGTATGAGTTTTCGTGTGCATGCACTTCTTCTGAAGGTGCCACTGGACTTATTATTATTATTATTATTAAATATATATATGAGTACCAAGGTGTTTGACAACCAAGGTACGCCACCCATCTGACTGGGTTGCCCAGCCACTCTGGGCAGCTTCCACCATAATATAAAAACAGCCAAGCATAATCAACTAAAAGTTTCCCAATACAGGGCTGCCTTCAGATGTCTTTGGAAAGTTGCATAATCAGATGTCAGAGGGGCAGGGATGGCGCTCCACATATTAATATTATTATTATTATTATTAATATTATTATTATTATTATTATTTTGTATGCCGCCCTTCATCTGCAGATCACAGGGCCGTTCTCAACACATAGCACGGGCTGCATACTGCGGAGGAAATGACCAGGGGGATTCCTTGCTTATAAGAGCTACCGAATGGAGCCTCCACGTCCAGAGACAGTCTACCTCTGGATTACTAGCGGCTGAGGGAGGGGCAAAGCAGCATTATGGCCTGCCCTAGCGGGGGCAAAAATCTACGCCAGCAAGACGCCACAACCTCGATACGCCGAGGGCCGCCTTCCCTGGAACCTTCTGGACTACAACTCCCGTCAGCCCCCGGGAGAGCGGCCGAAACGCGCGTGCGCGCGGGAAGCGGGAAGCGGAGGCGCCTCAGCCGCCTTTGGCCCAGTGCGGTTTCCGTAACGCGCGCGCGAGAAAGAGAAAGACCGCGCTGAGCGTGTCCCCGCGCGGCCGCCGTAGCGCGCTCTTTCTAGGGAGGCCTCAGGTTGCCATGGCGGCGGCAGTGGCGGTTTCCTTCGTCTCCGCTCGGCGCCTGTGAGGGGGAAGTAGGCGAGTGGGGCCTAAGTTGGCGCTGCCGACCCGGCCGGCCATGGAGGACGAGCTGTACCTGGAGAACATCGACGAGTTCGTCACGGACCAGAACAGAGTCGTGAGTGGGGGAAGGGGTGCGAAAGCGGGGGGGGGGGCTCGCAGGTGCTTCAGAGGGGGAGGGGCGGGAGGAGGGGAGCTGTTGGGGGGAGGGGAGGGGGATTGGGCGGAGCGGGGGGCCCCGAACTCACAGAATATTTTTTTATTATTTTTATATATAATTTTTTATTAGTTTTTTTAACATATCATTTTCAACAGTAGTTAAACATACTTTTACATCTTATTCAAATTTTTGACTTCCATCAGTCTTGTCTGATAATTTTCCAATCTAATCTCTCAGTATGCATTTCTTATCTTCCCTATTACATTTCAAACTCATAACCAATATCTCTATCTTTTTCTCCTTTGTAACACTTTGTATATTTCTCCTTACAAAACTTCTTGTAGTCCTACTAGCGTAATTTGTTGATGACAGTTGCTCTTCAAATAGTTCATATACTTCTTCCAATCTCCTGTAAATCTCTGGTCCCGCAGGTTTCGAATCCTTCCTGTCATTTTGTCCAATTCTGCATAGTCCATTAATTTCGTCTGCCATACTTTCGTGAAGGCTCCCCACTGTCCTGAAGAGGCTTCGCACGGCTAAGCCAGAAGCTAGAACAGTGAGAGGGATTGTTGCGCAGCGATCCCTCTCGCTGTTCTAGCTTCTGGGATAGCTGCGCAGCCTGCATTCGCTCCATAAGACGCACACACATTTCCCCTTACTTTTTAGGAGGGGAAAAATGCATCTTATAGAGCGAAAAATACAGTATATCCTACCTTTAACCTAATGGCAGTGGGTTAAAAGAAATTGGCACAGAAATTACGACCTTGGCTCTCTATGGGCGATTGCAGTAATGATGGTTCGCAGTTTTTTGGGGGGCTGCTGGCACTTGTTGCATGTTGAGATTGGATTGTTCTCCATTGCAGGTAACATACAAATGGCTGAGCTATACACTAGGTGTTCACGTCAACCAAGCTAAGCAGTAAGTATTGATATATTGATAAAAAGAGGAGCAAGTCTTCTCAACTGTAGCTTCAGTTCTCCTTTTAAGGCTAAATAATTCTCCGTGGGATTTTTTAAAAAAAGATTGAGTAGAATAATTATTTGTTGGACTCTTGACCCACCAGGCCACCTCCAAGGTGTGTGGTCTGCATTCACTAATAATAACTTTATCAAGGAACGTAAGGGATTAATCTTCATTTTAGTGTCTCTGTCCCTTGCCCTCATTTGCACAGGATGTTGTATGACTATGTGGAACGAAAGCGGAAGGAGAATTCGGGAGCCCAGTTGCATGTCACCTATTTAGTGGCCGGAAACCTCGTTCAGAATGGACACACAGTGAGTGCACAGCTTCTTCCATTACAAGTACAAATGCAGTGGAGTTCAGTGGGTTACAAAGGGAAACAGAGCTTTCTGTTTGGATTTTCATTTGAAAAAACCCCAGAATCCTTTCTCCTAAGTATCATGTCAGAGGAAATAAAAAGAACAGTCAGACCAATATTTATATATGTAACTACGGCGGCAAGGTTATTGATTGCCAAAAATTGGAAAAGCAGCAGCGTCCCAACTAAAACAGACTGGTTATCTAAAATGATGGAATACTTGCATATTGCTGAAGTAACAGGGAGGATAAGAGGAGATATGGTACAAAAAGTGAATAAGGAGTGGGCTATCTTTAAGGAATCCATCAGAATTTATGTGGAAAAAGTAGAATTTCTGAAAGATACTGGGTGAATCCAGAAAATGATTAGAGCGAAAAGAGAGTAAAGTTAAAATAAAAGAAGAGATTAAAGAAATAATGAAATCCATTTAAGCTAGTTGGAAAAATAGTAACAAGAATGGCTGGAAGTCAAGTCACTTAGTGGGTAGGTGTGTAGGTATGTTGATATGTATAGTATAAAGCTAAAGGGACTCCTGACCATTAGGTCCATTCGTGACAGGCTCTGGTATAGTATAGGTAGGTATTATATAGAGTAATGTATAGTATAGTATAGTGTAGAATGTATAGTATAGGTAGGTATTATATAGAGTAATGTAGGAATGTTTTATGTTATGAATATTAGGTAGTGTGTTGTGTACGTGTATTGTGTAAGTGTATATGTATGTGTTTTATATGTTAATAAAATAAATAAATAAAGTATATATAAAGGGAAACAGAGCAGATGGGGCTTATCAACCTGGGAAGGTAGCCCAACCAGGAGAAGGGAGACTCTGATCCTAAACATCCACTGCCTTCTGGGATATCTTTGGGAGAAGAAAAAGCCAAGGAACAAACCCTACACAAATCTGTAGTGGAGTCCCTAAGATGGTTGGATGGCACCTTGTGCACTTCCTTCCAGAGACTTCTGCAGCCAAGCTGGTGCCAAACATATTGCTCTGTTTTTCTTTGGACCCCATCAATGAGGGTGTGTGTGTGTCTTGTTGTCTGGGAGGCCTAGGACCTCCGTACACACAGCCCAGGCTTGCGCCCCGAGGAGGTCACCTCAGTGCTACTAATGCAGCTGTTTGACCTCACCCCCGGAGGCACACTCCATTGTTAGGACAACGGGCTAAAGAAAGCGCACATTGCTTCTGTAGTCAGTAACAGTTACTGAAATTGTGTCTTACTGAAGCATTAAGTGTTTGGGTTAAAACCAAGTGACTAAAAATATTTGCACTTCCAACCAACTTTGCTCAGTGTGTTGAGTGTGCTACTTTCCCATACATTCTAGAGCAGCGTTCCATGCAGAAAAAGTACAAACGTCATGTCTCTACAGGAGGGGTAACCAACACAGTGCCCTCCACATCAGGCACCTCCAAACTCGGCCCTCCAGCTGTTTTGGGACTACAACTCCCATCATCCCTACCTAACAGGACCAGTGGTCAGGAATGATGGGAATTGTAGTCCCAAAACAGCTGGAGGGCCGGGTTTGGGGTTGTCTGCTCCAGATGCTGCTGGACTACAACTCCCATCATCCCTCACCAATGGCTGTGCTGGCAGGGGCTGATGAGAGTTGCAGTCCACAACATGGGAGGGCACCCCATTGGCTGCTCTTACTCTAAAGCATCTGAGGTCCATGGTGATAATAGAATCATAGACTTGTAAAGTTGGAAGGGGCTCCAGGGGTCATCTAGTCCAACCCCTTCCAATGCAGGAATCTCAGCTAAAGCATCTATGACAGATGCCCATTCAACCTCTGCTTAAAAACCTCCAAGGAAGGAGAGTCCGTCATCTCTTGTGGGAATCTGTTCTTATTGTCAGAAAGTTCTTCCTGATGTTTAGTCGAAATCTTCTTCCTTGTCACTTGAAACCGTTGGTTCAGGTCCTCTCCTCTGGAGCAGCAGAAAACAAGCTTGCTCCATCTTCCATGTGACAGCCCTTAGATATTTGAAGACTGCTATCCTATCTCCTCTCAATCTCCTCTTGGTTCCTTTTAGCATAGTAGTCCTCTTCAAACTTCATTCAATCAGAGGATTTATTATTTGTGAGAGGGCAGCAGGCAAGAGCGTGCCCTCTATGTGTGTCTGTTTTCAATACCTTCCAACAGTGAGTCTTGTATCCGAAGGCTTTCCACACATTTTGGAATCCTGGACAATGAATGAGCAGAAGGTGATGAAAATGGGCACTGGAGGCGGGGGCATGCTTACTCGGCTGCCCTCCTCATGAGTTGTTAACTGAAGAAGAAATACCGTACTTTTCGCTCTATAAGACGCACCAGACCATAAGACGCACCTAGTTTTTGGAGGAGGAAAACAAGAAAAAAAATATTCTGAATCTCAGAAGCCAGAACAACAAGAGGGATTGCTGCGCAGCGAAAGCAGCAATCCCTCTTGCTGTTTTGGCTTCTGTGATAGCTGCGCAGCCTGCATTCGCTCCATAAGACGCACACACATTTCCCCTTACTTTTTAGGAGGGGAAAAGTGAGTCTTATAGAGCAAAAAATACGGTAAATGAAATGGCAACTTTCTTGTAGTAATGAGTTTGGTCCAGCAGAGGGCACTACTGTGCTGCGAAAGGGACATTCCTGAACACTGGGTGTTTGAAATACAGTATAGGCTTTTCAAGATTGTGGGAGGTGTTGAGCTGATACTGTTGTCTGTGATGATTTATAACTGATAATTTTAATTGTTTTGTAGAATACATTTTGCAGTATGTTGTAACCCACCCTGGGAGCATAGGGTGAATGGTGGATAGTTAATAGTAGTAGTAGTAGTAGTAGTAATAATAATAATAATAATAATAATAATAATAATAATATATATATACTGTCAAGGTGTTTGCTGAAAGCTTTTTGGATATTTGGTCTGGCATGCTATATGAGAAGGCAGCCCCCTCCCCCCCCGAAATAGGATCACTGCCTAGTACTACAGTGGTGGGCAAGGGAAACCAGAGCTTATGGCACCTAATATCAGGTATCTTCTTATTCACACAACAAGAGAAATTCACACAAGTCCTTTTGAAATACTTAAGCTAGAAGTTGGGGGACAAGACTGAGGCTGCAGTCCTAAGTTGCTTTCTTAAAAGTGAGTTTTACTGAGATCTAAAAGATTTTGTTGCAGGTTAAATATGGTAAGGATCAGAATATTGCTTTACTAGCTAGAACAAAGATCTCAGGGTCATGAGTTTGAACCCCACGCTGGGCGAAATATTCCTGCATTACAGGGGGTTGGACTGGATAGTCCTTGTGCCCCCTTCCAATTATATGATTTTATATTTTGCTTCTTTAATAAGTTGCCATTTCTTTACAGTGCCACAAGGTTGCAGTAGTGAAAGAAGAAAAGCTGGAAGGTAGGTCTATTGAGAGCAGTGCTTCCAAAGAAGCTTGCTCTGTCTTTGTAAATAATCCTAACATCACTTTTTTCCATTTGCAAATTTATGAGTTTGGGTAGTATTGCTGGTTTGTCTGGAACACCTTGCTTCCATGCTATTTTCTAAGGATGCTCCCACATTTGTTGCCAACTCACCTCTGTGTAGTAGTAAAGCCTCTAGAGTGAGGAACGGAAAACACAGCATTTAACATTGGTTTGGAATACTTAATGCAACTATGGTGTGAGAGTGAGGAAGAGAAAATAGACAAAGCTACATAGGACTTCACCTTCACATACCTTTGGAAAGGTGTCTGCAGCAGCATACTTTGTAGCTTTGTATTTATGCACTTTGTACCTGGGGGAAGAACTCTACCCTAGTTGTAGGCCAGCTGCTTTTTATCCAGAAGTCCCCAGGCACCTCCAGATAGGACTGGTTTTTAGATCGCTGTCTGGAAACCTGGAGAGTCTCTGCCAGCCAGTATAAAAAATACTGAGCCAGGGGGACCAGTGTTCCTGCTCTGTCTAAGGCAGTTTGCATGCAGGTGAGGGAGTGGGCTAGGAAATAATGCAAATAGCCACCTTTCCCCACTGACCCTCTGATTGCTCTTGGTGCGGAGATTGGTTGGCTGAAATGTGAGAGGGTTAAGGGAGCTTGTACCTGTTGGAAGTCAATTATAATAAAGAGGTGGATGAAGGTTACCTCTGGAGAGGCTCGGCATGTCTTGCCTTATATACTTAACCATAAACTAAAGGTAAAAGTTAAAGGGACCCTTGACCACTAGGTCCAGTTGTGGCCGATTCTGGGGTTGCGGCGCTCATCTCGCTTTATCGGCTGAGGGAGCCGGCGTACAGTTTCTGGGTCATGTGGCCAGCATGACTAAGCCGCTTCTGGTGAACCAGAGCAGCGCACAGAAACACAGTTTACCTTCCCGCCAGAACGGTACCTATTTATCTACTTGCACTTTGACGTGCCTTTGAACTGCTAGGTTGGCAGGAGCAGGGACCGAGCAACGGGAGCTCACCCCATTGCGGGGATTCGAACCGCCGACCTTCTGGTTGGCAAGTCCTAGGCTCTGTGGTTTAACCCACATTGCCACCCGTGTCCTGTGAACCATAAACTACTGTATCCCAAAAACTTGAGGGAAATAACTTAAAAGAGCACAAACCCCTTTAATGCAGAATAGAACCTAGACTGAATGTTAACAAGCCACATACCTGGTTTAAACTCTAATTTCTGAATGCTCAGTCCTTTTTCATTCCTAAGGGGACATTGCCTACATGTCAACTTTCCCCTACCCTGTTCTACTCGCTCCTTTCATCCAGTTAAACCTCTGTGTTGTCTGACCTTTCTCAGGGGGAGTTGTCATGCTTCCTGTCCCCTCCTGCCTTTTCCTCTTGACGGGCTCCCCTTCCCCCGCTCAAGCAACGCAAACAGTATTCAAGGACCAGACTCTCAAACAACTGCCCAACAATTTTGGCGCTCCAGTTGCTGCAGTCCCTGAGGTCAAATGAGGAGACAGATGATCAGGTGTTGCCTGAATTAGTTGTCCTGAAGCACTCTCCTTGGAAGTCTCCTCTTCCTGGTTTGAGCACATCCTATTTTCACTTGCGGTCAGGACAATATCCCTCCCTGCTTTGAACACTATGACAAGCACCAGACCCAAGCCTGGGTGGAGAGCTAGGCTTGTCCACATTGGGCTGTGCTGTCCTTTGCAGGCACATGAAGCACTTTTGAAGCACAGCGTGATTGCAGGGAGAATCCTGCTCCACCTCCAAACACAGGCAGTTAGAGCTACAGAAGCGTGGTGCAATGTGTACTAGTCCCAGCCCTCTTCCTGAGCTTGGAAAAGGGGATCCGTTCCCAGTCTTGCACTCTGCTCCAGAAGCACTTAGACAGCCTCTGAGATCCAGTGCGACACCAGAGATAAAGATCCCATCCCAGGCAACAATTCTGGCCAGAATCAATGTGCTTCTGGCTGCAAGTCTGTCCTGCAAAAATTGTGCAACCTCAGCCAGTTGTCCGCATGGGGTGGGGGGTGGGGAGTGTGATGCAGAAGCGAAAGCATCTGAGATTACAGCCAGCTACTGTAGAGGTGAGGCAGACATTCCTCCAAACTTCTGTTTCGACCAAACTCTGCTTCGTGTGATCTGATACAGCCTTGGCAGAAGCGCGTGGGCTGCAAGCCCTCAGATTGTTATCGCAGGGCTAATGTTTCTCCTTCCCAGGGGAGAGGCATGTGGGCTAGACATTTTGACTACAAATGGTTTTGTAGCCATAATTCAGCTGTATGGTAGACAGTCTTACATTGTGAGTCTCTTGACAGCCAAACGTTCAGCTGCCAAGAGCATGATAGTTTCAGAATAGCCGCTTTAGGTACTGAGTGAAACTGGCAAGGAGCGACGCAGGCTTCTCATGAGAGTCTTCTAAGGTGTCCTGGGATTGGTTCGTTTGTTGGGTGTCCATTCTCGATTTTAAGAGTTATCCCCTCCCAATATTTCCCCCAGTTTGGTGCCATGATCATACACATATTGCCATTGTATATGGAGGCACCAGTTTGCACAAGCTTCATCTGAGCATACAAGTATGGCCTCCCAGCAGCCCGGTGCACTCCCAGATCGCTTGTTGAGTTGCAAACCATGCCACTGCAAAATGGTTGCTTTTTATAAGGTCCTTTCCATTTCACAGACCTGTCTTCCTTTTCAGCAATGAAGTCGAAGCTGTCCACCATTGCCAGCGTGCACGTCTACAGCATCCAAAAAGCCATGCTCAAGGACAGCAGTCCGCTCTATAACACAGACTACGATGTCATCAAAGCAAACCTGCAGAACTGCAGCAAGTGAGTTCTGTCTTGGTAACTGATCTGCTGGTCATCCAGATAAGCCCACCTTTATCTTGCCATCATTGTAGATTGTGCTCAGGCTGTAAGCGATCTCCAAAACCCATCCCAGAGGGTTCCTTCTTGTGCCCCTGCAGTAGTGGTTTCCCCCACTCTGCTAGGAAAAGTTTGAGCTGTTTCTCCCCCCTCACACCGCTGGTTTTTCTTTTGCTTACTGTTTCAATTCAGAGTCGGCAACATGCAAAGTGTTCCAAACTTTTCCTTTCTGACAGTCCGTTCAAGTTTAATTGCTATGTTCTCATTTACCGTATTGGCCCGAATATAAGCCACACTTTTTTTCCTAATTCCAACCGTGAAAAGTTAAAAGTGCAGCTTAAATTTGTGACCTTGCGAAAATTGACTTTTTTACGATATCGCTGCTGAAACAGACATACAGTACAATGGAACGGGTGTGAGTGCCTGCAGAATTTTAAGGGAGTGGCTTATATTTGGGTATTGTCTTTTTTTCTTTTTTCCCCCTTGAATTTTAAAGGTGCAGCTTATATTCAGGCCAATACAGTATTGCTTCACTTGGATTGACTGAGTGATTATTATTTATTTAATTCATAAAAACTGAACGTATCTTAATTGTAAAAAAATCTCAAAGATGTTTACAAAAGATGAACAGTAAAATCAAGAAAAATTTACAACCCTACTTTAAGGCATGCAGAAGCTAAAATACTAAAACAGGTTAAAATCACCTCAACTTTCTAAGCAGCTGAGTAAACTTGTCTAAACAGGAATGTTTTTAGCAGGTGCAAAAAGTACAGTGAGGGCGCTACTTGATCTCAATAGGCAGGGAGTATTTCATATATTTATATCCTGCCTTTCCCCCAAGTTGGCATGAAAATAATTTTGTTCTTCTGGCCAGTTCTCTTCAGTGAAAAGAGATTCCCTTGCTTCCTGTCCACACTGCTGTGCTTGGGCAAGTGACTCTTAGGACAAGTTTAAAAGACATTTGTATAAAAAGGAACAGAAACGTTTCTCGGTCTACTCCCATCTTATTGGTCAGTATGACATAACGTTGTCGCACATGTTTAAGGAATGCGTGAGAAATGAAACAGGAATTGTTTTCTCAGGAAACACCTTTATCCCAAGGTTCTTTGAGAGTTTTTGGCATGGACGTCAAATGATAAAACTTCCAAGTCGTGCTAACTGAAGTTTTCCCCCTCCTGCTACCCAGGTTTAGTGCTATTCACTGTGCTGCTGCAGTTGCTAGGACAGCCGCTGAAATGTCTCGCGTCGAAACCCTGGCCCAGGTGGATCACCAGCCACCTCATGGCATGGATAAAGCTGCTACTCCTGTGGTCAACGGCCATGCCCCAAGCGCTTCTTCAAAGCAGACCTCCCAGCAGGCCAAGGGCATTATGGGAATGTTTGCGGCCAAGCCTTCCACCAAGTCCCAGGAGACCCCGAAAGAGACCAAAGTGGAAGCTAAAGAGTTGCCAAGTGTAAGTTTCCAGGCTTTGGCACCCTTTGTTATTAGCTACCCTCCCTCCCCCCCCCCCCCGGGACACGGGTGGCGCTGTGGGTTAAACCACAGAGCCTAGGACTTGCCGATCAGAAGGTTGGCGGTTCGAATCCCCGCGACAGGGTGAGCTCCTGTTGCTCGGTCCTGGCTCCTGCCAACCTAGCAGTTTGAAAGCACATCAAAGTGCAAGTAGATAAATAGGTACCGCTCTGGCGGGAAGGTAAACGGCATTTCCGTGCACTGCTCTGGTTCACCAGAAGCGGCTTAGTCATGCTGGCCACATGACCTGGAAGCTGTACGCCGGCTCCCTCGGCCAATAAAGCGAGATGAGCGCCGCAACCCCAGAGTCGTCCGTGACTGGACTTAATGGTCAGGGGTCCCTTTACCTTTACCTTTTTACACCCCCCCCCCCCAACTTCATCTCAGGGCTGCACTGTAAAGTGCAGCTTTGGACACAAAGGCATGAAAGGGAGAACAAATACAGTTCGCTTTGAATATGTTCATTCCTTCCAGGCCTCCACAGCAAGTAGCAAGGCACCTGCTAAAGGAAATCTGCTGAACAACTTCTTTGGAAAAGCTGCTCTGGGTAAGGATTGTCGAGCTCCTGCTTGTGTTGCCTGCCCCATTGTCAAGGGCTAAACACAGCTTACAGCATTTACATTCAAATCCTTGGCTCCAAAGGGCTTATTATAGCTAGATAAAGGATAAACTAGCAATTTGTTCCTAAGCATGTCTCTTCATTTGCAAATCTTAAGGAGTTCAGCGGGGAAATATAGGTAACAAAGGCTTGCTGAAACAAAACGTTTTCAGCAGGCTTGTTGAGGGTGCCAGCATAATGTCAATAGGCAGGGATTCCCATGGCACAGGTGCTGCCATTTTTTGGCTCCTCCACTGAAGGTCTGGAGGGTGGCAACACGAGAAGAGGCCTTTCCAGTGTTGGCTTCTCACTTGTGCTCTACCCAGAGGCTCACTTGGTGCCTTCATTACTTATCTTTAGGCACCAGGCAAAAAGATTTAATTTCCCCAGGCCTGTGGCTTTTAGTTATCTGTGGGTAGGTTTTTTTAGTCCTACCTTTAAAAAATATGAATGAGTTTTATATTTTTCTCTTGTTTCAGTTTTATGCTGGTTTCAATGTGTGTGTTACTGATTTGTTGTGGTAAATCACTTTGAATTATTTTGTTGAAAAAAAGCGACAAATAAGTCTACTTAAAAATAAATAAATCCTGCTGTACATGCAGACCAGGCCTGAGTACGCTTAGGACTGCTGTATCGTGTGTGATTTATTACACTGCTCCAGTAGCATCTGTCCAGATTTTCTTTTGTAGTTTTGCAACATACTTCTATCCCTTCCCCACCTTTTGTGAGAGTGGAGCCCCTTGTTGTAGCCAGATCCTACCATAGGGAGCAAACTGGTAAACTGCAGCCTTCCTGCTTTCCCTTGTGACAAATGCAGGCAAAGCAAGTCCTGAACCCGAACAGCGAAAGGAAGAGAAAGCTGCAGCCAAGTCCCCAGTGGAACCCAAATCGCTTCCGGGTGCACCAGAACGTGAGAAACCCAGCAAGAAAGCTGATCCTGCAAGAGGACAGCAGAAGGACAAAAAAAGGTAGCCCTCCCCATTTAAGTTTTTGGTTGTCTAAGGCTTTGGGGGTATAAATGGCCAGCTTGGCTCATTCATTTGCAGAAGTTCATTGTACTGTAACGGAGTGCCTGGAAGGGGAGGAAGCAGGCACACAGATTTTTAAAAGGCCGAGTCAAGCACTGAATTGCATAAGAAGTCTTGAACTCCACTGACTTTCTTCCAGACTGATTGCACTTTTAAATGCTCAGAAACTGGAGGCAGGATTGCAAATGACGTCAGTATTAAAGCTGGGGCTCGTTGCTGTTTTCCATCCTAATTTTTCCTTTTAAAAACCACTCAAGTAAAATGTGCACACACATTGCAGTATTGCAGTATTACTTGAGTATTACACAAATAACACAAACAGTCCGGTGATTCAGCTTTAAATTAGCTGCAATTGTCATCACTTCTCTGATTCTAATTTTGAGAGCAGCAGAGCAAAAGCTGCTAGATATTCTGCGACTGCTAAACCTAAATTTGTGTCCAGAATAAATTTTACCAATATTGCAGGCTTCTGTGAGTTTCTGGAGCTCAGATACTTTTCTTCAGCGCTAGATTTGTATGTGTATAGAGTGCCTGGAAGGACTGAGGTGCAGGTGGGGAGCATTGTGGGGGGGGGGGCGCAGAAAGAAACGGGTTATTGAAAGACAGAGCAAGACAAGAAAAAGGCATGCATGCATGCACACACCCCATATTGCATTTGTATACTTTAGCTTGGTGCCTAATAGAAATCTATCACAGGATGACAGGAATAGCTACTTCACCAGAATCATATAATAGCAGAATTCTGGACTGGAATCCTTCTGTGCTTACTTTTAATTTTAGCTCAAACATTTGTCTGCAGCCTGGTGTGGGCAGTTTCCTGTTGTGGAGGCCCCCTCCTCGCTTGACTTTTAGCCAGTCAGCTGATTCTAACTAGCTGCCTTGTTTTTAGCCCCAGAGGCCTGGAGAAAAGGATGCCCCTTTGGCAGAAGAGCAGAGGCCGCAGTGCCCAGAGTTGTCTCTGCCACCAGCGCTAGCTAGCTGGCACCTTCCCATCAGTGCTGAAAGAAGCCATTTAATTAATTTTTTCCCCACTAGTAAAAATATGATCATGCTAAAATGTATTTCAAAGCCACTCCAGACATCTGAGACACTACCTCATAGCGACTCCACTAAAAGAGTATTGATTGGCTGTTTGGGACGTGATTTCTTGTAAAAACTGTGCTTTGGGGACAAACTTGTTTAGACCCCCCCAGGCAGGATGAGATCCCAGGTCTGGGGGATATTAGCTTTCACAGCTCTGCAGTCGCTTTCATAACATGGCATTTTGCATCTGAGATGTCATAGACTTTTACGTCCTGCCCTGTTCAAGGGTTCAGAACAAGTTGATTAGTTTTGGGGGATCTTGGGTGGGCTGGTGGTCGATGCTGTTTTTAATAACATATTGTTTTGTTGGCCTCAAGTCAGAGGGTGCTGGCTGGTAGTTATTGTGGTGACACTGAGGTCTAAACCACTGAGCCTCTGGGGCTTGCTGATTGGAAGGTTGGTGGTTCGAATCCCTGCAACGGGGTGAGCTTCCGTTGCTCTGTCCTAGCTCCTGCCAACCTAGCAGTTCGGAAGCACGCCAAAAAGTGCATGTAGATAAATAGGTACCACTCCGGTGGAAGGTAAACGGCGTTTCCTTGCACTGCTCTGGTTTCTGTGTTCCAATGCGCCAGAAGCGGCTTAGTCATGCTGGCCACATGACCCGGAAAAACTGTCTGCAGACAAACGTCTGCTCCCTTGTCCTGTAAAGTGAGATGAGCGCCACAACCCCAGAGTTGTCCACGACTGGACTTAACTGTCAGGAGTCCTTTACCTTTACCTTTTCCAATTGCTAGGAAACCAGCAAGTGCCCCCCCCCCAGCCCAACGGCTCCTGTGCCTCCCTTCTTACTCTGGCTTCCTGAGCGCTGTTAATGGCATGGCATTCATATCTGCACCCAGGTGGTTGTGGTTCCTGATTTCTGGACTGCCGTTTGGCCCGCACTCGTCTTCCTCTGGATAGAATCACTACCTTGGATCGTTCTGTTCGTTTTTGATTGCAGAATATACGTGACCCTGGGAGCATCTTCTCAGCTCGTTTCTTCCTCTAGAGTTCAGCGTATGCAGCCGTCTTTAATTATAGGTGGTAGAAGAGGAAAAGCATGCTGCTATTGTTCTTCCCTCCAGATTAGCAGTTGCGCGTTTTGCGTTTGGAGAAGTTGTTCTCTTTCCGCCTGTTCCACACCCCCAAATACATTTGAGGTGACGAGCGTTATTTGTT
This sequence comes from Podarcis pityusensis, assembly GCF_964106645.2. Lineage (NCBI taxonomy): Eukaryota > Metazoa > Chordata > Lepidosauria > Squamata > Lacertidae > Podarcis > Podarcis pityusensis. The sequence continues at coordinate 6,556,787 of NC_138027.1, forward strand.
TGCAGAACAAAGAGGCTGGAGATGTCAGACGAGGAGGAGAAAGAGGTTGAGAGCCTGAAGAGAAAGAGGCGTCGGATCAAACAGCCTCAACCCGAGAGCAGCGATGACGAGGGTAAATGGAAGAGGGGGGGTGGAGGTTTGAGGAGATTGCAGTTACATTGAAGCCAGTATCTCTAGGAGATCCTGGTCTTCTTGGAAATAAGTGGGTACAGTAGTGCTAAGCATCTGCCCTGGATAAGTGCAAAGTCCCATCCAACGAGACTTCTCTTTCTCCTTGTGTCTTTGCTATAAATGGTTATTCTTTCTGCCCAGGCATACGACCCTTCGTCTTACCACTAGGGAAATGCAGACTTCCATGCTGAAAAGAGATCCCCTCTTTGCAGGTGTTTTATTTATTTTTGAGTTGCAGAATTCTTCCCCATCATACTGGTTTCAAATGAGCCCTTGGGGCAGGGCAGGCGGGGGCTTAACAAAGAGCTTCCAATAAAATGCAGCTCATGAAAAGGAAATGCAGCAGAAATTAAAAATCAAATATATACGATATGTGATTAAGAAAGCAGGCTTAATTTCTGCTGAAATTAAATCTGCTTTGTTAATCAAAGCCTGAGCCCTCTCTCTGATACAGTGGCAACAGAGATTGTGGCAATGAGAAGTCTGTTGTAACCAACTAAGTTCTGCTCTTGAGTAGACCTATTGAAAGGAATGGATTTAAGTCGTAACCACAAATATAAGTGGATCTGCTCTTGAGTATGGCTAATGTTGGAGACAACCCTTTGTTACACAAGATACACAAATATCCATAATTCACTTTCTCTATGGAATCCGTGATATTTCTTTTGCAAGAAACTTGGATCTTTTTCTTTTTAGCATTACCTTGATAATAGGTAAGCGAAGGGCAATAGGAACTGTGTATGGAAGACAGTATCCCAAATGAAAGGCAGGATGTAATTTAAAAACAAGTAAGGGGAGGCAGGAAGACAAGCACAGCACAGTAGCTCCCACCCCAAATACTGACACCCTCTGCAGGTATCAGCAGTCTCTCTTTCAAATGCATCCCCGCAGCCCTCTGGACCAGCAGCTTGCTGGGTGATTTTTTAAAAGAAAGGTAAGATTTTTTTAAAGACATTTCTTGCAGAGTGAGACTAGTTGGCTCCCTCTTGGAGCTGAGTTCTGTTTCTTGGCAAGAGCATGCTGCCACGAGTCTCCCCAAAGCTTTTGTTCTGTCTTCTGGGAGCAGCAGCATCTAGCCAGGCTCTTGTAACTCACCGCAGCTACCTTGTCTCAATGAATAAGCCAGGGTTTGTTTTGTGGAGAGTTGTAGGATTCAAAATTGTTTCTAAAATGGTCCAAGTGATGGCACTGAAAGCCAAGCTGCCAAGACAATGGATACGTCTCCAGGATGCTCACCTGTAACAAGGACTTCCGTGTTCCCATTTGGGCAGATGCAGGGCTGCTGTCTGTAGTAAATTGCCATATCATAAGTTGGGAACCAGATGTAGTGGGAGTAATAATAATAATAATTTATTATTTATACCCTGCCCATCTTGCTGGGTTTCCCCAGCCGCTCTGGGCGGCTTCCAACCGAATATTAAAAACAATACAGCGTCAGACATTAAAAACTTCCCTAAACAGGGCCGCCTTCAGTTGTCTTTTAAAAGTAAAATAGTTGTTTATTGCCTTGACATCTGCTGGGAGGGCGTTCCACAGGGCAGGAGCCACTACCGAGAAGGCCCTCTGCCTGGTTCCCTGTAACCTCACTCTGAACCTGCGCTCTGAACACAACAGGCATCCAGCAAGCCAGGCAGCAGAAGAAATTTGGGAGGCCAAAGTTAAAGTGTAATTAGCAGCATCACAGAAGAAAACAAAACCAGATACTGTGTTGGTTTGTCCCAGGAAGGCTGGGAATACACAGTTAAAGCTGTTCCTCTGCCTTAAAGGCCGCATGGTGGAGATTGTCATTATAACCTTTGCTGCTGCCGTTTAGTATTTGTATACCAATATCAAGGTACAAATGGTACTTTGTCACCTTTTCCAGTTCAGGCATATGAGCACCTGGTGGACAGGCTGGACTTTTCAGTAGCACCTTGCAAGTTACAAGGGTCTTGCTGGAGGGGTGAACCGGATTTTTCACCTCGACCCCAACTGCATTTATTCTCACAATCGGATAACCACGAGAATTTGGGATTTAAGCCCTTAAAGGAACCTCTTGGTTGCTCCATCAGTCCTCATCAATACGAGGACAGCACACCTTGGCTGCTGCCACCGCTTCATCTGACTGCGCATATTGAGGTGTGTATTTTTGTGCAATGCCCCATGCGCTGCCATCTACCTCACTGCTCGTGTTTCCACTCCTCCCCTGACAGAAGAAATCAATTCATTCTTCCGTGGTTGGAAGCCGTCCACCAGTAGATCTCAGCCCTGCTTAACCTGCAAAAGGTCGCTGGGCCTGATGCCTGGCCCAGACGCAGCATTCCTGGTATTGACCTAATAAGCTGGGCTGGTTTCACGTCCAAAAAAACACAAGTCGCAACTATGGTATGAGCACAGAGCTGCCGCCAGCCAAATGTGGATTGAAAGGGAAGCTTGGCTGGTGTTCTGTCCAACATTTCCGTTATTTCTATTAAGCAAGCAAGTTAGCAGGGGAAGTCCCTTCTCCGCTTGCTTACCCTGAGAGAGACTCCCCACGGCAGTTGTTCTCCTTGAACTCAGCAGGGCTTCCTTGCAACCTTTCAACTAGTCAGGGTGACGCAGCGGGGGGTTGAATGATAGAGGTGCCGCATTCCTGTCCGCTCAGGGGAGCATTAAAATGAAATCTGCCTTGTGATCATCAGTGGCTTTCGCCATTCTCTTTGGCAGAACCACAACAGGTTGTAAATTGCTGCCGTAGCTGAACCCAAATAGCGCAGAGTAATCAACGCGAAATGCCCAGGGTTTAGTCGGGAAAGGATCTGAGGACCAAAACATTTTTGAAAGCGTCTTGTAGAATTGAGGAGAGGTTAGTAACCTCTGTATTGACGAGGGTTTTAGACTGCTTGATTGTATCAGGGTTTTTTTAAAGCCACCTCCAGCCATTAGAAGGGATGCGGGTGGCGCTGTGGGTTAAACCACAGAGCCTAGGACTTGCTGATCAGAAGGTTGGCGGTTCGATTCCCCATGACTGGGTGAGCTCCCGTTGCTCGGTCCCAGCTCCTGCTAACCTAGCAGTTAGAAAGCACGTCAAAGTGCAAGTAGATAAATAGGTACCGCTCCGGCGGGAAGGTAAACAGCGTTTCCGTGTTCTGCTCTGGTTCACCAGAAGTGGCTTAGTCATGCTGGCCACATGACCCAGAAAAACTGTCTGTGGACAAACGTCGGCTCCCTCGGCCAATAAAGCGAGATGAGCGCCGCAACCCTAGAGTCGGTCACGACTGAACCTAATGGTCAGAGGTACCTTTACCTTTACCAGCCATCAGAGATGCATTTTCCCAAAGCTAGTGTCAATGCTTCCAGTTTCATACGTTAAACTGCATTCATGGATATGGTTCAAGAGGAACATACTTTTGATAGGTTTTGCATTCCAGTAAACTGAGGATGGTCTGGTGCAAGGACTGGTTAGATAGCCAAGCTGCCAAGAACTTATCTGATGGCATAGCAGGCCTGAGATGTAGTGGGTATATCACAAGGGAAAGCAGAGTATTTCTGGGAGCCTTTACAAATTTGTCTTCTTACGATCCAGCTCATATAACGCAGCTCCTGCAAAATCTCAAATCAGAGCTTTCAGTACTGAAGGATATGTTTTTATTTGTGCTTGTTGCAGAGAACGTCTTAAATGTGTGATTTTACAGGAGTGTTGGGCTATAACATGAGTTTTTCCGAGGGGGTTGTTAGAAAAGTTGCTTTTGAGTCCATTCTACCACACTTTGCTGTACCCTCTCGCCCAACGAATCAAACACATTTAAGAGCCCTAAACGGCCTCGGCCCAGTATACCTGAAGGAGCGTCTCCACCCCCATCGTTCTGCCCAGACACTGAGGTCCAGCGCCAAGGGCCTTCTGGCGGTTCCCTCATTGTGAGAAGCAAAGCTACAGGGAACCAAGCAGAGGGCCTTCTCGGTAGTGGCACCCGCCCTGTGGAACGCCCTCCCACCAGATGTCAAAGCGATAAACAACTACCTGACATTCAGAAGACATCTTAAGGCAGCCCTGTTCAGGGAAGTTTTTAATGTGTGACATTTTAGTGTATTTTTTGTCTTTGTTGGAAGCCGCCCAGAGTGGCTGGGGAAACCCAGCCAGATGGGCGGGGTACAATTTTTATTTTTTTTAAGAGCCTATATTGGCTGCCCAAAATGGAGCGTGTACACTTTTGCTTTTGAAAGGTGCCTCACTGCTTCATTTTCCAAGCTGGCATCAGGGCCCTTGTGAAGATCAGGCCTCAAATACGCATTTCTGTGGCTGATTTAGAAAAGAGGCATGTTTGCCCTGGCTTGAACTAGACAAGCAGTAATAAATATCCAGCGTGCCATGTGGAGGCGCACAAGGCTGCTACCATTCCTTGGGTTCTGTGATGGAAGCAAGGCAAAATGCAAAGGTAGGAAAATAAATGAACAGAATGACATAATAATGCTGCAGTCTCTCGTTGGGCCATGGTTCCAAAGCTGCAACTTAACTCCTCTTTTCCCCTGCAGATGTCCCGGAATCGCCTGTAACTCCTGAAGTGAAAGACCTTTCTCCTGAGCCAGACCCGAACCCAGAGCCTGATCGTCTGACCATGGAGGTAAAGACTGGTTTTGCATGCATGTTTCAGACATCAATGGGTGAAAAACCTCCTTCTGATTAATCGGTCGGAAACCCCACATTCTGAACATGGGGTTGTCTTTTATGCAAACATCGCTCGCTTGGCTTACGTAATTTTATGGAGTGGGGAGCGTTTTTGTGGGGTTGGAGGCAGAAGGAATTAAGGAGGAAGTCTTACCTGGGTCTAAGCTACATTTCTAAGGTCTCAGTAGAAGCTCCACTTGCTTCTTAATCTTGCTTCACAATATATATATATATGTGTGTGTGTGTGTGTGTGTGTGTGTGTGTGTGTGTGTATCTCAAGCTGTTGCTTCTCATATACTAGATCACTGGCCCAAAGTGGCAGAATTTGGAATGTAGTGCAAGATGAGTGATTCTCAGTTCAGCTGTAATTGCTTCCAGTGCCTTCTTTGTGACTGATGGGCTTAGTGAGAAGTGAATTCTTTGTGGCCACAGCCTCCGTTACAAATGATCCGACCCAGTCATGCAATCACAAGCAGATGCCACTTTGCTCTTAACGCTTGGCTGAAAACCCAAAGTTTGGCAAAGAGACAAAACCTATTTGCGTTTTTGTCAGAGCCGGTCAACATCTCCAGGAGCCCAAAAGGTTTCACTTCAGAATCAATTCAGCAAACTTCTCTCTTCAAAGTGGGGTGAATGAAGAAATTGGATGTATTCTGGTTGTTATAAAACGCCACCCAACTTCCAACTTTCCCCAGCTACGTACTTTGATTTTAAAAGCTGAACTGAAGTTTCTTTTTTTTTCTTTTTTTAGTGGTACTTATTTCTGAGTAAATATGCATAGATCCAACTTGTAAACTACACCTCTCTGCTTTTGGAGGCAGGGGGGATTACAAGTGGGGAGAATGCTGTTGCAGTCAGGTCCTGCTCGTGGGTTTTCCAGAGGCCTCTGGGCAGCCATTGTGAGAATAATGATGATGAGGATAATAATAATAATTTATTATATGCCACCCATCGGACTGGGTTGCTCCAGTCACTCTGGGCGGCTTCCAACAAATCAAAACATCAAACACAGTAAAACACTGAAATCTTCCCTATACAGGGCTGTTTTCAAGTGAGCCTTTGGCCTAATCCATCTTGAAGGTGGTTCTTACGTTTTTAACGTTCAGAATCTTCTGTCTTCACACCTTTTGAATTTCAGCTGGCCATTGCTAACTGTAGTGAAAATGGAAAGCCTCATTCTCACCATGACAAGGTGGGCCCATTGCCCTAATTATCCTGGCGAGTGAATTTGTCAAAGCCTAGCCACCACTCTGCCCTTACTCTATGTAAGAAAGTATATGTGCTTGAACCCAGGCATGGTGGGTTGGAATAGCCATTTCCCCCTCCCTCCTGGGGCCAGTTTTGGCTTATGAGGAAGGAGAATTCAAGGGTAAGCCATGGGCTGGTCGTGGAACAGTTGGATGTTTCCTTTGGAGAGGCATCGTTTCTTGCTGATTAGGGCGGTTCATAAAAAAACCTTTTATGAAAATGCCTGCTCCAAAGGTCTTATCTTACTACACTCGGGATTATATAGCTACATCTGAAATTTCATGCATATCAGTTAATATCTTGACCCTGCTCCACTGAATTGAAATTTCAGCCCTCGCGACATAGGAAAACGGCCAAGTAAACAGCTATTTTCGTGGAGGAGGGTCAAGATATTAACTGATATGCATGAAATTTCAGATGTAGCTATAGTTTTTTATGAACCGCCCTATTGCTGATGGCAACTGTGTTGTGGAATAAAACTCCCCACCCTTTTATAAACTCGCTTTTAAAGTTCGCTTGAATGGTGCCTGTTGCTAGCAACCCCTGATCGATCCAGTGACATTTGCCGAATGTGACACAGTTTCACCTTTGGAACCTTCCAATCGCATTTTTCTTTTCCATATTCATTCCCAACCCTAATATAGAAAAGCAGTACACTAATCAAAAGTGGAATGCAATGCAACTGAGATGGCTGCTGGCCACAATGGCTCAGTTTGGAGGCAGGAGTCCTTGAAGAATAAGAATAAGAAGAAGTTTTATTTATACCCTGCCCTCCCCAGCCAAGACCGGGCTCAGGGCGGCTAACACCAAATATAAAAACAATTGATTGAAATACAGCTTAAAAACAAGATTAAAATACAACATTAAAACATTAAAATGCAGCCTCATTTCAGTGGAAACTCAATCAAAAACTAGCCTGTTGCTAGTAACCCCTGATCGATCCAGTGACATTTGCCGAATGTGACACAGTTTCACCTTTGGAACCTGGTTTCCGATCGGAGGAAACGGCCTCTTCCATTGGTAGCACATTGAGCCCCTCCCCGGGTCCCAGGCAGCCACTAGAAAGGGGCAAAAAAGTAGATGCTGTTTGTCGCAACGTTCACTGCACACCATCTTCACAGTCTGCACTATCCTCTTTTTCAGGCATCGGCAGGAGAGAAAAAACGGAAGCGGAAGCGAGTGCTGAAGTCCAAAACATTTGTTGATGAGGAAGGCTGCATGGGTGAGGCTTAGCTTTGGAGGCTGTCCTGGGATTAACCAATGAACCGTGTTCGTTTTAACTGATCAATTAAGTAACATAAACAGTAGCAAAAACAGCGAGGTGCTGTTGGATACAGGAGGGCAAATCCCTTTGGGCTCTGTATTAACAGGTGCGGTGCAATTTGCGTAGCATCCTAAGTTACCCTGCCAAGCTCGGAATGCGCTGTCATATTGTGTAGGACCCCTTTCTCAAGACCCGTTGCAAGTGGGGGCCTTGGGAGCCTGGAGGAAAGTGGGGAAGTCTGTGCGTGTGTTGATGAGAAACCCTTGGTGCACATTCGTCATGCAAGCCTCTGGCCTGGGTTTTGTCAAGTTAGAAATGGATTAAGGATCTGACTTTCCAAGTTTGGCCAAGTGTTCTGGCCTCCACTTCAGGCGCCTCCGAAGAAACAGGCTCTTTCTTTTCTGTCTATCCTCAGCCAACCTCCCCCCCCCCCACCCGTCCCCCACCCCTCCGAAAGGATGCATCCAGAGCTTGCAATAACAAAGATGGACCCCCCTCCCCTTCCAAAGAAAGTGTGGGTTTTACTCTTTAACTTCAGTCTTTTCTAAACATGTCAAGAGTGGGAAGCTTTCCTTCACCACTTGGAATAAATAGTCCTCTGTGGAATGCTGACATTACGGATTTGCAGTCCAGATCCGGCCCGGTTCATTTGCTACCCGCACCTCTGGTGTGTTCTTGGCAGGCGGTTTGGTGTAGCAAAGAAAGATTGGAACGGAATCATGGTGAGAATTGTTTGGATGGGAGAAGAAGCCTAGCCATACATTCAAGTCAGAGATCTGAATGTTGCCTTTGCCAAACTTCCAGAATGTTTGTATTTGTATACGTACGTCTGTCAGGGGTTGGGATTAGGAGCATTTGGGTCGTAGGTATGTAGAGGATTTCTAGGTGTCCAATCCAGAGAGATTTCCCACTCCTCCCATGTTTAACTTTGGGTTCCTGTTGGGAGCCAAGCTATTATGGCTTGCGTCAGGGGTTTCATATTACAGTCATACCTCGGGTTGAATATGCTTCATGTTGAACGCGTTCGAGTTGCGCTCCGCGGCAACCCAGAAGTAAAGGAGTGCGTTACTTCCTGGTTTCACCGCTCGCGCATGTGCAGACGCTCAAAATGACGCAACACGCATGCGCAGAAAGCGGCACGTGCGTGTGCAGACATGCTGTCGCTAGTTACATTTCCTTCTGGATGCGAACGGGGCTCCAGAACGGATCCCGTTCACATCCCAAGGTACCACTGTATATGGATTCAGTCTAAGGGTGAGGAAAGACCAGCAGGCCCAGGAATATAGTTCTGCAGGAGAAGAATGGTGAAGGAAAGATGGGAGTTGGGTTGGGCAGCAATCAGGAGTCCGTGCCTTGTTTGCCTCGTATGATGGCCTTCAGAATTGTGGGGTTGATCTGGGGCAGTTTTAAGAGACTGTTGGGTAACCCAGAGGCTGCAAGAATCAGGGACTTTCCAGTGGTGCAACCGGTTCACGCCGCCCTTTTGTTTCCAGTGACCGAAAAGGTTTACGAGAGCGAGTCCTGCACAGACAGTGAAGGCGACTTCCGCTCCAAGCCCTCCGCGGCTCGCAAGCCGCCTGCCGGGGCTGCCAAGAAGGAGCCGAAGGAGGAGAGGAGAGGTGCAAAGAGAGCCACGAAGGCCAACAAGCAGGCTTCCATCATGGGCTTCTTCCAGAAGAAATGAGCTCCAGCCACTGCCTGGTTTGCAGAAGCTGCGTCAGAGCAGGCTGCCACCCTTTTTGAGGCACAAATACTTACCGTGCAAGTGGGCTTTCTCCGGAACCAGGAAACGAGACTCACCACACGTGGGAACCTCTTGGTGCCGAAGCTGCTTAGAAAGCAGCCACTTGAGGCAACAGAGCCGCTGTTTGAGAATCAAATTAATTTGCTTTGTGCGGGCCTGTTAAATATATATCTCTATATGTAAAGGCCAATTTTTTCTTTTAGCCGCCCCGTCCTGCGGCAAGCCCCGCAGGTGGGCTGGCTTCTCCCACTGGCTCAGGTCAACGAAATGTGATGTGACTCAGTGTCCCCACCAGCTATCACTGTCGCACCCCCAACCCTTTCTCTTCACAGTGGTGCCTTCAGAGAGCTTGATGGAGTCTTCAAGGTTTCTCTGGGGCCAGGCAGCTATTTGGAAGGGAAATCTAGCGGGCCCTTCACACAGTTGCCTGCTCTTGTAGCTATGCGGAAGGGCAGCGGTAGCTGAAGAACCTTGGTGGGTCTTTTTCCTTGTCTCAGCAAAATGCTGTGAAAGGCGGGACAAGCAATGGCAGCTTTAGAAATGTCAAAAAGAGTATTCTGGCCGTGAGTCTTGACGCAGGCTGCCTCTGTTCTGAGAAACACTGGAAATGAGAAGCAATTCTGAACCAGCCTGGACTGCCCTCTTCGCTCCTTCTGTTTGTATGGGGCTTTTGCCCAAATGATCTTTTGCCCTCCTCGTCTTCCTCCTGTCGTTCAGAAGGGGAGCCCAACCAAAGAGCGCCTGTAGCTGCTGCCTTGCATGGGGTTTGTATCAGTTTTAGCATAAACAAGGTGGGATGGAGTCTCTGACTGGTTGGCTTCCTTGATCAACTGCCAAGCACGGTGTGTCCCGTCCCGTCCCGTCCCCCCACTTTAATGGAGAAAACACTTGTTAATGAGGAACCAAATGACAAGCAACCCTGTTTTGGAAGATCCAACTCTTTTTTTTAAAGTTAGAATGAAAGGAAAGGAGCAGGGAGGAGACTGGCTATTCTTCTCACAGTGCTGCAGTTTGGACAGATCCGTTCAATGAAACATTGAGAGAGGGCAAGAACTCCATTCTGGTTTGGTTTAGGTCTAGCGGTGGAGTGGGTGGTCTTCCACAGCCACTCATTAAACCACAACCAAAATAGAGTAGCAGGTAGAGCTGCTGGTGACATTAAAAAAAAGAAAGTCATTTGCCTATTATAGATGCCGCCCAGGCCAAAGGAAAAACAAAAGGGGTTCATTATTCAAACCCTGTATATTACAGAAATAATATTTTTATTTTGAGGCTTAGCAGTGGAGGTTTCTCACCCTCCCCAAGCCCCTACTGAAACTACAGCCTGGTTTCTGAAATCCATTATTTGAAGGATCAGAATCTGTTCACGGCTGTTGCAGATGCACGAACCGGCCTACACCTCTGGCTGGCGTCCTTGGGAGTTTCACGTTCAGCATGGTGTTCTTGTAGTTGCTGATTTTATACTGAAGTGCAGTCAAGCCTTAGCCCAGGCCTGCAGGCTGACCTTCCTGACAGACGATCCTGCTTGGCCTTCTCATCCCAGGTTTCCCCTATGCATGGGAAGGTGGGTTTGGCATCCTCGCCTACGACCATTCCTTCCCCAACCTGCTGCCCTCCAGATTAATTTGACTATTAATTCTTACCAGACACAACCAGCAGGGATGTTCTGGTGAGAGAGTTACAGCCCAAAACATGGAGGGCACAATGTTGAGTGAGACTACTCTAAGGAGTTCAGGCCAACAGCTGAGTAAGGCTTCACATCCTTGGGTTAGCGTTGGTTGTTTTTTAATATGAAATAGGAGGCCTCTGCTGGAAAGCCTTAGTCCATTTTTTGCCAATCTTTTTTTAAAAACTCTTTCCCAATAAAATAACACTTTCCCCTTCCTCCTTTGTGTGCTCAGATGTTTATGTTGGGGCAAAAAAAGCAAAATGTTAAATAAAGATGCAGTCTTCTGCTAAACATTTTTTTTAAATAAATAAAAAAATCTTGCTGAAGAGATGTTTTTGTGTCTGAACTTGTGATACTACTGCTTGGCTAAAGGATTTTCATTGAGCTTTGAAGGTTTTTCCATGCAACCGAATACTTAAGGATGAAGTCGTCCAAGAACTGTCTCTATCATGTTCAGAAGTACAAATACACATATAATTTAAAAGCCAGCTGGAATTCCTCACCTATCGCAGGGCAGCCAGGGATTTCAGAAGGGGCTTTTGAGCTGCTGAGCCTGCTGTCGACCCTTTCCTTTGGACGGAGGAAGCAGTCACATGACAGCTGGGCTCATCTTGCTCACCCATCAGCAAGTCACCTTCAAAGGTGCCCCCACGTAGAGCGCATTGCAGTAGTCCAAGCGAGAGATAACCAGAGCATTCACCACTCTGGCAAGACAGTCTGCGGGCAGGTAGGGTTTCATCCTGTGTACCAGATGGAGCTGGCAGACAGCTGCCCTGGACACAGAATTGACCTGCGCCTCCATGGACAGCTGTGAGTCCAAAATGACTCCCAGGCTGCGCACCTGGTCCTTCGGGGGCACAGTTGCCCCATTCAGGACCAGGGAGTCCCAGGGAGACTTCAAATCTGGTCCAAAATGATTTGACTGCATTTCTCCCTGTAATGCTGCACATTGTCTCTAGAGGGAGTTGCGCCTTTTTTTGCCTTAGCATCCCGTTCACATCCATTCAGTGCTACCTGCAGCTGGAACATAGAAACTGCCTTTGCCGAGCAAGACCATTTTGCAGAATGGGCCCTGAGAGCCAGTCTCCGAGCAAAGAAGGTTCCTGCATTCCTGCTGCTCAGAATCAAAATCGTTTCAGTATGCAGGCAAGTCATTAGAACTCAGGACATACCGTATATACTCGAGTATAAGCCGAGGGGGGCTTTTTCAGCATAAAAAATTTGCTGAAGAAATCAGCTCAAACTCGAGTATATATGGTAATAACAATTCAATCCACAGCTCCGCCCTAGGGCATGTGGAGCTAGAGTGCCTCTGAGCCTTTGGGGAGTGCCTTTGCAGGCAGCCAGGAACCTGTAAAATGATGCATTTTGCGCTTTTCTGTTGCAAACCGCCCTGCGATCTTCGGATGAAGGGCGGCATATAACTTTAATTAGCAATTAGAAGAAGAAAAAGCATTCAAACCTTGGCGCTTGCTACATCCAGGCCTGCAAGGAAGCTGGCTTTCTTGTTAGCAGAAAGGTCAAGCTGTTTTGCTGCTTTGAGGTCTGGGAATGGCTCCAAATTAACCTCTGTGCATGATATTAATAAGGAGAGAGCGAAAGGCCACCATTTCAATGGGGAAGAAACATCGGCAGGCTGGCAGCTTCTGAACCCCAGGCTGGGAGCAGCAGGTGGCTGGCTCCCTGTTGGCGTCGCAATTGACGTACGCCAACCTTGGCTGCCTGCTTGTGCCTGCAAGAGCAGTAGGGGCTCCGAGGTCAGGGCTGAGGTGTGTCGTCAGGCCAGGGCGGAGGTATTGGGTCACAGATCAGGTACCCAGGTGGGTCTTAGGTCAGATCCAGCTCTGGTGCTGATGGGAGGTCAGAAGCGATGCACGTTAGCAGAAGTAAACTTGATGTAAGGAGGGGGGGGGGGAGGGATGTATTGGTCCAGGTGATGAGAGGAGCCTTGGAGGAACTGCGGGAAGGCAAATAGGGACGAATAAAGTCAGCAGCAGCTCCTCCCGATACTGTTGTTGTTGGCCCTCCTGTCTTCCACTGCCTCCCGCAGTTTGGTCAAACTCGCTGGTAGCTTCGAGAACACTGTCCAACCATCTCGTCCTCTGTCGTCCCCTTCTCCTTGTGCCCTCCATCTTTCCCAACATCAGGGTCTTTTCCAGGGAGTCTTCTCTTCTCATGAGCTGGCCAAAGTATTGGAGCCTCAGCTTCAGGATCTGTCCTTCCAGTGAGCACTCAGGGCTGATTTCCTTCAGAATGGGTAGGTTTGATCTTGCAGTCCATGGGACTCCCAAGAGTCTCCTCCAGCACCATAATTCAAAAGCATCCATTCTTTGGCGATCAGCCTTCTTTATGGTCCAGCTCTCACTTCCATACATTACTACTGGGAAAACCAGAGCTTCAGCTATATGGACCTTTGTCGGCAATGCTTTTTAAGATGCTGTCTAGGTTTGTCATTGCTTTTCTCCCAAGAAGCAGGCGTCTTTTAATTTCGTGACTGCTGCCACCATCTGCAGTGATCATGGAGCCCAAGAAAGTAAAATCTCTCACTGCCTCCATTTCTTCCCCTTCTATTTGCCAGGAGGTGATGGGACCAGTGGCCATGATCTTTGTTTTTTTGATGTTGAGCTTCAGACCATATTTTGCGCTCTCCTCTTTCACCCTCATTAAAAGGTTCTTTAATTCCTCCTCACTTTGCAAATACAGAATACAGTTATGCAGGATAAGAAAAGCCAGGGAGAATCTGTTCAATTTGCATCACTGCTGCAGGGTGCAGAAGACTGTAGAACAAGGATGGGGAAATCTCGAGGCTCCTCTGTCTTGGGACACCCCCAAAACACTGTCCCCTGAGGCCACACCTCTCCTTCCTTCCTTCCTTCCTTCCTTCCTTCCTTCCTTCCTTTTTTAAACAATAGTGTTTATTAAATATCTTCTTCTGTTACAAAACAAACAAACAAGGAAAATTACACATTGCGTCTCCATTTTTTAGTCATAGTCTTTTTCACCATTTGTGTTCAGTATGAGACAAGGTTACCTAGGAGGAAAGGTTGAAAATCGTCCCCCCTGCCACCCTCCTGCTTTAGGATTTGTGCTCCACAACCGCGACATTTTCACTCTAGCGCTGACCGCAGACAGCTGTGGCTACAAAGCGCCTCTGTCTATCGTGGATTAGACAGCCGTGCTGTTTAAAAATAAGTTTTGCACCGTCATACAATAAAGTCCTGCCCATACCTTGGATGCGAGAAGGGATTGTTTTCTTTCAGGGGCATAAATACATAAATCATTCTCCTCTGCCGCCAATTGCCCGATAAGTCATAAACCCAAATCTCCGAATGGTGTTTGGCCAAGTTTTTAGCAAGTCTCCCCAGAGAACGAGTCATCTCAATGGGGTCCCTCTGTTTTATATCTCCGCTCCCCGGTTTTACAGTCCTGAGAGGTCAAGCTAATATTTGCTGAACAAATAAGGTTTCTGTCTTCGGTTTAGTAGACTGACACTCGGGTGAAAAGTGTCAGTTCTGATGAAGAAATCAGGTAATGGCTCATGGCTGGGGAAGCGAGAAGCCGCTGGTGAATGTGCAGAGAAAATATCTCGCTTCGAGCCAAGGGAAACACGGTGGGCTATTAAAGGGTGAGTAATTGAGTGGCACAACAGCCGTGCAGAGACGTAACTTTTCATGAAAAAGGAGTGGACCACTTTTCTGAGATTTCTGAGCACCTTGTTATTTCTGATTGGCTTCTTATAAAGTTTTGTGAAAAAAGAAGTAGAGGGGAAAGAAATGGAGGAAATGGGAGCTCAATGAGTGAAAGCATCGTCCAAAGTTATTAGTGGAGATTCAACATGGTGCTGTGCCCCTGGAGCTACGGTCCTACAATAGACTAGGCAACAAGTCATTTTAATATTTGCACACCAGTTTGACCTTCAACAAAATGTTGCAGCGTAAAGTGCTTCTGGTCCAAAGTCCTGGCCAAACCCTATACCAGGATACTCCACCCCATTCCTGTTTTCTGTGGCCTCAACAGCAAGCATTTGGCACTCACTGAGCATGCTCAGTCCTGGACTGTTTTGGGTGGCATCCACCCCTTTCTGGTGCCCCATCCTTATTATGCCAGGGGTAGGCAAATTAAGGTCCGGGGGCTGAATCCGGCCCAATCGCCTTCTCAATCCGGCCCGCGGATGATCCAGGGATCAGTGTGTTTTTACATGAGTGGAATGTGTCCTTTTATTTAAAATGCATCTCTGGGTTATTTGTGGGGCATAGGAATTCGTTCATTTTTCTTCAAAATATAGTCCGGCCCATCACAAGGTCTGAGGGATGGTGGACCGGCCCATGGCTGAAAAAGGTTGCTGACCCCTGACTTATGCAAACCTTGATGTTTCCCTGAGCCAGCTGATCCGCTTGTCCATGAAAGACCGTGTTGATTGGCTGACGCTCTGGCAGTTTGTCACCTTCTGCTGGCAATGGCTGATTTATTGACGTGTGTGGCCGAGCAATTTTTGGCAATCCTCCTAGAAAAAGCTCAGCAACCCTGGGTAATCCCCTCCCCCCAAAAAAGCTCAACAACTCTGTGCCATCTCCCTCCATTTTCTTAAATTAGAGTCCCCCAGAATAGGGGGCGTCTTATACATGGGGGCGTGTTATAGACGGAAAAGTACGGTATATTGTTTTGTTTTTATAAGGATCCACATCTATAGGGCTGGATTCAGCTAACCTGTTCCGCTGGCAGAAGTTAGCACAAGGAATCCTGCTATCTCAAAAGAGCTTTCCCCATCCTCACCCAACGCCTTCCCCAAATCCACTCAAGAAGGTTGGGGGAACCCCCAGGACAGCATATCGGGGGGAGATTAGGCTAGCAGAACAATCTCCTTCGCCTCCACTGGATTCCACCCTTAGGATGAAATGGGGTCCAAATGTCTCCTGATTCACTCCTGTCCTTTCCATCCTTCAAACCTCCCAAGAGGTTTCATCTTTTTTTGAAATAATTTTTATTTGATTTTACAACTATAAAATTTTAACAGTACAAAATACCGTATTCTTCGCTCTATAGGACGCACCCAACTGTAGGACGCACCTTGTTTTAGAGGGGGAGAGCAAGAAAAAAAAATTCTCTCCCTCTCTGCTCAGCGCCCCTTCAGCGAAGCGGCAGGAGAAACGGAGCCCCTTCCATTTCTCCTCCCGCTTCGCTGAAGGGGCGCTGCGCAGAGAGGGAAAGCTGTGCAGCGCCTCTCCAGCGAAGCGAAGCCAGGAGAGCAAGAGTGATTGGTGCGCACTGACCCCTCTCGCTCTCCAGACTTCAGGGATAGCTGCCTGAAGCCTCCAGAGCACAGCGGGAGCAACGTGAAGCCTCCGGAGGGCGGAGGGAGCGCTCCCTCTGCGCTTCGCATTGCTGTCGCTGAAGCCAAGGAGCCTGCACTCACTCCATAAAATGCACACACATTTCCCCTTAATTCTTGGAAGGGAAAAAATGCGTCCTATAGAGCAAAAAATACGGTACATAACCATCTTCAGAGATTTCTCCGAATCTAGAGACCCCTCCATGGGTCCTATTGTCAACCTTTTCAACTGCGTATTATTTTGTCATCCAAGCTTTATATCTCTCCATTTTCATCCACAATATTTTCTACATTCCAAGTGTCACTTTGAATTGGGCCCAGAAACTAATTGTTAGCCAGTGCAGTCGGTGTAATATGCTCAGACTGTCTTGCTCCGGTGAGCAAACTGGCCACTGAATTCTACACCAGCTGACATTTACGAACCATCTTCAGAGGCAGCCCTACGTAGAATGCAATGAGAGACTGAGATCCATCCATGAACCAAAGGTCTGGTTCAAGATCAAGCAGCCGCAAGAGTGCAGCGAGAACTGTGCAACTTCGGTTTCCTCAGGGTCAGAGGACCTTAGGGTGGTTCTGCCAGGTTCTGTGAGTCATCCCAATAACTCCCAAGAAGACCACCTGGATCCTTTGCTCACGACATCCCTTCCCAGCCGGCCATAAAACCTGTTCCAGCAGCCAAACTCTCAGCGCCTTTACAAGCTGCCCTGACCATGGTCCATCGAGCGGCAGACAGGCCCTTCCCCTCACAGCCTCTGCCCAACCTGTTGGGTCTTCTCATTTATCTTCGTCACACATGCACAAAGACATCCCTTCCAAAATCTGGTTGCTTCTCCTCAGTGGACGTGCTCCAAGCCACAGACCCCCCCCCTTCCTCCCCGTTCCACCTCAAGGCTGATGTTCTCAGCTTGCTTCCAAAGGCCCATTTTGCGCTGGGAGCCTGACTCTCGCTTGGCGTGCGATTTTAATTAGACTCTGGTTACGCCGCCTGGCAGATGTGGAATGCGGCGTGCTCTCTCTGTCCAGGTGGGGTAGAAAAACAACGCAACCCTCTTATTAAATCCTCCTGTTGTAAATGGGGAGGAAAGTGTGTGGGGTGTGCGTGTGAGAGCTCTTGTTCCCTAAGCCCCTTAAACACAACCACCTTTCTTAAGTGCTTAAAGGTAAAGGGACCCCTGACCATTAGGTCCAGTCTTGACCGACTCTGGGGTTGCAGCGCTCATCTCGCTTTATTGGCCGAGGGAGCCGGCGTACAGCTTCCGGGTCATGTGGCCAGCATGACTAAGCCGCTTCTGGTGAACCAGAGCAGCGCACGGAAAGGCTGTTTACCTTACCGCCAGAGTGGTACCTATTTATCTACTTGCACTTTGACGTGCTTTCAAACTGCTAGGTGGGCAGGAGCAGGGACCGAGCAACGGGAGCTCACCCATGGCGGGGATTCGAACCGCCGACCTTCTGATCGGCAAGCCCTAGGCTCTGTGGTTTAACTCACAGCGCCACCCACGTCCCTCTTAAGTGCTTAGTGCCTTTTCATTTGATTATACATCCCGTTTGCCACGTATAAGTCCCAGAAGCTGAGACACAGCTGTATTTGACAGGCAGATGGTTGGTTTGCTATCCTAAAACTGGCAGAGAACAACCCAAAGGGGAGTTAAGGTGCTGCCCATCATTGATGGCAAGGGTGCGAAAGTCACTCTCCTCCTCTCTGCATGCGGGTGAATCCCAGTATTAGAGGTTACTGCCCACAAACTTCCGCTGCGCTTTCTGCTTGTGTGGTGACACCTCAGCAAAACCACTTCTTACTGTTTTCTAGCAGAGGTTTCCCTGGAGGCAGAGGACAAGAACAGGAGTCACACTCAAAATCACAGTCAAAAGCTTCTTTGTTGCTTGACTGGTTGCAAAATCATTTCTGTTACTATTATATACAAGCTTTTTACGTTCCTTCTTTATCTGGTATGCCCCACAGAGGACCTTAAGGTCCATGAACAACCATAATTTAGAGGTCCCGGGCCCTAAGAAAGTCAGACTATTCTCCACCAGGGCCAGGGCCTTTTCAGTGATGGCTCCAACCTGGTGGAATGCTCTGTCCCATGAGACCAGGACCTTGCAGGATTTAACCTCCTTCTGTCGGGCCTGTAAGACGGAGCTATTCTGCCTGGCTTTTAATTTGAATTCAGCCTGATTTTTATTTCCCTTCTCTTCCCTCCCCCTCCCCTTTTATGAAGATCACCCGCTCTGAGATCCCACAGCTAATTCTCCCCTGGCCTCCTTGCTGGCCCAAGTAGGACCAATTCAGCCAGCTAGCCCTGGGGATCATGTTTATTGGATGGATTTCCCCCCTAAATTGATTTTTGAATTCTGAATTTATTGTTATCCACGTCTATAATTAAGTGTTTTAAAGTGTTTTAAATTTGTTGTTAGCCGCCCTGAACCTCTTTGAACTGGGAGGGGCGGGGTATAAATATATTATTATTATTATTATTATTATTATTATTATTATTAATCCCCAGCATGGTGTAATCTCAGTCCAGTAATTAACAATCCTGACAGCAGCGAAACTCACAGTATCCGTGTGGCTGTTCCATGCTGTTTTATCAACCTGTGGTTGAAGCCAAGGGTGGCCAGAAGGGGGCACTGCCGCCACCCCTTCCGTCCCCGTGGCACGGGCACCCTGCCCCTCAAACACAAGCCCTGCGCCCCTTTGCCAACTGAGTCAAAGCTTTCCATTCCCCGAGGGCTCCTGTCAACGATAGCAAGAATTCTGTTTCCTCCGGGCAAGTTCCAACTATTGGAAAATTAAAAACCCACCCAATAGAATGAAATTAAATTAAAACGTCCCAGGGTGCCAAGGCTTTGTGATTTCACAGTTTGGGAGATGGGAAGATGCTGGTTGCGAGCTTCCAAGAAATTAGAAAGAAGAGCGGCAGGTGCCAAGAACATTAAAGGAAGAATCCTGTCTCTCTCCTGCTTAGCATTACACAACCAGCTGGGGGTTGGCATCTCTGGAGGGCGCAGGTATCACGAGAAAACCTCGTGGTCGCATGCCTAATGCCCAAACCAGCCCCAAAGCCTCACAGACCCCAAAATTTCTTGCCTTCCTCTGCCCTTGCCATTGGATCCCTTCCAGTCAGGATTCAGGCCTCATCATGGGGACTGAAACTGCCTTGGTCGCACTGGTCAATGATCTCTGGTGGGCTAGGGACAAAGGTGAGAGCTGTTTCCTAGTTCTGCTGGATCTCTCAGCGGCGTTTGATACCATCGACCACAACATCCTTCTGGACCGTCTTGAGGGGCTGGGAGCTGGGGGCACTGTCATACAGTGGTTCCGCTCCTTCCTCCTGGGCCGTGTTCAGAAAGTGGTGGTGGGGGATGAGTGTTCAGACCCCTGGGCTCACACTTGTGGGGTGCCTCAGGGTTCCTTCCTCTCCCCCATGCTTTTCAACATCTACATGCAGCCCCTGGGAGAGATCATCAGGGGGTTTGGGCTGGGTGCTCATCAGTATGCGGATGATACCCAGCTCTACCTCTCTTTTAAACCAGAACCAGGGAAGGCGGTGAAGGTCCTGTGTGAGTGTCTGGAGGCGGTTGAAGGATGGATGGCGGCCAACAGATTAAGGTTGAATCCTGACAAGACGGAAGTACTGTTTTTGGGGGACAGGAGGCTGGCGGGTGTGGAGGACTCCTTGGTCCTGAATGGGGTAACTGTGCCCCTGAAGGACCAGGTGCGCAGCCTGGGAGTCATTCTGGACTCACAGCTGTCCATGGAGGGGCAGGTCAATTCTGTGTCCAGGGCAGCTGTCTACCAGCTCCATCTGGTACTCAGGATGAGACCCTCCCTGCCCGTGGAATGCCTCACCAGAGTAGTGCATGCTCTGGTTATCTCCCGCTTGGACTACTGCAGTGCGCTTTACATGAGGCTACCATTGAAGGTGATCCGGAAACTACAACTAATCCAGAATGCGGCAGCCAGACTGGTGACTGGAAGTGGCTGCTGAGACCATATAACACCGGTCTTGAAAAACCTACATTGGCTCCCAGTATGTTTCCAAACACAATTCAAAGTGTTGGTGCTGACCTTTAAAACCCTAAACGGCCTCGGTCCAGTATACCTGAAGGAGCGTCTCCACCTCCATCGTTCTGCCCGGACACTGAGGTCCAGCGCCTAGGGCCTTCTGGCGGTTCCCTCGCTGCGAGAAGTGAAGCTACAGGGAACCAGGCAGAGGGCCTTTTTGGTAGTGGCACCCCCCCTGTGGAACGCCCTCCCACCAGACGTCAAAGAGAATAACAACTACCAGACTTTTAGAAGACATCTGAAGGCAGCCCTGTTTAGGGAAGCTTTTAATGTTTGATGTATTACTGTATTTTAATATTTGGTTAGAAGCCGCCCAGAGTGCCTGGGGAAGCCCAGCCAGATGGGTGGGGTATAAATAAATTGTTGTTATTGTTGTTATTGTTGTTGTTATTGTTGTTATTGTTATTGTTGTTGTTGCTGCTGCTGCTGCTGCCAGTTTTCTCGGGCTACAGCTGGGTCCTGTCGCAACCTTGCCAAAATTATCCATTCCAAGGTGTTCCGATCACACCCAATATTGTGGGTCTGTCCAGGCTCAGGTTGGCACCTCAGGTTCTTCTGTTTTTGTTACAAATTTTGTGCTTTTGCATTGTGATTTTATGTTGTAACTGCCCCGAGACCTGAGGTTTAATCTAGGTCGTTCGACATGCCTAATCTCTTACGTATCGCCCCAATCCTTGTACGTGTCATTACAACGTTGGGCATGACTCAGAAGGGCACGGCGGAGGTTTGTAAAACCATTAGCTACGCAAAGCGAAGGCGTCAGAAAGAAATTCCTCTCTGTGTGCGTTCATAGAGTCGTATAAGTCTCATACCTGCAAGATTGCCTTACCCAACATGTGGCCCACACAACCACTTTAGTCTGCAGAACTGGCAGAACTGTTAGAGATGCCACATAATTCCCGTTCTGCGTTTGTAAAAACCGGATATTTTAATGTGGCAAAACCTGCCCTCTGGAACTCCCTGCCACTTGACACCAGGCAGGCACCTTCACTGTACTCTTTTCAGCACTCAAAGGGGGGGGGGGACTTGTTTAGTCAAGCCTGCCCAGACATTGGTCTATGTTTTAATCTCTTTTTCATTGTTTTTGGTTTGCTTCTTCTGTTAAATTGCTTTTAAATTAATGTTTTTTGAAATCTTTTTAAAATATATATTTTATGGTGTTATAACTGTCTTTCACCTACATCCTTTTAAAACGTGTTGGGGGAGATTTGGGTTGTTGTTGCTCTTATTTGATTATGTACTTTGTGGATTTATATTCTGATTTTATCCTGTGAACTGTCCTGATACCTGCAGGTATAAGGGGTAACAACAACAACAACAGTTTTATAGAGCATTTTTTACAGACAATTTTATTGATTTATTTTCTTGCTGTAAACCGCCTTGTATGTAGTTTTTTTTTTAAAAAAACACCACCTTTATTGAAAGTTCAAAAAGTACATAATTATATGTGCACTAAACATGGTGAGATGTAAATAAAAGAGAGAGAGAGAGAAGAGAAACAGAACTCATGTAGAAGGGAAAATAAAGGAGACCCCAAAAGATTTTATTTTACAAGTTTGTTATTGTAGTTCACCAGATCTTAACCTATTACAGTACAGTGGTGCCTCGCAAGATGAAATTAATTCGTTCTGCGAGTTTTTTCGTCTTGCGGTTTGTTTCGTCTTGCGAAGCATGGTGTCGGAAAAGTTTTGGAAAAGCTTCAAAAATCACCAAAGTCTTCAAAAACCTCAAAAAAGGCTACCACACCGCGTGCTATGAGTTGCTCCGCGAAGTCAAGTCGCAACTGTATTAACGGTTTTAAGAAAAAGGAAACAAACTTGCAAGACGTTTCTGTCTTGCGAAGCAAGCCCATAGGGAAAATCGTCTTGCGAAGCAACTCAAAAAACCAAAAACCCTTTCGTTTTGCGAGTTTTCCGTCTTGCGAGGCATTCGTCTTGCGGGGCACCACTGTATTTGAAAGAATGGATTCCAAATAACACTGAATTTGTCCATGGCAAGTCTGTGTTTATATGCAAGTTGTTCATATGTTGCAAGTTTGTATAAGTCTTCGATCCAATCGTGGAAGGGAGCTGCATTTTTCTTTTTCCAATTCATCAGTATCAGTCTTTTTGCTGTGGTAAACTGCCTTGTGCATGGTAATATAGAAAAGGTAAAGGTACCCCTGACCGTTAGGTCCAGTCGCAGACGGCTCTGGGGTTGCGCGCGCATCTCACTCTATAGGCCGAGGAAGCTGGCATTTGTCCGCAGACAGCTTCCGGGTCTTGTGACCAGCATGACTAAGCTGCTTCTGGCGAACCAGAGCAGCGCACGGAAACGCCGTTTACCTTCCCGCCGGAGCCGTACCGATTTATCTACTTGCACTTTGACGTGCTTTCAAACTGCTAGGTTGGCAGGAGCTGGGACCAAGCAACGGGAGCTCACCTTCTGATTGGCAAGCCCTGGGCTCTGTGGTTTAGACCATAGTGCCACCCTCATCCCTCCACAGCGCCACCCGCGTCTTATTGCTGTGGTAAACCACCTTGTGCGTAGTAATATAGAAAAGCAGTACACTAAACAAAAGTGGAATGCAATGCAACTGAGATGGCTTCTGGCCACAATGGCTCGGTTCGGAGGCAGGAGTCCTTGAAATACCAGCTGCTTGGAGGGGAAATATCAGCTGCTTTCTCACTCAGGTCCCACTTGCCCGATTCCCGTCAGGGCATCTGTTTGGCTAGAACAAGATGCTGCGTTAGATGCCTCTGGCCTGATCCTGCAGAGCCTTTCCTGATCTCTCAGGAGTGATGCCATCTTGTTCTTTTGTGTGTTTGGACCCAGAAACCTCCTCCCTCAATAAATTCACACAAGACTCAAATTTTGGTTTTGGTTTTTGGCAGAATTTAGGCCACAACTTTATTGGTGCATGCTCTAGTTATCTCCCGCTTGGACTACTGCAATGTGCTCTATGTGGGGCTGCCTTTGAAGGTGACCCAGAAACTACAACTAATTAAGAATGCGGCAGCTAGACTGGTGACTGGGAGCAGCCGCCAAGACCATATAACACCAGTCTTGAAAGACCTACATTGGCTCCCAGTACGTTTCCAGCACAATTCAAAGTGTTGGTGCTGACCTTGAAAGTCCTAAACGGCCTCGGTCCAGTATATCTGAAGGAGCATCTCCACCCCCATCGTTCAGCCTGGACACTGAGGTCCAGCTCCAAGGGCCTTCTGGTGGTTCCCTCACTGCGAGAAGCCAAGTTATAGGGAACCAGGCAGAGGGCCTTCTCGGTGGTGGCACCCACCCTGTGGAATGCCCTCCCACCAGATGTCAAAGAGAAGAACAACTACCAGACTTTTAGAAGACATCTGAAGGCAGCCCTCTTTGGGGAAGCTTTTAATGTTTAACAGACTACTGTATTTTAATACTTTGTTGGAAGCTGCCCAGAGTGGCTGGGGAAACCCAGCCAGATGGGCGGGGTATAAATAATAAATTATTATTATTATTATTATTATTATTGTTGTTGTTGTTGTTGTTGTTGTTATTAATTACAGAAAGTGGCTGGTTGCATAGGCTCTGGTTCGACCAGCTCCCTGGCATGCAGGTAGCACAGCCAAGGGTGAACACCTGGACAAGCGGAAAGCCGGGCATGGGTTCACTCTACCACCCAAATGTCCCCCTGGACTCCGGCACGGGCACAACCCCCTCTCAGGGCTTGACCAAACCATTGAGTCCCTGGATTCCTTTAACGGAATACCCTTCCCATAGGGATGGCGAGAGCCTTCTCCCATCCCTATCACCTGAACCAGCGCCTATCCGCAACCTTACAAGTTGTGACGATTTGCAACGCGGCAGGCGAAACCCAAATGGCCACAGCCCATCAGCCAAGTGGGGGAAATTCCTGCCGTGCCCCTGTCCCAACAACAGACGACACACGACGGCGTAGCAAGGTCAAGCACAAAGCCTTAAAAATAGGGAGAGGTGGGTGGGTGTTCCGAATGCATGCGTCGAAAGAGGAAGCTCTGGGTCACGTGCATGGGCATAAATAGGTCCCTCGAACCGTTTGGACTGCGTCCCATTGGCTAGATTGCACCCAGCTTCGAGGGACCTACCAATCGGGTGTTGTGGCTAACCAGTTGAACCCACCCACAACACAGGGTGTTGGTTGTCCAGGTCTCACCACAATACGTGACCTCTTTAAGGGAGGACCCGATTTCTGCAAAGGATGCACCAGGCCTGCTTTCTCTTTCCTGTATCTTTGTACAGTGGTACCTCGGGTTAAGAACTTAATTTGTTCTGGAGGTCCGTTCTTAATCTGAAACTGTTCTTTTTTTCAATATTTTTTTATTGATTTTAACAACTAGAACATATAAAACATACAAAAGAAAACACCCTACAATACTACTAAAAAGGAAAAAAAAAGGAAAATAAAAACACTTCTTCTTTCTAAAATTCATTTTAAATTTCATTGTTAATTGACTTCCTCGAATCCCCTCTAGCTGAATTTCATTGTATCACCTTGTAACAGTTCTCCAAAATCATCTATCTACTACAGTTAACTCCTTCCATTTACAGTGGTACCTCGGGTTAAGAACTTAATTCGTTCTGGAGGTCTGTTCTTAACCTGAAACTGTTCTTAACCTGAAGCACCACTTTAGCTAATGAGGCCTCCTGCTGCTGCTGCGACGCCGGAGCACGATTTCTGTTCTCATCCTGAAGCAAAGTTCTTAACCCGAGGTACTATTTCTGGGTTAGCGGAGTCTGTAACCTGAAGCGTCTGTAACCCGAGGTACCACTGTAGTATCTTGTGGTGGTTTGTTGTTGTTGTTCTTTGAGGGCACGACAATCCCTCCTTTTCAGTTTCCATGATCTTTCATCCCTGGCACCGCGGAAACCTTTTGACGCTCACCATACGGCAGGATGTTGCTGTGCTGGGCTCAGGAATGACGGCAGAAGCCGAAAGCCGTTCCCCGGAGGGGGAAGGCATTCCAGAAACAGCCACCCACTCGGTGCCAGAAATGGCTCAAAGCGCCCACGGCCAGGCAAGGGCTGTCTTTTCTCATCCCACCCACCCACCTCGGGCTGCCAAGCGTCTTGCTTTCGCTTGCTGGTGAGACGCAGTCAGTTCGCGGGAAATCAAAAGGTTGGAGCCGCTTATCAAAAACTGGGTTCCAGGAAGCAGTGACAGCTCAGCAAAAAGGTCAATTCCCCTGAAGGAGGAGAGCAAATAATCCAAGGATAGGAGCAGTGCTGGATTGACGTATAAGCTAAACAAGCTATGAAGGGATGCGGGTGGCACTGTGGGTTAAACCACAGAGCCTACGGCTAGCCGATCGAAAGATTGGCGGTTTGAATCCCCGCGACGGGGTGAGCTCCCGTTGCTCGGTCCCAGCTCCTGCCAACCTAGCAGTTCAAAAGCACAAAGTGCAAGTAGATAAATCGGTACGGCTCTGGCGGGAAGGTAAAAGGCGTTTCCGTGTGCTGCTCTGGTTCGCCAGAAGCGGCTTAGTCATGCTGGCCACATGACCCGGAAGCTGTACGCCGGCTCCCTCGCCATTAAAGCGAGATGAGCACCGCAACCCCAGAGTCGTCCGCAACTGGACCTAACGGTCAGGGGTCCTTTTACCTTTAAACAAGCTATAGCTTAGGGCCGCACTCTCTTGGGGGCCCCCAAAAAATTTAAAGGGGGGGGAAAATCTGGATGTACATTTCCAAAATATAAGATAAAAATAAAATAAAATAAAACCTACATACAGCAACAGTGTTCTGTGTTGTGTAGGCTTCTGTTTGTTATGTGCAAATGGCTTTAGATACCTATTAGGTCCATAAATGACCATCTAGCATATATTCAACAAAAAAAAACAGCGACCATTTGTTGTTTGCCTGGTAACGCAGTTGGCTCTGGCTGGCTTCAGGAGCTGCTCGCTGCTGTGCCATTTTCCCTCGCCAGAAGTCCCCATAGGATGTGTCTTGTGCAATCTCCTGCCCCCTTTGTTTTGACTGATCGGGGGAGGCTCGGGAGTCGCAGGCGGTGCTTCGTTGCCCAGTTTTTAAAAAACTCTGCGCATTTATGTTTCACAGGGTGTGAAAGAAGGGCTTTGCACCTTTAAACAATATGCATGTGTGCTTGGGCCCAGGGTCTTTTCCTCACCATCCCCACTACTGACTCCCTGTTGCTACTTGGGGGGGGGGGGGAGTGTCCCCAGATTCATTGAAAAAAATCTGGTAACCATACCATGAATGTAATGAAGGAATAAATAAACCCTGCAGTGAAAGGGGATGATGCAGAAAGGGAGCTGTTTCTGCCTCAGTTTTCCCTGGAAGCGGAGGAAAAATCCGCTTGGCAACCTTCTCTAATCCACCCCATGCCCCAGGCCTTGCGTTCCGTTTTTTTATTTGCAGGTGCAATGTTGCATAAAGGACGCCTTCCTTGCTCTGCCGGGCTGCACTGCAGATGGTCAGCATATCGAGAGAAGCCAGTAGGAGAACGCTTCAGTCTCCCAGGACATTCAATAGAGGATCTCAAAGCAGCTGTCTTACTACAAAAGAATTTCAGAAATAGAGTTGAAAGAGAAGTTGCTGATTTGGGAAATGATATACAATGAACTGGACACAGGTGGCGCTGTGGGTTAAACCACAGAGCCTAGGACTTGCCGATCAGAAGGTTGGCGGTTCGAATCCCCACGGCGGGGTGAGCTCCCTTTGCTCGGTCCCTGTTCCTGCCAACCTAGCAGTTCGAAAGCACAAAAGTGCAAGTAGATAAATAGGTACCGCTCCGGCGGGAAGGTAAACGGCGTTTCCGTGCGCTGCTCTGGTTCACCAGAAGCGGCTTAGTCCTGCTGGCCACATGACCCGGAAGCTGTACGCCGGCTCCCTCGGCCAATAAAGCGAGATGAGCGCCACAACCCCAGAGTCGTCCATGACTGGACCTAATGGTCAGGGCTCCCTTTACCTTTACCTTTATACAATGAACTGGCCTCCACAGTCATTTATGGACTCCACAAACCGTGTTTATGGAAGACAATCTCACTGGGCTAAGAGTGATCGCCAAAGAGAGAAGAAAGAGACCTGTTCAGACACCTTTCGGCACCTGAAAGCCTGGCCAATTAAACCGTGCGGAAAACCCGCAATGAGGTGGCCTGTTTTACGAAGAAAAATTTTGCATAATGATTAGCAACATGACCTGTGATGTCAATGCCGCTGGTGATGACTCACCATTGTTCAGAAAAGCAAGTTTGGGAACATGAGAACAGCAGGGAACGTTCTTTCATATGTGGCGGACTTGTAACAGGGTAAAAGAATATTAGGAAATGATCCATAATGAATTGGGAAAAAAAAGTTTAGAAGTACTTTCCCCACCGAAAAACCAGAGTCCTTTCTGCTGGGGGTAATTCAGTTTGAAATTCCCAGGTGTCGAAAAAGGTTATTTAAGTATGCCACTACTGCGGCTGGAAATTAAATGGGCACACAAGGAAGTTGATCGTATCAGGGTTTTAAGACTCCCTCTTCCCAGACCCTGGGCCAGCAACAGAGAGTATTATTTCATTTTATTTTAGGAATGGGGAGAAATTTGCTTGGGAATCGCAAGTGGAGAAGGAAAACTCTGATCCTAAACATCCGCCGGCTTCTGGGATATCTTTGGGAGAGGAAACAAACCCTACACAAATCTGAAGTCTTGTACGCCTCCTTCCGGCAACTCCTGCAGCCAAGCTGGTGCCAAACTTATGGCTTTCCTTTCCTTTCAGAGCTGAATCCTAGAACAATAGGATGCAGAATGCAGCAGTCTGATTGGTCCGCAGGAGCCACCCAATCCAGCTCCAGGTGGAAGTGAATCAGCAACCTGATTGGCCTGCAGGAGCAGCCAATCAGGCTTCTGGAGGAGGTGAATCCACAACCTGATTGGCCCACAGGAGGAGCCCCAAATTAGCCAATCACGTGGAGCCCATTCTGTAAATAATGTATATATAGCTAGACATTTGGGGAAAGTTTCATTCATTGCTACTATGAGCTGAATAAATAGCATGAAATCCACACTTGACTCCGAGTGTATTTCAGTGCTGCTAACAACTTCAGCCGCAAAGGCGCACTCCATTGTTCCTTGAGACAGACAGAACAGTTTGTTCTTCCCTGATCCTACCCTGATGTTACCATGCTACTGCTGTCTGGAGGGGCCCCAAGCCCAACCAACATTTCAGTTCCTGTTTGAGATTCTGATTGGATTGCATTCTAATTATTGCCGTCATTTTTGCTAATTCAATCATTTCAAAAAAAATTATTTTGCCAATCTTTCAATGTTGGTACTACTTCTGATTTCCAATTTTTTTGCAATCACTAACCTTGCTGCAGCTGTTGCATATAAAAAGATTCTCTTCATGTCTTTTGAAGAGAGAGTGTGGTGTAGTGGTTAAGAGCGGTAGTCTCGTAATCTGGGGAACCGGGTTTGAGTCTCCGCTCTTCCACATGCAGCTGCTGGGTGACCTTGGGCCAGTCACACTTCTCTGAAGTCTCTCAGCCCCACTCACCTCACAGAGTGTTTGTTGTGGGGGAGGAAGGGAAAGGAGAATGTTAGCCGCTTTGAGACTCCTTAAAGGGAGTGAAAGGCGGGATATCAAATCCAAACTCTTCTTCTTCTTCTTCTTCTTCTTCTTCTTCTTCTTCTTCTTCTTCTTCTTTTGGGATGACATTTGTTATAATTCCTAAAAGGAATGTTTCCGGCTTCTTACCTATTGCTGTTTTGAACATTTTTTTCAGTTCCTCGTGTATATTTCCCCAAAATTTCTTAATTTTATCACATCCCCACCATACATGATATAAGGATCCCTCTGATACCTTACATCTCCAACACAGATTCGATGTTAGTTTATAAATTTTAGCCAGTTTTACAGGGGTTAAGTACCAACATTAGCCAACATTCATACCTAGAACTTGGCTCCGATGATGATGGCGATTGCCAAAACACCCAGAAACATGCCGTAACTTAAAAGCATAGAACAAAACCGCTTTTGAAGTCTGGTTCTGGCAAAATTTGGAGATTGTGCCTTCTGTGCCAGCTTTTGTAGGGATACTAAATCTGATTGAATTGTGTGTTTTTCAAACGTTCTATGCCTAATGGCACTTCCTGGTACCTGTAGGGGCTGGGGTGGGGGTTGAAAACTTGCCTGGCGTTCTTCTTTTCTTTTGCAAAGGTGCCACCCCCCATCCTCGACATTTACTGGCAAAACCATCAGAGAGGATGCCAGACTCACAGGTGCAAGCAGATCAATAGAGACTCCTGGTTGGTGTTTTTTGATCACACAATTCACCATGGGCAAAAAAGAAAAAAGGGGAAGGGAGAAAAGGAAATCACAGGGGGGGTGAGTAATGACTGCAGAACTGGAAGCGACTCCAAAGGAGAGGTTCAAGGCCCTTCACAAAGCAAGGCTGTTGTTTGGCTGGCAAATCTGGCTTCAAATTCCTCCTGGCAGCAAAGCAGATACAGAGGAGATATCTGGGGCAGGTGTTATAGCTCTGCTTTACGGAAGACACTCCTCTGTTTGGAGGCAATCCTCATTTGAAAGCAGCATTAACACATTAGTTTGGGCCCTCGTATTTACGGGACCGCCTCTCCTGGTCTGCCCCGCAGAGGACCTTAACGTCCATGAATAACCATAGTTTAGAGGTCCCGGGCCCTAGGGAAGTCAGGCTATCCTCCACCAGGGCCAGGGCCTTTTCGGTGATGGCTCCGACCTGGTGGAATGCTCTGTCCCAGGAGACCAGGGCCCTGCAGGATTGAACTTCCTTCCGCAGGACCTGTAAGACAGAGCTATTCCGCCTGGCTTTCAATTTGAACTTAGCCTGATCTTTTATTCCCCTTCCTTCCCTCCCTCTCCCCTTTTTATGAAGATTACCCGCTCTGGGATCCCACAGCTAATTCTCCCCTGGTCTCCTCGCTGGCCCAAACAGGACTAATTTAGCAAGCTAGCCCTGGTGACCATCTAATGTTTATTGGATGGATTTCCCCCCTAAATTGATTTTTGAATTCTGAATTTATTGTTATTCACGTTTCATACTGTATTTTATGCTGTTTGTTGTTGCATCAATTAAGTGTTTTAAATTTGTTGTTAGCCGCCCTGAGCCCGGTTTTCTGAACTGGGAAGGGTGGGGTATAAATAAAAATTTATTTATTTATTATTTATTTATTATTAACACGCAGTGGCTGACCAGATACCCCATAGGGAAACCAACAAGCAGGATTCAAACTGCGGAGGCGGATCATAGCCAAGACAATAAGTCTGCTTACCTCCCTGGGTACAGGGGCGTTGTGGGATGGAGGAGGCTTCACTGGGGCCCCGACGGTGGAATTCAAACTGCAGTGCCCTTCCTGATCAGGAACTGGATCCTAGCCTGCACCCTGCATGGTCAGCACCAACACTTTGAATTGTGCCCAGAAACGTACTGGGAACCAATGTAGGTCTTTCAGGACCGCTGTTATGTGGTCCCGGCAGCCGCTCCCAGTCACCAGTCTGGCTGCCGCGTTCTGGATTAGTTGTAGTTTCCGGGTCACCTTCATTTTTTTTTTTTAAAGCAATTTATTAAGTTTTACAATAAAAATAAACATGATAAACAATGTAACATTGATCTTAACATATTTTCACATTTTCTTTGGACTTCCTCACATCTCCCGCTCCCATTTTCATCGTTAAAACATTTTGTCAGCAATTTATCATCTTATTTAAATTCTTATATCCCTTCTATATTTCCTAATCTTATAATTCTCAGAAGAAGCTAAATTTCACAGTCTTACTTATTTTCTTAAAAACTTCTAAATTTAGTGGTGCTCAGTTATTTTGATCTAGCATCTTATTTAACATTCACTCAAATTGCAATACTTTTGTAAATAGTTCTTAAATTTCTTCCAGTCCTCCTCAATCCTCTCTTCTCCCAGGTCACGGATTCTGCCGGTCATTTCAGCCAGTTCCATGTAGTCTATCAGTTGTATCTGCCATTCTTCCAGTGTGGGTAGATCTTGAGTTTTCCAATGTTTTGCGAGAAGTATCCTTGCTGCTGTTGTTGCATACATAAAAAATGTCTGGTCCTTCTTTGCCACCCCTTGGCCGACAATACCCAAAAGGAAAGCCTCTGGTTTCTTGGTGAAGGTATATTTAAATACCTTTTTCAGTTCATTATAAATCATTTCCCAGAACGCCTTCACTTTAGGGCAAGTCCACCAGAGGTGGAAGAACGTTCCCTCGCACTCTTTGCATTTCCAACACTTATTATCAGACAGGTGGTAAATTTTAGCAAGTTTGACTGGGGTCATATACCATCTATAAATCATTTTCATTACATTTTCTTTCAGGGCGTTACATGCAGTAAATTTCAATCCATTACTCCACAACCTCTCCCAGTCCTCAAACATGATATTATGCCCAATGTCCTGTGCCCACCTTATCATAGCCGATTTAACCGTTTCGTCTTGTGTATTCCATTTCAACAGCAAGTTATACATCCTTGAAAGTACCTTAATCTTTGGTTCTAACAATTCTGTTTCTAATTTCGATTTCTCCACCTGGAACCCTAGTTTCTTATCATTTTTAAAAACTTCTTTAATCTGAGCGTAATGTAACCAATCTCGCACTTTGTCTTTCATTTTCTCCAGACTCTGCAATTTCCAATTGTCTCCATCCTTTTCTAGTATTTCCCAATATTTTGGCCATTTAGCCTCCATATTGGGTCTTTTTCGGGCCTTGGCTTCCAAAGGTGAAAGCCACCTTGGTGTTTTATTTTCCAGCAAGTCTTTATATTTTGTCCAGACATTAAACAATGATTTTCTGACAATATGGTTCTTAAAGGCCTTATTTGCTTTAACCTTGTCATACCATAAATATGCATGCCATCCAAAGGTATTGTTGAACCCTTCCAAATCTAACACATCAGTGTCTTCAAGAAGTAGCCAGTCTTTTAGCCAGCAGAACGCTGCGGCTTCATAATACAACTTTAAGTCTGGCAGGGCAAAGCCCCCTCTTTGTTTTGCATCGGTTAATATCTTAAACTTAATTCTGGGCTTTTTGCCCTGCCAGACAAACTTAGAAATGTCTCTCTGCCACTTCTGAAAGCACTCCGTTTTGTCCAAAACCTGAAGTGTTTGAAATAAGAACAACATCCTTGGCAATACATTCATCTTGATAGCAGCAATTCGGCCTAACAAAGAAAGTTTCAATTTTGACCAACTATCTAAGTCTCTCTTAATTTCTGTCCAACATTTTTCATAATTGTCCTTAAATAGACTTAGATTTTTTGCTGTTATGTTTACCCCTAGGTATTTTACTTTTTTAACCACATTAAGTTCCGTCTCATTCTGAAACCGTTCTGACTCTGTATTAGTCAAGTTTTTCCCCAAAACCTTAGTTTTCTGTTTATTTAATTTAAATCCAGCCACCCGACCAAAGTCATAAATCAATTGTAATACTCTTTTCGTACTGGGCTCTGGCTTCTGCAAGGTCAAAACCAGGTCATCTGCGAAAGCTTTTAATTTATATTGTTTCTGACCGACCTGAATTCCTTCCACCAACCGATCCCTTCTAATCATGTTCAATAGCACTTCCAGAACCGAAATAAATAACAAAGGGGAGATAGGGCAACCTTGTCGTGTCCCTTTTTCAATTTTAAACTCTTCTGTAACCACATTATTAACTATCAGTTTAGCTTTCTGTTCTGAATATATCGCCTCAATCCCATTCTCAAAACCCCGTCCCACTCCCATCTCTTTCAAATTTCCCATCATAAATTTCCAGGAGATATTGTCAAAGGCCTTCTCCGCATCTATAAAAATTAAAACTGCTTTTGTATTTATGTCTGTTTGCAAAAGTTCCAAAATGTCAATAATGTTCCTTGTATTAGCAAACAGATGTCTTCCTGGGAGAAAGCCAGCCTGGTCCTTATGAATTACTTCATTTAAAACTTTCTTAAATCTATTTGCCAAAATGTCTGCAAATATTTTGTAATCCACATTTAAAAGAGAGATGGGACGGTAGTTCTTAAGTTGTGTCTTTTCAGCTTCCGACTTTGGTATTAATGTGATAAACGCTTCCTTCCACGACTCCGGTGCCCTCCTCCCCTCCATAATTTCATTGCTGACCTCCATCAAAGGTTGTATCAAATAGTCTTTCAATGTCTTATAGTACTTGGAGGTCAGCCCATCTGGTCCTGGAGATTTGCCAAGTTGCATGTTCTGGATAGCTTGTTCGATCTCCTGTCGTGTTATTTTAGAATTCAGGGTTGTCCTATTTTCTTGTGACAATTTAGATAGTCCGTTTTTTGCCAAAAATTGTTTAATCTCAACCTCATCTTGTGGCCCTTGGGTGTATAGTTTTTTGAAGTATCTCTGGAAACACTTTCTAATGTCCACTGGATTCTGGATGTTTTTTCCATCAACCTCTAAGTTTGTAACAGTATTTAATCTTTGTCTTCTCTTCAACTGCCAAGCTAGCAGTTTTCCACATTTATTCGCCGACTCAAACGTTTTTTGTTTCATTAATTTAACCTTCCATTCAATTTCCTGATTTATCAATTTAGAATATTGTGTTTGATAAAGTTTAATTTCTCTCAGAGTTGGCTGTGACTTCGGATTCACTCTTAATTTCTTCTCTAATTCTTTTATTTTATCCAAAATCTTATCTTTTTTCTCATTTTGTGTTCTTTTCTTCACTGCATTCTGTTGTATCAAGAATCCCCTCATTACAGCTTTGCTTGCGTCCCAGATTATTCTTTTTTCCACCATATTATTCATGTTTATCTCAAAATAGTCCTTCAAAACTTTTTGGGCCTTCTTGGTAATTTCCTGATCTCTAAACAAATTGTCATTCATCTTCCATCTGAAGGATCCAGTTGGTAATAGTGTCATATCCATCTTTACTGCATTATGGTCGGAGCAGGTCTTTGGGCAGATTTCCACTTTTCTGACCTTAGGCGCCAGGCCTCTA
The DNA here is from genome assembly GCF_964106645.2 of Podarcis pityusensis. Classification (NCBI taxonomy): domain Eukaryota; kingdom Metazoa; phylum Chordata; class Lepidosauria; order Squamata; family Lacertidae; genus Podarcis; species Podarcis pityusensis. Next base: position 6,590,839 of record NC_138027.1, read on the forward strand.
GAAATCCATATTTGGTCGATTCTTGTCCAGGTCAGTTGGGCTTCAGAAAAGAATGTTCCCTCTCTTCCTAGTGGGTTCTTTGTCCTCCAAATGTCAATCAAATCCATATTGTCAGTCATTTCAAAAAAGGTTTTAGGTAGTCTGCCGTCTTTTGTAACATTTTGACTTTGTGACTTGTCCATGTTAGTTGATACGACCCCATTCATATCTCCCATCATTATGATGTTGTTGTAGTCTAGATAGTCCAGCATTGTCTCCTGCAGCTTCTTGTAAAATTCCGATTTCCCTTCATTAGGTGCATAAATTCCTAATATCAGCAGTTTCTCTCCTTGATATTGTATCTCAATAGCCAAAATTCTTCCATGTTCATCTTTAAACAGGAATTTAGGTGACAGGCTCTCTTTTGCATATATCACCACGCCTCTCTTCTTAACTTTGTCCGAAGATACAAATTCCTGGCCCAATCTTTTATTTATTAACACTTTTCTGTGGAGCCTCGTCACATGTGTTTCTTGTAAACAAATAATGTCCAATTGTTCTTTTTTTAATATATGAAATATTTTCTTCCTTTTTTCCGGAATGTTACAACCATTAATATTCCAGCTCAACAGTTGCAGAGACATCCTGAACTATCTGGTTATTTTTCAAGGGGTGGTATCTTCTCAGGGTCTTCAGGTTCCACAGATGCTGATGTTGGTACTGGCGTTGCCTCAGGCCCAGAAGGTAGTTCAATTCTTTTTTGAAGGTCCTCTCCGTATGTAGACAGAAATTTGTCTCTCTCTTCAAGTGTTCTCACTTTGACCTTTCTCCCTCTAAAGGTAAAAGATAATCCTTGGGGAAATTCCCACCTGAATGGAATTGCGTTGCTCCTTAGTAGTTTAACAAGTTCAGAATAGGCGGCTCTAAGATCAAGCAGTAGTCTTGGGATATCTTTATAAATTTCAATTCTTCTATCCAACACCTCCAGTGATTTTACAAAGTGTAGTCCCAAAATCTTATCCCTTTCCTCCTTTGATCTCAATGTTATCAAACAGTCTCTGGGCCTCTCCTTCTTTATAAATCTTCCAAGTCTGAAAGCTGACACAATTTTAAAGTCCTTTTCTTCCAAGTTCCAGAACTTGGAGAATTCTTTGGTCAAAAACTCAGTTAGATGTCCTTCTTCTGCCTCTTGTAGTGATCTAATCCTTAAGTTGTTCTCACGGTTTCGCAGTTCTATCATCGAGAGATAAATCTGGTGTTCCCCGACTTGTTTAGTGAGTGGTCTTACCTCTTGCTCTAAATTTTCAAATCTTTGTCTGGTGTCCTCAGTCAATTTCCGATTTTCTGCTGAGGCCTCCGTTAACTGTCCAATTGCTTGTGCATTCTGTACCACTTGTGTGGTTAATTTATTTAGACATTCTGTGTTTTTATCAATCTTTGCTGATTGGGCATCTGCTTTCTTGTCCAAAGCTTCCAATTTTTCAAAAATTTTGTCTAGTACAGAAACAGATGCTCCTGAGGCCATATCTTCCAGTTGTAACTGCTCTGCTTCGCCCTCTCCCTCCACTTCTGAGGGCAAAGTAGGCACAGATGATCTGCGTGTCTGTGAGGCTGAGGTTAGAGTTGTTAGAGTTGTTTGTTTAGCTCTCCCTCTTTTTCTTGTGCCACTCATTCCAACGTTATCTGTCAGTCAAGGTCACACTGAGTTGTTCCCATGAGAATGGAAAGGTCCAGAGCAAGCAAACAGCAAGGGAATCGAAAATAAAAAGTGTATGTAAAATCACTGTTATAATCCAATCCTCTAGAGGGAGCTTAATCTGTCTTTCAGAGTCTAATTTAATGTCCAAGAACCTTCAAATACAAATGTTTAGCAGAGTTTATAAATGGTCACTTTGTTGCAGACAGTGCTTATTTATCTCCAAAAAGAATGTTTCAAATTTAAAAGGTCTCAATACCCTCAGATTGTTTCAAGTTCCAATATACAGTATCCAAATCTGCAGTACTGACAGCTCCCTTAGTACTCAGGCAACTCCTGATTCTGGGTTTCACCTTCTAGTTTGTAATCCAATAAGAGGAGGAAAGTCAAGTGCAAATAGAAATCCCAAATCTTTAGCTTAAAGTCTTTACTTTAAGATGCAAGTTCAAATAGATGCTTAGATCTGTAAAACTTAGAGTCTCTTTCTTTCAGCCTCCACTCCTCCAGCTGATTGCTTTTTTTTCAAGTTCAATGGCTGCGGAAGACGGACTTCCTGCTTCCACGTCTCTCCGCTCTCAGCCAAGTTCAAGCCAATTTAAATTTCCCTTTTAAAGTCTCAAATTCAAGTGATTCAGTCTTTTACTCACAAGTTAGTTGCTTTTTCGTCCGGATCCGTAATTTAGCAGGAAAAGGGATCAGCGCTCACCGACAGTAGCAGCGCGGCTTCGCTCCTCAGGCTGTGAAACAGCTCACAGCGCCGCAACCCCCCTCCGTGCTCCGGAGCCCCTTACGGGGTTCCTTCTGCACTTGGAGGGTCGCTCTAGGCGCCCACCGAGCCTCAAGACCCCAGGCTCTTGCCGCCTGGGGTTTTCCAAAGTGGGTCTCCGCTTCGCCGTAGCGGACGACCCGTTGCCTGGGGAGCCTCCTCTCCCGTTCAGAAGAGGACCGCCATTGCCGTTCGCGCCGCCCCCGGAAGTCACCTTCAAAGGTAGGCCCACGTAGAGCGCATAGCAGTAGTCCAAGCGAGAGATAACCAGAGCATGCACCATTCTGGCAAGACCATAGCTAGGCAAACTAAGGCCCGGGGTCTGGATCCGGCCCAATCGCTTTCTAAATCCGGCCCGTGGACGGTCCGGGAATCAACGTGTTTTTACATGAGTAGAATGTGTCCTTTTATTTAAAATGCATCTCTGGGTTATTTGTGGGGCATAGGAATTCATTCTTCTTCTTTTTTCAAAATATAGTCTGGCCCCCCCCCACAAGGTCTGAGGGACAGTGGACCGGCCCCCAGGTGAAAAAGTTTGCTGATCCCTAGGCAAGACAGTCTGTGGGCAGGGAGTGTCTCAGCCTGCGTACCAGATGGAGCTGGTAGACAGCTGCCCTGGACACAGAACTGATCTGCGCCTCCACGGACAGTTGTGAGTCCAAAATGACTCCCAGGCTGCACACCTGGTCCTTCGGGGGCACAGTTACCCCATTCAGGACCAGGGAGTCCTCCACACCCACCCACACCCTGTACCCCCAAAACCATACTTCTGTCTTGTCAGGATTCAACCTCAATCTGTTAGCCGCCATTCATCCTCCCAACGGCCTCCAGACACTCACACAAGACCTTCACCCCCTTCACTGGTTCTGATTTGAAAGAGAGGTTGAAAACATGGACGGGGGGTGGTGGGGGGTAGGCAGAGATGCTGACTCCATTTACCTGAGAGTTATTGATTTTCTTCCAGAGGAAATTGGGTGGAGCAGCGAAAGCAGCCCAGCCTGCGTTGCCTCCCTCCCTCCGGGCTTTGCTAGCAGGGGGGCAACGTTCGCCAGTCATGTTCCTTCTCACCTGATCGATATGTTTGCTTCTGTGCTTTTATGTTCTTGCTGGGGCAGGGAACAAGCCCTGAGAGGCATATGCAAACCCAGCGCGTGAGTCCCCGCTTGGATCTTCCCAAGAGGACTTCGCATGATAAGACGGTTGTTCGCACCTCTGAGGGCGCAGCTGGCTGTGGCTGGCCCTGTGCCTGTTTGGAACTATAAAGCATTGGAACCTAGAAAGAGGAGAGAAACAAATTATCATCTATCATTTCACGCGGTGCCTCCTGCCATGGTTTTTGATCGTGGGCTTTCAACATTACATAACGTTGCACCTTTGATATTAAACGAGCTCTGCTGCAAAACAGCAAAACGCCTTTCTAAGGTTGGAGCCGATTTATTTGGTGGAGCATTGAACTGTCGTTATATAGTTCCTTTTTGGGCCGACCAGAAGAAGGTAAAAAGGTAAAGGGCCCCTGAACAGTTAAGTCCAGTCAAAGGCAACTATGGGGTTGCGGCACTCATCTCACTTTCAGGCCGAGGGAGCCGGTGTTTGTCCACAGACAGCTTTCTGGGTCGTGTGGCCAGCAGGACTAAACCCCTTCTGGCGCAACAGGACACCGTGACAGAAACCCAGAGCGCATGGAAACACTGTTTACCTTCCCGCCACAGCGGTACCTATTTATCTACTTGCGCTGGTGTGCTTTCAAACTGCTAGGTTGTCAGGAGCTGGGACAAAGCAACAGGAGCTTTGTCTTTCTGTTATAGTACAGAACACCAGGACCTTTAAAGCCCTAAACAGCCTCAGCCCAGTACACCTGAAGGAGCGTCTCCATCCCCATCGTTCAGCCCGGACACTGAGGTCCAGCTCCGAGGGCCTTCTGGTGGTTCCCTCCCTGCGAGAAGTGAGGTTACAGGGAACCAGGCAGAGGGCCTTCTTGGTGGTGGCACCCTCCCTGTGGAACGCCCTCATCATCAGATGTCAATAAACAACTACCTGACTTTTAGAAAACATCTGTTTAGGGAAGTTTTTAAAGTTTGTTGCTTTATCACGTTTTTAATATTCTGTTGGGAGCTGCCCAGAGTGGCTGGGGAGGCCCAGCCAGATGGGCGGGGTATAAGTATTATTATTATTATTATTATTATTATTAGAGTTGAGCTTCTTAGCTGCGTTTCTGCTACCCTAACTTCAACAAGCCTTTCGTCAGAGGGGAGACATTTCCACCCCTCCTGCAAAGTGTAGTAAAGGTAAAGGTAAAGGGACCCCTGACCATTAGGTCCAGTCGTGACCGACTCTGGGTTTGCGGCGCTCATCTCGCTTTATTGGCCGAGGGAGCCGGCGTACAGCTTCCGGGTCATGTGGCCAGCATGACTAAGCCGCTTCTGGCGAACCAGAGCAGCGCACGGAAACGCCGTTTACCTTCCCGCCGGAGCGGTACCTATTTATCTACTTGCACTTTGACGTGCTTTCGAACTGCTAGGTTGGCAGGAGCAGGGACCGAGCAACGGGAGCTCACCCCGCCGCGGGGATTCGAACCGCCGACCTTCTGATTGGCAAGTCCTAGGCTCTCTGGTTTAACCCACAGCGCCACCCGCGTCCCCGAAAGGGCAGAGTACAAGCGTACTAATAAATATTACGGCAGTTGAAAGAGCCTCAGAGTCTGGAACTTCATAGGGAGAGGCAAGAAATGCGAGTTGACTGCTGCGTCCCTGCAAAGTGTGCCCTGATCCAAATTGACAGGTCAACCTGCCAAGGGTGGCGTTGCTAAGCCAAACCCTTTTATGGGAGGCAGGTCGGTCCATGATTAATGGGCCCACATAGGTGGCGTGTCCTTCGCTGGCCTTGCCTGAGAGTCCGCTGCCAAAGGAACGTCAGCCAAACAGGACCAATTTTCCCGCTGTAATGCATCTCAATGTAACAGCAAAAGCAGATCACAGATATCTGGCACCAAAGTCTAGGCAGGAGAGTTGCTGGGGCACCAGCAAGGACAATGTACATTTTAATTTTTTTAATTTTTTGCTGCAGCCGGGGGTGGGGGGTGGAATCGAGTGGAAATTAGAGGCAGGAAGAATTTGGAGAGAGGGGAGCTGTAGAAATGAAGATCTGGGAGGAGATAAGGAGAAGCCTGGCCATAAATGGGAAAGACAGGGAAGAAGATGTCAGTTCAGGGAAAGAGATATTTCTGGGGTTTGTGGGGTGCAAGATTTGGACATTTGGGGGTCATCCAAACTGGAAGACATTTGCTTTCAGCTGTGCTCCACATGCCTTCGTTCCATCTTGAAACAGCAGAGTTAAGCGGGACTTTTCTTCTGGCTCAAGGACCACCTCCCCTCCTGAGCAAAGTATTGATATAAGAAAAATACTGCTCCTTTTCCCTTATGGGGCATCAAAGAGCCCGTCTAGAGTCCTTAAGTGGGTTCCCTATCGGAAGGAGAAAGCAACAGAGGCCAACCAGAGAATATTGAGAAGCAAAGCGGCTACAGTGGTACCTCGGGTTACAGACGCTTCAGGTTACAGACTCCGCTAACCCAGAAATAGTACCTTGGGTTAAGAACTTTGCTTCAGGATGAGAACAGAAATCGCACGGCGGCAGCAGAAGGCCCCATTAGCAAAAGTGGTGCTTCAGGTTAAGAACAGTTTCAGGTTAAGAACGGACCTCCGGAACGAATTCAGTACTTAACCCAAGGTTGTTGTTGTTGTTGTTTAGTCGTTTAGTCGTGTCCGACTCTTCGTGACCCCCTGGACCAGAGCACGCCAGGCACTCCTGTCTTCCACTGCCTCCCGCAGTTTGGTCAGACTCATGTTTGTAGCTTCGAGAACACTGTCCAACCATCTCGTCCTCTGTCGTCCCCTTCTCCTTGTGCCCTCCATCTTTCCCAACATCAGGGTCTTCTCCAGGGAGTCTTCTCTTCTCATGAGGTGGCCAAAGTCTTGGAGCCTCAGCTTCAGGATCTGTCCTTCCAGTGAGCACTCAGGGCTGATTTCCTTCAGAATGGATTGGTTTGATCTTCTTGCAGTCCATGGGACTCTCAAGAGTCTCCTCCAGCACCAGAATTCAAAAGCATCCATTCTTCGGCGATCAGCCTTCTTGATGGTCCAGCTCTCACTTCCACACTACTGGGAAAACCATAGCTTTGTTGGCAAGGTGATGTCGAGGTACCACTGTAGTAAGTCTTTATTAAACTGTTGCAACAGGGTCGCCACTCACCACACGCAGGAGGGAGGAGATAACCCAGAACAATGGTGTGCAAGCCCTTATATAGACTTTTGAAATTGCCCACCCGGAGCCCAAGACCACCCCCCAAAACATCATACATACATCACAGAAGGAGGCAGTCTACAGCAGAAATCCTGTCTGCCAGGATACCTGACAATGTTCACTGATTCCTTTACCAGGGAAGCCTGGCCATTCTTTTGTGATGGCAAATACTTTAATTCCTGAAACCAGGTCATAAGCTCACCCTGTTCACACACAAATACACCCTTAAGACGGGTAAGCAAATGACAATGGAGAGGCATTCCCATTTCCTTCCTACTTGCAGAGAAATATTCTTTTGGCAAGTAAATTTTTATTCAGAATTTGTACAAAAAAAAAGAAAAAAAGAAAAAAGAACTAACAAATACAAAAATAAACATTTTAACATAAATTATTCATACTATACAAAAAGGAAACATACAATCATACAAAAAATAATAATATAACCATTAGGCTCTCCTTAGCCTTTGACTTCCCTTCACCCTTTTGGTAAGTATCAAATAAATCTCGGATTGCGTAATTAGTTTATTAAAGTTTATAGTTATTAGCTGATAAAGTTTTTCTAATACCGCCAGTTCCTCCTATATATCCGTTCCAATATAATTCCAAAATTTACTCCAATTTTTTTGAAATTTCTGGTCGTCTTGGTCTCGTATTCTGCCTGTTAATCTATCTAGCTCGGCATAGTTGATCATTTTGACCTGCCAGTCACTTATGTTAGGAATAGTTTCTATTTTCCAGTTTTGTGCCAGCATAATTCTTGCGGCTGTGGTGGCATAGAGAAATATTTTTTTATCTTCATTTTTTATTTCCTTACCCATTATTCCCAGCAAAAAGGCCTCAGGTCTCTTGGGAAAAGTATATTTAAAAACTTTTTTAAGTTCATTATAAATTGCTTCCCAAAAAACCTTCACCTTGTTGCATTGCCACCACATATGGTAGAGGTCTCCCTCCACTTCACCACATTTCCAGCATGTCTTATTTTCTGATCTATAGATTTTAGCCAATTTTGCCGGCGTAAGATACCATCTATAGAGCATTTTCCAAACATTTTCTCTCAAACTCGTACAGGCCGTAAATTTAATATCTCTATTCCACAATTTCAACCACTTTTCAAACTCGATGTTATAACCGAAGTCAATTGCCCATTTAATCATTGCCTCTTTGACTTCCTCGTCTTTTGTATGCCATTCCAGTAATATGTCATATAATTTAGACAATGTTTTGTTTTTGCCTTCTATTATTTCTATATTGAATTTTGATTTCTTGTCCTCAAAGCCCATTTTTCTTTTATCTTGTTTTAACATATCATTCACCTGATGATATTGTAGCCAACCGGTGAATTGATCCTTTATTTCCTCATACGGTTTAAGTTTAAGCCCTTGTTCTGATTTTCTTACCAAATCTTCGTAGGTGGCTGTCTTCCCTTCCATGTTATTTTTTTTTATTGTTAAGACCTCTACTGGTGAAATCCACCATGGTGTTTTTCTTTCGAGAAGGTTCTTATTTCTTTCCCAGACCTGATATATTGGTCCCCTGAAAATATGGTTTAAGAAAGCCCTGTGGACTTTCACCTTCTCGTACCAGAGATATGCGTGCCACCCATACCGATTATTGAAACCTTCTAAATCCAGTAGGTCTCTGTTCTCCAATTTTATCCAATCTTTTAGCCAAAGTAGGCACGCTGCTTCATAGTATAGGCTCAGATCTGGGAGAGCAAAACCTCCTCTTTCCTTTTTATCAGTTAGTATTTTCAGTTTAATCCTTGGTCTTTTCCCCTGCCAGATGAATTTCATCAGGGTTCTCTGCCATTCTTTACATTGTTTTAAACCTTTAATAACTGGAAGAGTTTGAAATAAAAACAACATCCTCGGCAAAACGTTCATTTTAACCACTGCTATCTTCCCTAAAAAGGAAAATTTCATCCTCCCCCATATTTCCAGATCTTTCTTTATTTTTTTCCATGTAACTTCATAATTATCTTTATATAGGTTTATGTTTTTTGCCGTGATCCACACTCCCAAATATTTCACTTTTTTCACCACCATGATTTCCACTTTTTGTTCTAGATCTTTCGTTTCTTCCTTAGTTAGATTTTTAACCAGCATTTTAGTTTTATTCTTGTTTACCTTAAAACCTGCCACCTCTCCAAATTCCTCAATTTTTTGTAATGCTTCTTTTACACTATCTTGTGGATCTTCCAAAGTCAGAACAATATCGTCGGCAAAGGCTTTAATTTTGAATTCCTTCTTTCCTACTCTAATTCCTTTCACTTCTGTTGCCTCCCTCAGTCTCTTATTAAGTACTTCCAAAATTACAATAAATAATAAGGGGGACAGGGGGCAACCTTGTCTGGTCCCTTTATAAATGTTAAAATATTCTGTTGTATTATTATTTATCACCAGCTTTGCTTTCTGTTCTTTGTATATTGCTTCTATGCCTCTTCTAAATTTTTCGCCAATTCCCATCCTTTCCAAAACCTTCTTTAGGAAGTTCCAGGAAACATTGTCAAATGCCTTTTCGGCGTCTATGAAAACCAGTGCGGCTTTTCTGTCTATTTTCATGTCCAGGTATTCAATAATGTCAATCAAATTCCTTACATTATCCCGTAATTGTCTCCCTGGGAGAAATCCTGTTTGATCACCATGAATTTTATTAATCAAGACCTTCTTTAATCTTTCCGCCATTATGTCTGCAAATAGCTTATAATCATTATTTAATAATGAGATTGGCCTATAGTTCTTTACTTCCATAGTGTCCACCTCTTTTTTAGGGATCAATGTAACATAGGCTTCCTTCCAGGTATTAGGTATCTTTCCTTCTCTCAATATATTGTTCATAACCTCTCCCAGCACTGGTGATATTTGGTTAATTAATATTTTATAATATTTGGCCGGAAGGCCGTCCGGTCCCGGCGCCTTCTCAGCTTTCATCTTTTTAATAGCCTTTTTTATCTCTTCCTGTGTTATTTTCTCCTCTAGTGCTGCTCTTTCATCTTCTACAATTTGTTCCAGATGGTGTTTTTGCAGAAATTGATCTATTTCTTGTTCTGTTTCCTCTCCTCTTTTGTACAAATCCTTATAATATCTTTGGAATATTCTTTTTATTTCTTTTGGTTCTTCCATAATCATATCTCCTTCTTTTATTTTACTGATCGTACTCAACTTCTTCCTTTCTCTCAACTGCCACGCTAGATATTTCCCTATCTTATTTGCGGACTCAAAGTTCTTTTGATTCATCCTCTTAATTTTCCACTCTATCTCTTGGTTAATTATTGTAGCAAATTTAGCTTGTAGTATTTTTAAGTTCTGTTTTAAACTTTCTTCACTAGGGTTAACAGTTAATTTTCTTTCATTTTCCATAATCTGTGTTAAAATCTGCTCTTTCTTTTTTTCTTTTTCTTTTCTTAATTGGGTATTTTTCTGAATCAAAAAACCCCTCATGACCGCTTTTCCTGCGTCCCACACCGTCTCTATGGAAGTTTCTCCATTTAAATTCCACCTAAAGTATTCTTCAATTGTTTCTATAGCCTTATTTACTATCCTTTGATCATTAAATAAATATTCATTCATTCTCCATCTGGCTGTTTTAACCTCTCTACCTTTTAACTCCATGGAAACCGCACTATGATCAGATAAAGTTCGGGGCCAAATTTCAGACTTAGTTAAATTCTGTACCAATTCCCTCGAGACCCAAATACTGTCTATCCTCCCCCAGCTCTGATTCGGATTTGAAAAAAAAGTGAATTGTTTTGCAGTAGGGTTTTTAAACCTCCAGACATCCGTCAATCCCAAATTATTTACCATGTCGAAGAAAGATCGTGGTAGTTTACCTTCTTTCCCATCTTGTCTTTTTGTTAATCTATCCATATTCGGCGTCACCACCCCATTAAAATCTCCCATCAATATCATTTTCTGGTCCATCCATTCCATTAGTATATTATCTAATTCCAAAAAGAAAGCTGATTTTTTCTCATTCGGGGCGTATATTCCAACCACAACTATTTTTTCTCCATGAAACACCATCTGTACCACCACTATTCTCCCATGTTCATCTTTGTACAGTAATTGCGGGTCATATTTTTCCTTTATATAAATTACTACCCCTCTTTTCTTAACCTTGTCGGAGGTCACAAAGTCCAATCCCAATCTCTTATTACTTAATACTCTCTTGTGTTTTCCTATAACATGCGTTTCTTGAAGACAAATTAAATCCCAATTCTTTTTCAACAATACATGTGCAATCTGATTCCTCTTATTTTTATTATTCAAACCGTTCACATTCCAGCTTATTGTTTTTAAAGCCATCTATTAAACTATTCTAGCTAATTTAACTAGATTAAATAGAGACTACTGTTCCTTGCTTTCCTCCTCTTGTTCTTCTCCTTCTCCTGTTAAGCTCTCCTCTTTTTCTTCTTCTTCACTCCCTTCACCCTCCCCGTCTCTCTGTCGTTCCTCCCTTTCCACCTCCCCTTCAACTTTTCCCAGGTCCTTCTCGTATCTCCTCGCAAATTTTTGAAGTTCAATACTGGTGCTTAATTTAAACCTTTTTTCCTTAAAGTAGAATGAAACGCCTTCGGGAAACTCCCATCTATACAATATCCCATTCTTCTTCAATTGGTTTGTTAATTTTTTGTATGGCTCTCTCCTTCGAAGAAATCTCGAAGGAATTTCTCTAAAGATAATAATTGGGCTTCCTCCAATATATAACCTTTTTATGTGGTTCTGTTGCAGTATTTCATTTCTTATTTCCAAAGTGTTGAACATGACAATTACATCGCCTGGCAGCTTTTTCTTTCTGGCTCTGTCTAATTTTGGTCTTATTCGAAAAATATTTACTAAATGACAGTTTATCTCCTCCTCGCTCTTATTTAACCAAGTTGCCAGCTCTTTTATCATTTTAGATCTAATATTCTCATTTGGGGTCTCTGGTACACCCCTCAGTTTTAGGTTGGTTTGATTTTGCCTCATTTGCGTCATAGCCATATTGTCCAACAACTCTTCCTGCACTCTTTCTATCTCTTTAACTTCTACTCTAATTCTATCCACCTCCTTCTTACTAATTTTCGTATCTTTTTGCACCTTTCTCATTGAATCTTCCAAAACCTTAGTTCTTACTGATAAATCTTTAACCTTTCCTGTCAATTCCCCCACCACTCCCTCCAATTTCTTATCCAAAGTGTCCTGTACCTCAAGTAATTTTCTCTCAATATATTGTTCATTATTTTTGAACTCTTTCCTTATTTCGGCCATCAGACTGCTATAGTCTTTAATTTCTTTACTTTCCTTAGCATCCTCTTGCCTCGACGGCCTCCTTTCCGCTGGTGTTGCCACGCCTTTTTTTGCACCGTTTGTCATTTTGTAGGCTTGAAAGGTCTTGGGGTCCACCACACTAATGTTATTCAAAAAGGGATGAGGCACAGGATCACCGATAGTCTCTGATGGGTTAATAAGTTACCGGGTCTGGCGTTGGGGTATAATAGCAGATATTAGTCATCACACATCAGGCTATACACAAAGTTTTACAATCTTTACCTTTTACAGTCTTTGTCCTCTTAGAGGGTGGTATTATAGAGGTCTGGCGTCACCAAAAATTTTCCTTTACTGGAGACTTGGAGGTTCTTCAGGAAGTGTTCTTTATGCTGGTTTAAATTCTCCTATTTGGCTTTTGGCGCATGTCCCTTTAAATCTCAAATACATGCAGAGGCGTAGTAGATCAAGGACAAGATGAAATGGCGGGTAACAAAGCCAAGTTAAGTCTCGAAATGGCTTCCTCCTCCCTTTTTTATACCCATAGGGAAGTCACTAACATAAAACCAGCATTAAGGTCTGGGGAAGACCCAGGCTTTCTTCCACCCACTTCAAACAAAAAAGTTGATGTTAACAATAACGTCCTCAAAAAACCTGTCAGTTAAAGCATCAACCAAATGCCCCAGAAATCTCCTTTCCTCCTCTCAAACCCGGTAAAGAGTCTCTCAATCAAAAAAAAAGAAAATTCAGTATTACCTTGCTTCCAACTCTTTGTACTTTGTACTTTGTAAAATGTACTTTATTACCGAGGATATTCCTTCCCCTCGCTAGCGGTTACTTTCTTGCTCTTTCATTCACGTCTGCCAGCTTTTCGCTTTACTCCTTTATCATTCTTACCGCCAGTAGTGAATTCCTCCTTCTTTTGTCTTTAATTACTTCTCCGCTGGGTACTTCATTCAACATTCCTTTTGCTTTTATTTTGATTGTTTTCCAGTGTTCTCCCTCCTCTGCTTTCATCAAAGCTTTAGAACTATTTCCCAGCTTTTCCTCTGTTGTCGGAGGTCCGCCGCTTTCACTCGGAGCCTGAGGCTTCACAGCATGGAGTCTGATATTTCCCCTTCTCGCTGCGGCTCCAGCCTTGTTAAACGCCGGCAACACAGGCGAGCACACGCAGCCTTGCTGGGTGTTATGGCCAACAGGATATTCCACCTGTGGTTTAGGGGTTCACGGAGCCTTCGTGACCCCTCTAAGACCCCCACGCTGTTCGAGGCTCCTCAGACGAGGTGCCTCGCGCTCCTTCCCGTGGCCGCGGCGTCCCGGAAGTCCCCCTACTTGCAGAGAAATATTCGAGGTCAATTTGGGAGAGTCAATGTTATGTACTGAGTTGAATAGGATCCAAAATGCAGCAGTCTGATTGGTCCTAGAACAATAGGATTCAGAATGCAGCAATCTGACTGGTCCTAGAACAATAGAATCCAGAAGGCAGCCATCTGATTGGTACACAGGAGCCACCCAGTCCAGCTCCAGGTGGAAGTGAATCTGCAACCTGATTGGCCTTCGGGAGAATCCTGGAATTAGCCAATCACATGGGGCCCATTGTGTAAATAATGTATATAAAGCAGACATTCTGGGGGAACTTCCATTCCTCCTCACCACTATGAGCTGAATAAAGAGCATGAAATCCACTCTCGACTCCGAGTATATTTCAGTCAAAATGGTTTGGGAGAGTCAAAATGGCTTCAGGATTGCTTTCCTGTACTATTTTGGACACATGGTTTATATAGTTATGTATGTGTTTGCCTTGTACATTTATGAACGTTTATTTTATATTTGGGACCTTAGAATTCTTATAACAGTATCATATAACCCCCATTCTGCTGTTAAAAAGGGGGACACAGGCCTCACACCTCCTTTCCGAAGCCTGATAAGAGCTTGCCTGGTTTTGGGAAGCAGGTTCTTCTTCTTATTATTATTTGGCGATCCCTCGTAGCCAAGTAAGATTATCTTCCCTAAACACGGTCTTAACAGTGAGTCCGTAAGTGACTGTGGAGGCCAATTCTGGATCCACACATCCTTCCACAGTGGGGACATTGGTTTCCAGACGGGAGTTTATCACGGTGAGGGTTTGCCAAGCGTGCCTTCCTCTTCGCACGTTTCTCCCTTGCGTTCTGAGTTCGAGTGTCTTCAAAGCCCATGACACCTTTGGTAAAGGCTGTTCTCCAACTGGAGCGCTCACAGGCCAGTGTTTCCCACCTGTCAGTGTTTATACCACATTTATTTATTTATTTATTTATTTATTTTTTAAAAATATTAAATAATTTCAACATACCAAATTATCAAACCATATAACCACATACATTATTTGGTGAACTTCCAGCTGCTTTGACTATTACTCCAATCATTCCCAGCCAGCACGATCAATTGCATCTGGCCGTGGCGGACCTAAATTTTTCGGGCCCTGAAGCTTCAACTGCCATGGGGGCCCCTTCGCAACCAGCAACATTGGGTGCCATCAATGTCATCTTCAATGGATCACCACCCCCTTTACAATATCTGCGCTGCAGCCCTGTTTAGGGAAGTTTTTGATGCTTGCTTTTTTATCAAGATTTTAACACTCGATTGGAAGCTGCCCAGAGTGGCTGGGGAAACCCAGCCAGATGGGCGGGTTATATTTAAATAATAATAATAATTATTATTATTATTACCGTTGCACGAGAAGCAATGTCTGCAAAAGGCAGAGGTTTCTACATCTTCCCGACGCATCTCCCCCACATCCCTCCAGACGATATTGCAAGTGGCGCTATCCCACATCCCAGCCTGCCAAAAGCCAGTCTGCAGTCTGTAATCCCTGCCCACCGGGCAAGCTTAGTGCTCATCTGGCTGTTTTGCCAATTCTCTCTTGTTTGGGGTTTCCCCCACCACCCACTCCATTTTGTTTCTGCACCGACTGTCGATCCGAGCTGCACTATAATATTGGATTTCTCCTCCATTGATTTCAGTGGGCAGCTGTAACTTCCATCCCTGAAGTCATAAATGGGTCTATAAAAGGATGGGACGCGGGTGGCGCTGTGGTCTAACCACTGAGCCTCTTGGGTTTGCTGATCAGAAGGTCGACGGTTCGAATCCCCGCGGCGGGGTGAGCTCCCCTTGCTCGGTCCCAGCTCCTGCCAACCTAGCAGTTCGAAAGCACGCCAGTGCAAGTAGATAAATAGGTACCACTGCAGCGGGAAGGTAAACGGCGTTTCCGTGCGCTCCAGCCTCTGTTACGGTCCTCCGTGTGCCATAAGCAGTTTAGTCCTGCTGGCCACACGACCAGGAAAGCTGTCTGTGGACAAATGCCAGCTCCCTTGGCCTGAAAGCAAGATGAGCGCCTCAACCCCATAGTCACCTTTGACTCGACTTAACCGTCCAGGGGTCCTTTACCTTACCCTGAGATATTTGACAGGCATGATGGCAACTGGATGTTGTGGATTTGGGAGTCAGGATGATGCCCTGCGTCCCTCCCCAATTCTTGGGGTCCTGGAATCTAAGAGAGGTTTCTTTTGCTGAACTGGTCTGACAAATGAGAAGTCAATGACCTCACCTGGCCCCCTGAGTGTCCTCATCAGCATCCCTAAAAGGTGAGCCAGGTTGGGACAGATACCGCTAATAGAGGGTGGGCTAATGGGTGGGTTTTTCCTCCAGCCCCCTCACCTATCTGCTGGGTAGCAGAACAAGAGTGAGAGAGTTGTGTAAGAGCCGAGTTGAAGGAAGGATGGGAGCTGGAGACACAGAGTCCTGGTTGCTCTGTGGTGGACCCAAAGCTGCGACTAATGGAGAAGCGCAACCTGTTTTGGTGCTGATGCTGTGAGCCTCTCTGTCTTATGCCCAGGCTGCTTATACCAGGGGTAGGCAACCTAAGGCCCATGGGCCGGATGTAGCCCAATCGCCTTCTAAATCCGTCCTGCGAACGATCCGGGAATCTGTTTTTACATGAGTAGAATGTGTCCTTTTATTTAAAATGAATCTCTGGGTTATTTGCGGGGCATAGGAATTCGTTCATTTCTCCCCAAAAAAATATAGTCCGGCCCACCACATGGTCTGAGGTACTGTGGACCAGCTCCCTGCTGAAAAAGGTTGCTGACCCCTGGTTTATACAGTGGTAGCTTGGTTCTCAAATTAAATCGGAACGGATTAAGTTCCAAAACCAAACTCCGTTCCAAAACCAAAGCGTTCCAAAACCAAGGCACGCTTTCCCCTAGAAACTAATGCAAAACGGATTAATCCGTTCCAGACTTTTAAAAACAACCCCTGAAACAGCAATTTAACATGGATTTTACTATCCAACGAGACCGTTGATCCATAGAATGAAAGCAATAAACAATGTACTGCAGTCACACAATCAATCAATCAATCAGTAGCTGAACTGGGTTCCACACAGTCACAAAAAAAAACAAACAAAAAGAGCTGCAAAAACAAAAACGCAAAATAAATAGCAAAAACAGACAGACCTCAGCATAACACTCAAAATGGAAGTATAACACTCAAAACAGAGCACATTCGGTTTCCAGAAAAAGTTCGCAAACCAGAGCACCTCCTTCCGGGTTTGCAGTGTTTGGGTTCCAAGTTGTTTGAGTACCAAGGCGTTTGAGAACCAGGGTATCACTGTATTTGCAAATAAGGCCATATACCCTAAAGGCAGCGCAGTCTCTGCTAACCTTCATTCCATTGATCTGAAAGCTGCCTTTGAATCAATCTCTGTGGGATAGGTAAATCAAATAATTTAATTAGACAGCGTCTATATGACATTGAGCGACAGAATAATCTGGTCGCTATAAGGAAATTTTCCCCGTGATACGATTCTTTCCCACCTAGTCATTTTGACACTTTGCCACCCTATTTGCAAAATTTGACAATTCCAAAATACAGGCGCTCTTTTGCAAGATTGAATATACTGCCTTCGGCTGTACTTGAGGGTCAATTTCAAAAAATTCCACTAGAAAAGCAGTTCTGTCCCTTATGGAGGTGGCAGTATCGAGTCAGTGGCTCATGTGCTTCTGGCTTGCACCCATTATAAAGATTTGAGGAGTGAGGTTATTACCCCTCTACTATTGTCCATGCTGGGTTGCTCAACCATTAATACTGTGTCCTTTCTTTTAGCAGATCAAGATGATCAGGTGACAGCAAAAACGGCAAGTTTTTTAGCGGGGCAATTGGAATAAGATCTATTATTTGATTATTGCTGTAAACCCCCAAAATGTATTTTCTATAGTTAAGTTTTTACCTCTATCTTTGGTACATTTTATTTTATCGCGGCGGCTAGTTGCTGATGCACATAAATATTATTCTGCTTCTTCATTTCAAGGAAACTAAACCTGCATAAGCACCTGAAATCCCAGAGATCAGGGTGGTGTGGAACAATATGATTAAGGAAGATATTATTTTTATTCCCCTCCCCCCCGCACAGTTTTATATTCTTTAATATACAACCACAGTATAAAGAGTATAATGAGAATGATTGGAAGACTTGTTTTGCTAGAAGTCTTTTTTATTTAAGTGTTTAATTAAGTATTAATTAGGAAGATTTTTTAAAAATTATGTACGTAAATTTGCTTTTTCTTCTTTCTTTTTTCTCTATTTTCTTCTTTCCTTTTTTCTTAATTTTTTTCTTTAATTTTCTTTTTGTAGTATGAGTTTGTAAATTCTTTGTATAAGTGTGTAATTTAAATTAATAAAGATTATTATTAAAAAAAGGAAGACATTATATATATAAAATAGCAAGAGAAGGATGCTTGGCTTCAGAAACCAGTTTATTCCGATCTATGAGACAGAGATACGCATCTCCAAATAAATAGATTTCTCCCCAAACACCCCCCAATCAAAACAGGCATAAATACATTTATCAGACTGTGAACCTTTTCCCCAAAAAACGGACAGGGGTGAGTGCAAGTCCCTTTGCACGCTCTCCTCTTGTGACAAATGGACCACATTTGGTTCTTGGGAAGACGCATCTCTCAGTTGAGTTGAGTGCAGCGGAGGACAGTGTGAGATACATTATAAATGTGATATAACCATGTGCTAAACCACTACCGTAGTGCACAGTGTAGACAGTCTGCGCGAGACCCGTGGCACCAAAACCGCCATCATTCCAGGCACAGGCGAGTGATGGGGGAAAGTCTGGTTTTAAACATGGGGACAGCTGACAGGGTTTTCTAGCAGTCACGAAATTAAAAGACGCCTGCTTCTTGGGAGAAAAGCAGTGACAAACCTAGACAGCATCTTAAAAAGCAGAGACATCACCTTGCCAACAAAGGTCCATATAGTAAAAGCTCTGGTTTTCCCAGTAGTGATGTATGGAAGTGAGAGCTGGACCATAAAGAAGGCTGATCGCCGAACAATTGATGCTTTTGAATTCTGGTGCTGGAGGAGACTCTTGAGAGTCCCATGGACTGCAAGAAGATCAAACCGATCCATTCTGAAGGAAATCAGCCCTGAGTGCTCACTGGAAGGACAGATCCTGAAGCTGAGGCTCCAATACTTTGGCCACCTCATGAGAAGAGAAGACTCCCTGGAAAAGACCCTGATGCTGGGAAAGATGGAGGGCACAAGGAGAAGGGGACGACTGAGGACGAGATGGTGGGACAGTGTTCTTGAAGCTACCAGCATGAGTTTGACCAAACTGGGGGAGGCAGTGGAAGACAGGAGTGCCTGGCGTGCTCTGGTCCATGGGGTCACGAAGAGGCAGACACGACTAAGTGACTAAACAACAACAACTCCATGTGGGAAGGGCTGAACCACTTTTGAGAACATGAGAGCCTGCTGGAGCCAGCCAACAGCTCATCTAGTCGAGCATCCTGTTCTCACCGTGGCCAGCCCAGAAGCCTGCAAACAGGATTCGAGCACAGGATCCTGGCAGCTGGGATTCAGAATCAGGGCTGCCTCTGACTGTGGAAGCAGAATGCAGACATCATGTGTCCCAATTCTTCCACGCATCTGCCGTGAGCAAGCAGCATTTACCATCTCTGCCATTATTATTATTTTTTTAAAAAAATATACAGTGCATATGCACCTAGGTAGTTTGCAAGTGCAAGGCAATTGCTGAACCTGATCCGGGATAGCTCAGTTGGTTGGAGACTGGTGATGATAACGCCAAGGTTCCAGGTTTGATCCCCATATGGGACGACTGAACATTCCTGCATTGCAGATATTAAAAATAAAATGAAGGGCCCACAGAAAGAGGGGGGAAGGAAGTCAAGTTTTGAAATGTTGAACTGGTTGAAAAATGAGTGAAATGTATATATCTGAAAAGTATACAGTGGTACCTCGGGTTACATACGCTTCAGGTTACAGACTCCGCTCACCCAGAAATAGTATCTCAGGTTAAGAACTTTGCTTCAGGATGAGAACAGAAATCACTAAAGTGGTTAGCTAAAGTGGTACCTCAGGTTAAGAACAGTTTCAGGTTAAGAACGGACCTCCAAAACGAATTGAGTTCTTAACCCAAGGTACCACTTTTATATATATATATAAAATTCATCCATTTTGCTTATTTTGGGGGGTTGGCGGCAGCGGGAAGGGGGTTATTGTTTTGCTTTGCTATGTATTTGCTATTTTTATCTTGTGTTTTTATGCTGTGAACTGCCCTGAGATCTACGGATGAAGGGCAGTATACAAATTTAATAAATAAAAATAATAAACTAAATCGTTTCAATTGACTTTGGAATAAATGTGCAATTGCTACTGTTTTGAATTTAGTTGTGTTATTATCTTCCTTGGTGGGTTGTGCAAACTGCTTTTCTGAAGAACGCTTTTCATAGGGTAAAGTAGCGGGGGAATGGGGATGAGTTTGCGGAATGCCAAGGCGGGGTTAATTTTGGGCAACCTCTGCGCCAGACACCCAAACAAAACAAAAGCACTTGACATAAGGTTTACATTCAAAATTCAAATGAGAGGCAGAAGGAAAATGGGCTTTTTAAAGTGCAGTTTGTCAAAGTATCCAGGGGAGATCGTTTGAAATTTGGAATGCCTGTTCCAGTTCCTGAATTCAGACTTCAAATTCCGGCATCGGATGACAAAACTTGCAGGTTTGGAGTTTCATCAATTCTTGGTTGCACCCAAAACCTCGAGCGACACAGAGACTCCGACAGAGCGGCTGGGAGGCAAATGAAAAATATTCCGTTTCTGCAACGGAAACCCTCTTCCTATTTGCCCTTTGCTATCCCAGAACAATCGGTGAAACAGCAGAATCAAAGCTCTATTGTGACGGTTTCCTACGTGCTCTATAGGAAGTGGCAGCCCCTCAGTCTCCCCTTCCCCTAAAAGGTTAAAGCATCTTTCTTGGTTCTCCCCCCCCCCCCACTACCCTTCGCAGGAAGCAGGCAAAAGAGCCATCCATTCACTCTTGCAGTATTTGGAAAGGCTGGGTGCATCGGCAGCACCTAGAGCGTTGAAGTCAAGCAGCCATATTGGTCGTCCTCATTCCCAGGGGTTAATTTGCTGGCATTTTCACAAAGCTGGTTGCAGATTGTCTTTCCTGCTTCTGCGGCGATAGTTTACTCAATAAGGCAACTTTCCCCCATATATATTAATATCAATAGACTCCACCCCCCACCCCCAATTCTTTTACAAGTTCTTGATTTCTCTGTCCGGACTTTCGGAGATCTTCGCCTCTGGGCCTTGCACCAGGAACGTGTTCCAGTAAGCTGAGAGAAGATAGAAGGATATTCATTACTCACTATTCCCATGAAACGTATACCCTATAAGGGCAATAAACTATTTATAGAATATTATCTCTCCCCCACCCCCCATCCTCCAAAAAATAAAAAATGCTAGCAAAGAGAAAGGATCCTCTGGTACTTTAAATACTAATTTATTGCAGCGTGACCTTTTGCAAATGAGAATCTCCTTCTGCAGATGAACCGCCTTTTGCGAAATGAATCTATTCCTTCGCAAACCACACGCCCTCTATAAGGAACGCAGGAAGATGACTTTGGCTAGGTTAAAACATAGGGTCCGCCTAGCTTGGTATTGCCTACACCAGATTTTGGCAGCCTGGCGAAACGCCAGATGCCTTGACTACAACTCCCATCGTTCCCAGCCAGCGTTGTCAATTGCATCTGGCTGTGGTGGACCTAAATTTTGGGGACCATGAAGCTTCAATTGTCATGGGGGCCCCTTCGCAACATTGGGTCCCATCAATATCGTCTTCAATGGAGTTGTTCCAGAACAGATCGCAACCCCCTTTAGAACAACTTTGCTTCTGGCTCTCAGACTCTGAGATTGTTGAAATCTTCACAACAACAAAAATAACTCGTTTGAGTTGCATGACTCAAATTGGGTCTACATGCGCCAATTTTTTAAAGCAATGTGTACTCAAGTTGCTTCTGGGGCCGCTCCAGGATTAGTGGCCCAGAAGCTGCAGCTTCATGAGTTTCATAGTAGATCCAGCCCTGGCACTTGGCAGGGCAGCCGTAGTGCCAAACAGCTGGAGGGCACCAGGTTGCCAAAGGCTGGACCACGCTGGCAGTGGGTTTCCAATGTTTCAGCCAAGGGCCTCTCCAAGTCTGCCTCTAGATTCGAGCTGACCAAAGACACTGAGGTCCAGCTCCGAGGGCCTTCTGGTGGTTCCCTCCCTGCAAGAAGTGAGGTTACAGGGAAGCAGGCAGAGGGCCTTCTCGGTGGTGGCTCCCGCCCTGTGGAACGCCCTCCCATCAGATGCCAAGGAAATAAACAACTACCTGACTTTTAGAAGACATCTGAAGGCAGCCTTGTTTAGGGAAGTTTCTAATGTTTGATCTTTTACTGTGTTTTTAATATTCTGTTGGGAGCCACCCAGAGTGACTGGGTAAACCCAGAAGATGGGCAGGGTACAAATAATAAATTATTATTATTATTATTATTATTATTATTATTATTATTATTCAAACATTAAATGGAAACTTGCTGCAAGATATGGAAAGGTCATGGACGTCTGTGGGTTTAAAACAGATTCGTGGCAGACATTAAGAAGGTGAGAAGACTAAACAGTCTTTCTGGTCCAGCAACTTGTCCTCACCAGAGGCACCAACTTGACCAGAAGATTTGGGGGGGGGGGTTGATGACGCATGCAAAAGTTAAAAAACTCAAAATCCAGGACATTTGCGTTAAAATGTAAAATTCTCTCCGGATGAGAATATAGGACCCTCGCCCTCAAAAGAGGACATGTCTGGGAATTCCCCAGCAGCCACTGAAGCCAAGCCACACTGTGATCAGCCTCCTCTGCAACTGACTGTTGACCCCCCACTGCAAATATTTTATTGGGGGGGCAGCAGAGGGACCTGGGCCCCTTAAGAGTTGGCACCTATGGTTCTGACAGTGGCCAATCAGATGCCCCAAAGGTAAAAAGGTAAAATACCCCTGGATGGTTAAGTCAAGTCAAAGGCAACTATGGGGTTGCGCCGCTCATCTCGCTTTCAGGCCGAGGGAGCCGGTGTTTGTCCACAGACAGCTTTCCGGGTCATGTGCCAGCAGGACTAAACCACTTCTGGTGCAACAGGACACTGAGATGGAAACCAGAGTGCATAGAAATGCTGTTTACCTTCCTGCTGGAGCTGTACCTATTTATCTACTTGCACTGGCGTGCTTTTGAACTGCAAGGTTGGCAGGAGCTGGGACAGAGCAACGGGAGCTCACCCCGTCACGGAGATTCGAACCGCCTACCTTCTGATCGGCAAGCCCAAGAGGCTCAGGGGTTTAGACCACAGCAGAAAATTCTCACACAAAAGCCCTCTCCCCTCCTGTAGTTTCCAGCAAGGGGTATTCAGGAGCGTTTCTGTCTCCCAGCTATGGTGGCAGAGCACAGCCACATCATAGCTAGAAGCCATTGATGGTCCTGTTCTCCACAAATTTATCCAATTCTCTTTTAAAGTTTGGTGGAAATCACTGCCTCCCACAGGAGCATAGCTGTCAACATTTCCCTTTTCTTGTGAGGAATCGTATACGGAATGAGGGAATTTCCCTTAAAAAAGGGAAAACGTTGACAGCTATGCGCAGGAGCGAGTCCCAGAGTTTAATGACGTTCTGCGTCTTTCATGCTCCGGAACAGCCATGACACAATCGCTAACCTTAGAGAGGTATCTGTCTGCTGGCCTTTTAAGCAATCTTAACAAATGATTCCTACAGGAAAGCAAAGTCTGTCCTTGCAGTTTCTGGTAACAACACTTACATATCTTCCAGGAATTCTCCAGGAGCTATTTTTAATATGGGGGATTATTTTTAATATGGGGAGGGGGAATGGATTCGTCTGACACATCTTCCGCTTCCCAGAATGCCAGATGGATTGCATATTATTAGACACCAAGCAGCTCTACAGACTCGGGAAGGGATGCGATTCAGCGTGGGTGGGGGTTTCGTAACCCTCGACCCGCCCTCGACGAAATGTGAGCGGGTGTCTCTGGCAGCTTCTGATGTCCCATAAAGTGCAGAGACAGAAGAAAGACGTCCAGCAGTCCAGTGACTAAGAGGGCGCAGAACAGAACAAATTGCGAGCTTAAGGCAATGTGCATTGCGACTGGAGGCAAGTCTCCCTTCAGTAGAAGTACGGACTTGGCAAAGAACTCTTAACTTTATGCTCCGCCTAAACTCAAATCCCCCTGGTTTGCTATCCCTAGTACTTCAAGACTCCCATAAAAGTGCCTGGCTTAAAACCGTCTATCAAAAACTTCACTCTTGTGGCCGATCCCCACAACGCCTACTCACTATGGGCCCCACTAAAGCAAACAGTCTAATTGGTCAATGTCTAAAAGATATCGAGCATCAGAACGACCTGGCCACTATAAGGAAATTCTGCCCTTGGTATGTTCATTTTCCACCTCTCCATTTTGATTCTCGGGCCCCATAGCTGCACAAACTTATTATCCCAAAATACAGACGTGCTTTTACACTTGCAAGACTGGATGTTTTGCCATCTGTGGTACTCGAGGGTCGATTCCAAAGACCTGAGGAACGAGATCATCACCCCACTCATACTAACCATCCCAGGACGCTCAACCACTGCCACAATGGCCTTTCTTCTATCAAATAACAGCAAAGGTTGCTAGGTTCATAGCAGGGGCAGTCAGAATAAGGGCCACTAACTGACGGCTGATTCAGGACTTTAAATTGTGCTCTTATATCCAATCTCCTTTTCTGCGTATACTGTACTGTTTTACTGTTGCTATGGCCATTGGCTAATGCAGATAAAGTTTTATCTATTTATCTTAAGGCGATGTGTTCGCACCTGGTTAAGTCTGCAAGGGCAGCTGGTTTGAAGCTCACCCACATTCCGTTCCTTTCCGGTGCTTGTCAGGTTGGGGAAGTGTTTGTTGGGGAACAGAGAATGCGGCAGCTAGACTGGGGACTGGGAGCGGTCGCCAAGACCACGTAACACTGGTCTTGAAAGACCTACATTGGCTCCCAGTACGTTTCCGAGCACAATTCAAAGTGTTGGTGCTGACCTTTGAAGCCCTAAACGGCCTCAGTCCAGTAGACCAGAAGGAGCGTCTCCACCCCCATTGTTCAGCCTGGACACTGAGGTCCAGCACCGAGGGCCTTCTGGCGGTTCCCTCCCTGCAAGAAGCAAAGTTACAGGGAACCAGGCAGAGGGCCTTCTCAGTAGTGACGCCCTCCCTGTGGAACACCCTCCTGGCAGATGTCAAGAAAATAAACATATGACCTTTAGAAGGCATCTGAAGGCAGCCTTGTTCAGGGAAGTTTTTAATGTTTGATGTTTTATCGTGTTTTTAATATTCTGTTGGGAGCCGCCCAGAGTGGCTGGGGAAACCCAGCCAGATGGGTGGGGTATAAATATTATTTATTTATTTATTTAGGTGCCAGGCTGACTATGGCTGCTCTAGCATATCATTCCCAGGCATCTTCTCTCCCCCCCCCCCCTTAACCAAAAGACTCCAAACTTTCTCTGGCATGTTAGTGTTCTGCAAGCCAGGAGTTATTTTCCACTGGGGAGCATTCAAACACTCAAGACACACACCCCCCAACCTGGAATCTCAGTGGTAGACTCCCAAGAGGGCTTTGCCGCACATGGCATGCTTAGTTTTACAAGAAGCCCCCATACGATGTTGTTAGCTGTACCAGAAAGTAAAGTGTCTGGGGGTGTGTGCATTAACCTCAACAGCTAAGAAAGCCAAATGTTTCAAGGTAGCTTGTCTTTGAATTTTATTGCATCCCCCCCCCCCAACCCCAACCCCACTGGTCTTGCAATCCTACCTCATCTTTCCTGCTTCAATGCATAGCTGTCAACGTTTCCCTTTTTTTAAAGGAAATTCCCTTATTCCGAATAGGATTCCTCGCAAGAAAAGGGAAAAGTTGACAGCTATGCTTCAATGGAAGGGACGTGGGTGGCGCTGTGGGTTAAACCACTGAGCCTAGGACTTGCCGATCAGAAGGTTGGTGGTTCAAATCCCCGCGACGGGGTGAGCTCCCGTTGCTCAGTCCCTGCTCCTGCCAACCTAGCAGTTCAAAAGCACGTCAAAAGTGCAAGTAGATAAATAGGTACTGCTCCGGCAGGAAGGTTAACGGCGTTTCCGTGCGCTGCTCTGGTTCGCCAGAAGTGGCTTAGTCATTCTGGCCACATGACCTGTGGCTGTACGCCGGCTCCCTTGGCCAGTAAAGCAAGATGAGCGCCGCAACCCCAGAGTCGGCCACGACTGGACCTAATGGTCAGGGGTCCCTTTACCCTTTACCTTTATGCTTCAGCGGAGAGGGGAGGGGGAATTAAATACATTTTTGTAAGTTCGGTTGTTCCACCCGCTGGAGTTAACAACATTTTTACCAAACCACCACCTCTCTGGGATTCTGTGTTGGCAAAGCCCCAAACGGACCCGATCTGAACCGCCAAGCCACCTTCGAAAGCTCTGCTCGGGTCAACCATACCTTCGTTTGTCCTGGAAACTAGCCGGAAGTTCTGCACTTCTTGCCGGAACTCTTGTTTCTTGACCTTCTTGATCTGGATCAAATGAAAGATTCCTACAAAAAAAACAAAAACAAAAAACAACCACCAATAACCAGACACAGATGCATAGTTTAGAAAATTATGTGGGATGTGATACATAGATAGCAGTCAAGTACAACATCCCTTGTTTTCCTGGAGTGGACATGCAAGGGGATTTTTGGTCCAGCCAGTCAGAACTTCCTGTTTCCTCCTGGGCTGGGACTTACTTCCTCTTACATGTGACTAGAGGTGGGCGTGACCTTACCTGACCAGGTAACACAAAAGGACAAGGCACACTGCATACTCTTTGACTTCCTCCATCGTTGGAGCAACAGCTTTTTAGCTAGAGATGCTTCCAGCCAACAGAGGACAAAGGGACTATCTCCATATGGGATAGATTCCAGATGTATATACTTTGTAACTAAGTCTGCCTTCAGGGATCCATCTGTGAACTGAATGTGTGAGTAAACTTCTTTTATATACAATGGTACCTCAGGTTACATACGCTTCAGGTTACATACGCTTCAGGTTACAGACTCTGCTAACCCAGAAATAGTGCTTCAGGTTAAGAACTTCAGGATGAGAACAGAAATTGTGCTCCGGTGGCGTGGCGGCAGCAGGAGGCCCCATTAGCTAAAGTGGTGCTTCAGGTTAAGAACAGTTTCAGGTTAAGAACGGACCTCCGGAACGAATTAAGTACTTAACCCGAGGTACCACTGTATACTTTACACAAGATTGTGTCGTGTCTATTCTTTTAAGAGGGATATAAGGGAAATTACCAGGAATCTAAAGGGATGCAGGTGGCGCTGTGGGTTAAACCACAGAGCCTAGGGCTTGCCAATCAGAAGGTTGGTGGTTCGAATCCCCGCGACGGGGTGAGCTCCCGTTCCTCAGTCCCTGCTCCTGCCAACCTAGCAGTTCGAAAGCACGTCAAAGTGCAAGTAGATAAATAGGTACCGCTCCGGCGGGAAGGTAAACGGCATTTCCGTGTGCTACTGTGGTTCGCCAGAAGTGGCTTAGTCATGCTGGCCACATGACCCAGAAGCTGTACGTCGGCTCTCTCGGCCAATAAAGCGAGATGAGCGCCGCAACCCCGGAGTCGTCCGCGACTGGACCTAATGGTCATGAGTCCCTTTACCTTTACCTTACAGGAATCTAATATTGAGAAGCTTAAACAAGCTTGCAACAAGCTAACCGCTGTGAGTTTAAAAGGGGAATCTAAAAAAGTTATATGTTATAAAACTTGCTGCTGGCAAACCACTATGGACAGCGCATGTGCAGCGTCGCTACGTACAGCACATGTGTCATACATAGTGACACCGCACATGCGCCCTACGTAGCGACGCCCTGCCCGGGTGTCACGACGCCTTCGTTCGCCCCTGGTCTGGCCCACAGCTTAACACCGCAATGGGCCTCTGGTTGGCCACTGTGAGAACCACATGCTGGACTAGATGGACCACTGGCCTGATCCTGCAGCCTCTTCTCATGTTCTTATGCAGACTGAAGTGGCACAGGCCATGCTGCCTTGCCAGGATTCGACCACCTCATTCTGTCACGTGCATGGACAACTCCCCGGCCTCAGGTATGTCGCTGGAAGCGAACCTAAGAACAGGCTCAAACTACCGTATTTTTCGCTCCATAGGACACACTTTTTTTCTCCTTCTTTTCCTCCTCCAGATTCCCAGCGAGGCGCCTGTCCTGAGAACCCGGAGGAGGAACAGAAGGGTCTCCTTCTGTTTCTTCTCCAGCTTCACTTGAAGGGGCGCTGGGCAGTTCTCCCTCTCTGCGCAGCGCCTCTCCTTCACAGGAGAGGTGTTGCTCAGAGAGGGAGAACTGCGCAGCACCCCTTCAGCCACGCGCCTGCCTAGAAGCCGGAGGAGCAGCAGAAGGGTCTCCTTCTATTCCTCCTCCAGCTTCGCAGCCACGCGCCTGTCCTGCGAAGCCTGTCCTTTTCCAGCTTCGCTTGAACTGCGCAGCAACCCTTCAGCCACGCGCCTGCCCTGGCTTCTGCCTTAGCTGTGCGCAGCCTCTTCCGGGCAGGGGGAGCCTTCATCCCGTTGCCCTGAAGAGGCTTGGCGCAGTTATCCCAGAAGCCAGAACAGCCAGACGGTATCCCAGAAGTCCCACGGTATCTTGCTGTTATGGCTTCTGGGATTCAAAATATTTTTTTTCTTGTTCTCCTGTCCCCCAAACTGGGTGCGTCCTATCATCCGGTGCGTCCTATAGAGCGAAAAATATGGTATTTCCTTGGGGGTTTTTAAGCAGAGGTTGGGTGGCCATCAGTCATGGATGCTTCTGCTGATATCCCTGCATTGCAGGGGGCTGGACTAGATGACCGCTGGAGACCCCCTCCAACAATCCTATGACTCTTTGGCTCTATTGTCGAACCACCTGGAGCTCCGGCTTGTGCCGTAACACGGAGCATAAAAAGGGCATTTATTCTATTTTGCCCGTTCATCCCTTCTCCTATCTAAGAGAAACCTCCTCCTCTCTGCCCTTCCCTTCCCTTTTTTTCCACAGCTCTGGCCAAACGTGGTACATATTTCATCCGTCCTGGCAGACACAGCAACTGGGTTTTGGGTTTCTGCTAATCCCCCGACGTTTTGAAACGTGGCTCAAACAGGAAATATAAAAATATTTGTCTGCAGATTTATGCGCCTTTCTGTGCCGCTGCCATTGAGTCAATTGTTTAAAGCGGAGAGGAAAACGGACTGAGGTGCCTTTTTTTCTGAGAGAGAGAAAGAGAGAGAGAGAGAGAGAGAGAGAGAGAGAGAGAGAGGGCGCCCACATTGAGTCACAGAGGCGAATCCTGCCAAGAGACTTAAAGCAGGGGCAATTTGCTAGGCACATAAAAGATGTGGGGCTGCAGCCTCGGGGCACAACTTTGCATGGAATTTGCATATGCTAATTCCCACATACACAATGCAGATCCATAATTTGAATGCCACAGAAGACATGCCAACTGATATTTACATCCAGCCCTTTGCCAGATAGTCTCCTATTAATTGGGGCTCCACCCCAGATTACCTTAGGTCAGGTCCTTCCAATTAACTTCACCACAGATCCCGCTCCAAATAAACTCAGTTCCCCTTCAATTATCACCCCCTGAACACCCCCCCTTCGCAACTCTAGATAAAATCATCTTCAATTAGTTTATTTCTTCGTGTAAATATCCTACCCGGTTACTCCCATTCGATCTCCCCAAAATTAATTACCTACTGAGAAACATCTGGGGCACTCAGAAAAAATGGTTTGGGGGTCTGGGCCCTGCTCTGAGAGACCCCTCCTGGACCCCCATCCACACAGAGGCAAGCTCCATTGCGGAGGGTTGGACTAGATGACGCCTTGAGGACCCTTCCAACTCTACAATTCCACGATTCTGTGAAATGGGCCCTCAGACTTCGGATGGATCCATGATGATGATGATGATGTAATAAACAAAAATCTGCCCTTATTCCCTTACGGGGAACACAAGAGCCCTTATGGAGTCCTTTGCAGGTTCTCCATCGGTCGGAGAAAACAACAGAGACCAACCAGAGAATATTGAGAAGCAAAGCAGCTTGTAAGCCTGATCTTTACTGAACTGTTGCAACAGGGTTCTCCCCCACACGCAGGAGAAGGAGGAAGACCCAGAACAAAGGTGTGCCCATCCTTATATAGACATTTTAAATTGTCCATCCTGGAGTCGAAGACCACCCCCAGAACCATCATCCTACCTTAGCCCAACCACTACACTGCAATGTGGCAGGCGGAGAGGGGACAGTGCGCCATTAGCCTCCTATCAAGCCCATAGGGCTGTGTGGTCTAGCGGTTAGAGTGCCAGGATTGCGGAGTCCTGGGTTCAAATCCTGTCTTGGCCTTGAAGTTCACCGAGCGACTTTGGGACAATCTCTCACACGGCAACCTTCTGCGCGTGATTTTTTTGGGGGGGGGGGCAATTCATTGGCAAAAACCTGAAATTCAGTTTGGCTTGTTCCGCTGCCCAGAATCTTTCCTTCCACATCACTCCTTTTGGGTGGTTCCTCTCCTCTGGTCTCCAGCCTAGGGACCACCCAACGAACGCCGTATAAAACAGGCAACCCCCACAAACATAGCGCCTCCACCGCTGACAGGTTGTAAGTGATATCACTGGTCAAACATGACAAGGAACTGGGTGACCTGCTCTCTTGGTCCAGAAAGCATTTGTTACTCTGGAAGTATTTACTACCCCCTCCTTCCGAGTTGCTTTGAGTTTGGACTCTCAAGTTGTGAAATATACTCGGAGTCGAGAGTGGATTTTGTGCTCTTTATTCAGCTCATAGTGGTGAGGAGGAATGGAAGTTCCCCCAGAATGTCTGCTTTATATACATTATTTACACAATGGGCCCCACGTGATTGGCTAATTCCGGGATTCACCTGTAGGCCAATCAGGTTGCAGATTCACTTCCACCTGGAGCTGGATTGGGTGGCTCCTGTGGACCAACCAGACTGCTGCATTCTGAAGCCTATTGTTCTAGGACCAACCAGACTGCTGCATTAAAGGAGCGGCTTATATTTGGGCCAGATTCTAAGTAAGTAAATTTTACTTCCCAGGTTATTGCCTGATTCTCTATTAAAAGCAACACGATGGGCAGAAACAATAACAACGTGAAAAACTTTATGGAATAATTCAAAACATCAAAACTAACAAACTGAAGTCTCTGAAAGTCCTTAAATGAATCACAGTGCCAGACTTTACCCAGCGGAGAGCAGCCTGTGAAGCTTTGTATAATCAGCAAATGTCCAATTCTGATGTCTATATCTGTTCAAAAAAAGATTGGTTAATGAAGAAATTGCATATCTCTCTACTTACAAGTGTTGAACTAATTGGCTGGTGAAGAATTCAATGAAACAGGTTTAAATGGAAAATTAATAATAATTATTATTTAAAAAAGAGAAAATGCTTTGGTTGAAAGACTGTGTATAAGTCCTCGAAATAAATAGATGAAACTCATAATACTCATTAAAAAAGCGAGAGCGCTGCAGGTTCAAAAGAGCTCCTCACCTTTCACGAGCTTCCAGATGTAGATCTCGACATCTTCCGAGGATTCCCGCTCGATCGCAATCTTCCTCAAGTTCTCTTTGGGGTTCTCCGAGGCGGAGGACGGAACAAACATGTAGACGGACACTTGGCATCTGGTGGTATCGACCCCACTGTCGGTGGGCGCCTCTTTGTCCTCTAAAAGCACACACAAACAGAGACATCTTTACCATTGGGCGTAGTGGCGCTGCAAGCCAGGGCTCCAAGCCGTGGAGGGTACCAGGCAGAGAGTCCGGGGAGGGGAGAGCAGGAGGTAAGCGAGGCGGAGCGGGGCCTTGGTGCCTGTGTGCCTCGGGCGCCCGTCGGAGGCGGGAACACTCTGGATGTTTTCCCGCAGTCCAGAGCTCTCTGCCAGCTCCGCAACACACCACCTCCTCGGCTGTGTGGTGTGTGCTTGCATCCCAAGCTCTGCGCATAATAAACATGCCTCTACCACCGCTCCCCCCATCCACTCTACCTCAAAAGACCCCCACGCTCGAGGCTACACACTGCAACTGCTGCCCCAGCGCCCCTCCCTCCTTCCCTTGCTTCTCCACTGCCTTGCACGGAGCCTGTTAGAATTCCTGCTCCATGACTGCAGTCATGGGATTGTTGTCTATCACATGACAGTATGCGTTTTGACTCCACAGAGTGGGACGTGAAGGAGACAGGATGTTTGTGTTACTGTGTTCCGTGAAGTGGGACTATTGTCCTTTGTTCTTTCTCTCTGATGCTAGAGAGAGAGGGAGCCATGTTGCAGTGCATCGTGTGTGTTTATATGTAAATAAAGGTAGATTAGCCAAAATGCTGAGTTGCTGAGGTCTGTCACGCAAGATGCGCAAACTCTGCAGATCCCTAAGTGTGCCGGTTTCTGTTGGCATCGGTCATTGTGATGACTGAAGAAAGCTTATGAAGCTCCCGAACAATCGACCAGCAGGGAGGGAACATGCCAGTCGGGTATGTGTCTCTGCCAGGGTCCTACTCGAGTGTAGGCTGAACTCCTGACAGCTCATCCCGCTGCCCACACCGCCTCTGCACTCCTTCATATTGTGATAGGAATTTTGAGGTCTTAGATATATGGTAATCTTCATAAGTGTACCAACCAAGCATGTACATAGATCAGCACAGGAAGACCGACCTGGAACCATTTTGATTCCTAAACTGAGCAAATGTTTCCTTTGCAAGGTCAAAGTGGGAAACCTCCCCATTGTCTCTTTCCTCACAAATCCTGTCTTAAGGGCACATTTAAGATATGAATAGGGTGTGAGCCTGTGACATGGCCCAGGAACTAAGTATTTATCAGTACAAAAGACTGGCCAGGCTCCCCAGGCAATCCAATCAAGTAACCTGTCAGACAGGAGATAAACAATGACAGGAGAAAAACAACATTCAAATTTCTGTTTTAAGACCGCCTTTTCTGTGATGTAGGTATGATGTATCTGAGTGGTGGTCTTAGGTTACACCCCTTCTGTGATGTATGCATGATGTTTCTGGGGGTGTTCTTGATCTACAGGGTGGCAATTTCAAAAGTCTTTGTAAGGCCTTGCGCACCATTGTTCTGGGTTCCTCCTCCTCTCCTGTGTCTGAGGGGAGCACCCTGTTGCAACAGATCAATAAAGATCAAGCTTACTAGCTGCTTTGCTTCTCAATATTCTCTGGTTGGCCTCTGTTATTCTCTCCTACCAATAGGGAACCTATGTAAGGACTCTATACAGGCTCTTGGATACCCCATAAGGGAAAAGGGCAATTTTTGTTTACAACAACATGAACCACATTTCCTTCCCCTGTCCTGTTTCCCCACATAGAGCGCATTGCAGTAGTCCAAGCGAGAGATAACTAGAGCATGCACCACTCTGGCGAGACAGTCCACCAAAGCCTCAGGTCATGGCATGGTCCCAGTTCCAGGACCCAAATGAGTGACACCCCGCTGGCTCCTTCACACACCCACGCCGAGGTGTCATTTACACTCTTCCCGGTTCCCCCTGCATCATTCTTGTTTTCCAACCGCCTGCCATGTTTATCTTTGGCCTGCCAAGGGGCTCACGGAGACGTAGTCTGGCCCTCGGGGTGTTTCCTTCACCCGCCACTGGTAATGTTCTATTTTTGCTTGCGGAGTAATTAATAAATTAAGTTTGGGTTTATTGTGTCTAGTCGAGGTTCTTGATCACCCCAGCCGGCAGTGGCCACTTCCTTGAGATTTTCTTCCTGGGACAGAGCTATAAATAAGTGGTGTTTAATTCAGAGGTGGCAGCTCTGCATACAAGCAGCATGTCCCAAAGTTCATCCTTCAGGGAACCTGTGAAATTTCTTGTGGCAGAGATGTGGGAGCCACATTTGCACCGAGTGATTTGTAGACTTCACATAACCCTGGCGTACCCTTGCATTGGGATGGGCCAGTCCACCCATTTTGCGAGCTCCCATATTCTAATTTTTCCCACTTTCCCACTCTCCACATTTCCATTTTTTAAAAAATACTTTTTATTAGTTTTCAATTACAATAATCCAATAATAGCCTCATTATAAAAAGGTAAAGGATCCCTGACAGTTAAGTCCAGTCTCGCTTTACTGGCCAAGGGAGCCGGCGTTTGTCCGCAGACAGTTTTCCCGGGTCATACGGCCAGCATGACTAAGCCTCTTCTGGCGAACCAGAGCAGCGCACGGAAATGCCATTTACCTTCCCGCTGGAGTGGTACCTATTTATCTACTTGCGCTGGTGTGCTTTCAAACTGCTAGGTTGACAGGAGCTAGGACAGAGCAATGGGAGCTTACCCCGTTGCGGGGATTCGAACCACCAACCTTCTGATCGGCAAGCCCTAGGCTCTGTGGTTTAACCCACAGTGCCCCCACGTCCCATAACCTCATTATAACAATGCCAAATTACAATACAACTAATAATACCAATCACCAAGATGCCAAATTAAACAATTTAGGTGGCAACCTGTGAGCTAGAATTGATGGTTTGATGATTTGCTTTATTTCTGCTTTCCAAGATCTTACAAATTCCAATTAGGCTCCAGTCGAAATAGCAATCCTTTACTTTGCAGCTGCAGTTTTAACGGCTTCCATTCGTATCGGCACATGAAATGATTAATACACCCACAGGTGAAGCATTCAAACTCTCTTCTGGTTCTTCCTGTGTGTGGCAATTATTCTGTCTGTAATGTTTCTTCCTGTCCTTGTAATATATGGTGTCTATCCGTTCTCCACATTTCCACACCAGTTTGCGATCTGAGTACAAATTCCTCCTAACGTACACATTTTTGTATTCAGTGTTGCCTAAAATTCACATTTTGGCATGCATCTTTCCCCATGTGTTTTGGAAATATATGCATTTCTGTGCACGCCCCACCTTAGTATTCTTCCTAGTCCTAGAATCCTAGAATTGTGGACTTGGAAGGGACCCTTGAGATTCATCTAGTCCACCCCACCCCCACCCCCCGCAATCTGCCGCCCCCCCCTTCCTATACAGCAAAGGGGTAATACACACAAGCATGAAATGCAGTCAGTGTGTCTGTTTATTACCTGGGCAGACTTTACAACATTTCCCTTCCACATTTTCGGGTTCCTCGCAGGGGTACTCCTTGGGGCATGTGATCTTCCGGCAATCCTGGCTCCCGTCTTTGCAGGTGCACAGGATGCAGGGGAGGAGCACAAAGTGGCGGATCGTGGGGTGCCACACTTCTCCATGCGAGTAGGTCTTCCCGTTGTATACACAAGCTGGAGAGAGAGAGAGAGAGAGAGAGAGAGAGAGAGAGAGAGAGAAAGAGAGAAGACCACAGGTGAAAATACAAAAAAAATAAAGAGTGCAGTCCAAGTTCAAGCCATTTGAGATGTCTGGGAAAGTTAAGGATAGTAGGAAGGTAAAAGGTAAAGGTGCTGGAGGAGACTCTTGAGAGTCCAAAGAAGATCAAACCTCTCCATTCTGAAGGAAATCAGCCCTGAGTGCTCACTGGAAGGACAGATTGTGAAGCTGAGCCTCCAAGACTTTGGCCACCTCAGGAGAAGAGAAGATTCCCTGGAAAAGACCCTGATGTTGGGAAAGATGGAGGGCACAAGGAGAAGGGGACGACAGAGGACGAGATGGTTGGACAGTGTTCTTGAAGCTACCAGCATGAGTTTGACCAAACTGCGGGAGGCAGTGGAAGACAGGAGGGCCTGGCGTGCTCTGGTCCAGGGGGTCACGAAGAGGCGGACATGACTAAAGATAAAGGACCCCTGAATGGTTAAGTCCAGTCAAAGGTGACTATGGGGTTGCAGCGCTCATCTCACTTTCAGCCCAAGGGAGCCAGTGTTTGTCCACAGATAGCTTTCCTTGTCATGTGACTAGCAGGACTAAACCGCTTCTGGCACAATGGGACACCGTGACGGAAACCAGAGCGCACGGAAACCTTCCCGTCGCAGCAGTACCTATTTATCTGCTTGCACTGGTATGCTTTCGAACTGCTAGGTTGGCAGGAGCTGGGACAGAGCAACAGGAGCTCACTCCGTTGTGGGGATTCGAACCACCAACCTTCCAATCGGCAAGCCCAAGAGGCTCAGTGGTTTAGACCACAGCGCCACCCGCGTCCTTAAGGATAGTAAGAAAGGATATATTGAATAAGTATTATCCTTCCTTCTCTCAAGCTAGTAAGTGATGTAGCAGAGCAGATTCCCCTCAATATAGCTGGAAGCTAGTTTGCAGATTTGTTTGAATCTCTTAGTTAAGATCATTTCCTGGTGTCCCCTTTAATCCCTCCTAAAAGAATAAAGACACGAGAGTCTTTCTGAGTAAAGTAACAAGACGTTTACTCACATTTCAGTTCACAATTTGATGCCTGAAAGGCAGGCTTTACCTGGTAGTTACATAAAGAAACTGTGAGTTCATCTCATAGGGAGACTGAACTCACGTGAGAGCCAGCAGAGAGCAAGATTACATTAAGACAACAAAGTGGCTGCAGGAGAGCAGCGTGGCAGCAAAAGAGAGAACAAGACAACACTGGAACAAGACAACTTCAAGACGAACTGAGAAAATGGCTGCGTGACGCGGCTCTTTTATGGAGTCAGCCAGAGCCAGCCGCATCTCCCAGGTCACACGCAGGGGGAGGACGCTCCAGACCAGCGGAACAGGAAATTACACTGACTGGATGTCCCTCTCCCTGTGCTAGGGAAATAAGGAATGTTGCATTTGACTGTACTAATGGATTACATCCAGCAAGATGGCAGGTGCATAGGGACAGATTCAGTTGGAGCAGGGCTTGGGGGATAAGGGGAATCAATGCTTGTTGTCATGTAACTGTGGGAATGTTCAGGGTGGCAGGAGAGGATATATTGTTTATTCATATCCTTCCTAACTTGCGCTAGCAAGTTCCTTTATGTAGCAGAGTTACATTCCCCCTTTTTATATGCACAGCAGATAGCTGGTTGAAGGCTCGTGTGAGCCTCTCACTATTATACAATTCAGAGTGTCTCAGATTGAACTGTACGTTCCTGGTAAGTTCCCTTGAATCCCTCTTAAAAGAATAAAGACACGACACTCTTATTCAAAGTCAATAAAAGAAGTTTACTCACATCAGTTCACGGTTGGATTCCTGAAAGCAGACTTAGTTACAAATATGTACATGTGGATCTACCCCATATGGGGGAATAATCCCAGTGCTTCTGCTGGCTGAGAGCTGGCAGAGCAGTCCTAGCTAGAAGCTGGTCAAATGAAGAAGAAAGTCAAAAAGAGAGAGAGGTGTGCTGCGTGACTCGTCCTTTTGTTACCTGGACAGGTTAGGTCACACCCACCTTCTAATACATGCAAAAGGAAGGATGCTCCAGCCAGGAGGAACAGGAAGTTCCTGGCATGTCTTCTCTAGCATTTCAAGGAATGTTGTACTTGACTGCCTCTCACGGATCACATCCCACAGTAACCTCTCTGCAAACAAATCAATGGCAGAGCCCAACTCTTGCAGATCTCTGAGCAGCCCAGGTGTTGTATCATACGACACGTGCACTAGGGTGTGCCTTTTTAGGGCGCGAAGCTTAATTTTTGCTTATTTCATCCGTGAGAGGTCTGAAAAATATGTTTTGGAGTGTGAGAATTTCCAATCTGCTATTTTTTATTATTATTATTATTATTATTATTATTATTATTATTTGAATAACTTTAGCTTGGTAAGTCTACATTTGATGAAGAAGCGCATCAACTGCTTCCGGAAAAGCAAAGGGTTTTAACGTTACCTTCTGAAAATGTCAGGTCGTGCTAAAAACATAAATAATATGAATGCAATTCCTTGGCCATCATTGTTAATGATTTCTGCGCACATTTTCACACTCGTTTCTTACCAAGCAAAACTCAATTGTATTGATGTAACCAAAATATCTTTTGAATTCTCAAGTCACATTGCAACTTTGTGGCACCAATCATTTCGGGAATTGGAAAGTTGAAAAAGACAAAATACTTTTTATGTACGCAACGATGGCAGTGAGAATGTTCCTAGCTCAGAAATGGAAGGAAGGAGAAGTACCAACAAAAGACGAAACTGATGGAGTAAGGAGAGATGGCGAAACTGATGAGGAAAATCCAAAACCAGGAAGATCAAGTATTTTCTAAAGACGGGAGCAGATTTGTAATTTATTTAAAGGACCATCATAAACAGTTAAAATCTTTGGCAGGGATGTAATGACACTTGTAATGTGGAATTATTTATGATAATCATGGATATATAACAGATGGATAATGGTAAAAGAAGATTACCCGCTCTGGTATCCCACAGCTAATTCTCCCCCGGTCTCCTCACTGGCCCAAATAGCACTAATTTAGCCAGCTAGCCCTGGTGATCATCTTATGTTTATTGCATGGATTTTCCCCCAAATTGATTTTTGAATTCTGAATTTATTGCTATTTACGTTTTATACTGTATTTTATGCTGTTTTTCTTTGCATCAATTAAGTGTTTTAAATTTGTTATTAGCCGCCCTGAGCCCAGTTTTCTGAACCAGGAAGGGCGGGGTATAAATAAAAATTTATTATTATTATTATTAAAAGATGCAACAAATTTAAACGTGGAACCCATGAAGGGAGGGAAGGAAGTTCAAAAAAACCATGTATTTTAATGTTTGAAATGATTATGTTAAATATGTATAAAATTATCAAAAATGCCAATAAAAAAAATTATTCAAAAAAGGAAAGTTGAAAAATCCGATATGCCCCAATCCTGCGCTGACCGCAGCTTCAGGCGCAAGGGAAGAAGGCTCGCCTAAAGCACATTGCAGTGTTCACCTGAACTGATGTTACCTTTTTTGTTCTGCTCCTTCAGGATGATTCTGACCGTCGTTCCGCCACTCCCCACTTTCTGCTTGATGCTCTTGGGAATCAGTTCCAACGAGGCGCCCGTCGGGGGATCAACTGCTCCGGCAGATCCTCTGCTCCCGGCACCCACCGCGCAGTGGTAACGGGGGTGCCTCTGCAGAGCCAGACAACATGGAAAGATCCCCAGTCAATTCAGCAGGCGATCTCATTGCATGGGGTCAGGCTGGATGACCCTCAGGTGTCTCAGCCAACTCTAATTCTAGTCTCATTCAGTTAAAGGCTCTTTAGAGTTACAGTTCCTGAGATGCGGGGACTAACGGGGGGCAACGAAAGCGGATTCCGAGAGCCCTTACGGAGGCAAAGAGATTCCAAGGCATAGCTGTCAACTTTTCCCTTTTCTTGCGAGGAATCCTATTCGGAATAAGGGAATTTCCCTTAAAAAAAGGAAAACGTTGATAGCTATGTTTCAGGGTTGGGAGGATAAAGATCCACCGCCCGTCACTCGGTGGTCTGAAGATCTCGCTGACCTTTCTACATTCTACATTTGAAAGCACAGTACAGTGGTACCTTAGTTCTCAAACACCTTGGGACTCAAACAACTTGGCAGCCAAAACTGCAAACCCAGAAGTAAGTGTTCCGCTTTGCGAACTTTTTTTGGAAGCCAAACGTGCTCCGATTTGAGTGCCACACTTCCGCTTTGAGTGTTACGCTGAGGTCTGTCTGTTTTTGCTATTTATTTTGCATCTTTGTGGCTCTTTTTCTTTCTTTTTTTGTGACTGTGTGGAACCCAGTTCAGCTACTGATTGACTGACTGATTGATTGATTGATTGATTGATTGTGTGACTGCAGCACATTGTTTATTGCTTTCATTTTATGGACCAATGGTCTCGTTAGATAGTAAAATTCATGCCAAATTGCTGTTTCAGGGGTTGTTTTTAAAAGTCTGGAACGGATCAGTCTATTTTGCATTACTTTCTATGGGAAATTACGCCTTGGTTTTGGAACACTTTTGGTTTTGGAACGGACTTCCGGAACGGATTAAGTTTGAGAACCAAGGTACCACTGTATACCTTCTAATCATCAATCTCATTTGGATAGCTATTGTGATATATGGGCTGCCTATACTGATATATATTTTTAGATTGGGATTAATGGATCACTGTGGATGTAGGCCAAAGTCCTTTCTTTCTTTTTGTTTGCAATTAAAAATAAATAAATACAGTGGACTCTCGGGTTGCGAATGTGATCCGTGTGGGATGCACATTCGCAACCCGCAGCGTTCGCAACCCACAGCACCACGTCTGCGCACGCGTGGGTTGTGATTTGACGTTTCTGAGCATGCGCAAAGTGCGATTTAGCACTTCTGCGCATGCACAACTGCCGAAACCTGGAAGTAACCCGTTCCGGTATTTCCAGGTTTCGGCGGTCCGTAACCCAAAAAAACACAACCTGAAGCGTCTGTAACCCGAGGTATGACTGTAAATGGGACGGTGCTGGAAATCAGTTGAATAAGAACCTAAGCAGAACCTCCTAGATCAGATCAACGGCCCATCTAGTCCAGCATCCCGTTCTCACAGTTGCCAGCCAGATGCCTGCAGGAAACCCGCAAGAGGGAGTCAAACGCAAGAGCAACTCTCCCCTCCTGTGGTATCCAGCAACTGGGATTCACAAGCACTGCTGCCTCCGACTGTGGAGACACACAGAGCCACTGTGATCCACGCGACAGTCACCTATAGACTGGATTATTGTAACTCGCTCTACGTGGGGCTGCCCTTGAAGCTAACCCAGAAACTCCAGCGGGTGCAGAATGCCGTGGCGAGACTCCTTACGGGGTCTTTGCTGCAGGATCACATTCACCCAGCGCTATACCAGCTGCACCGGCTCCCGGTGGAGTGCAGGATCAGGTTTAAGGTGCTGGTTTTAACCTTTAAAGCCCTATACAGCCTAGGACCCTCGTACCTACGGGACCGCCTCTCCTGGTATGTCCCACGGAGGACCTTACAGTCTTCAAATAAAAACATCTTGGAGGTCCCGGGCCACAGGGAGGTTAGGCTGGCCTCAACCAGAGCCAGGGCTTTTTCGGCCGTGGCCCCGATCTGGTGGAACGCTCTGTCACAAGAGACTTGGGCCCTGCGGGACCTGACATCTTTCCGCAGGGCCTGCAAGACAGAGCTGTTCCGCCAGGCCTTTGGCCAAGGCACAGCCTGACCCCCTCCTTTGGCAATCCTCACAGAACTCTAGCCCAATGGTTGCCATCAATTTGATTTGAACTGAATTTATAATGAATTGATTTTAGAATGCTGTATTATATTACTGTTGTTAGCCGCTGTGAGCCCAGCTTCAGCTGGGGAGGGCGGGATATAAATAATTTTATTATTATTATTATCATCATCATCATCATCATCATCATCATCATCATCCTGGCTAGTAGCCTTCGACAGCCCTCTCCTCCTCCGTGAATTAGTCTAATCCTTTTTTAAAGCCATCCAGGTTGGTTGCCATTGCTGCCTCATGTAGCAAGGAGTTCCATAGTTCAACTGTGCGCTGTGTGAAGAAGTCCTTTCTTTTATCTGCCCTGAATCTCCCAAAATGCAGCTTCAATTCCAGTGTTATGAGAGGGATTCTTCAGCTGGAATTCCTGCATTGTAGAGACTAGATGGCTCCCTTCCAGCTCTATAATTCTATGAATCTATATAAAAAAACCTATAAATCTATAAAAAAACCCCTCCTCTATCCACTCTCTCTATGTCACCTTTTATCACGGCAAATTCTGAGAACCCGTAACGTTCACTGCACGCAAGGCGACCTGCTAGTGAGCGATGTCATAAGAACATGCCTCTTAATGAATTGTGCATTTTAAAGAAATAAAAACTGAAAGCTTTACTTACGACGCCTCTGTTTAATTGGGGCTCTTCTATCAACCTCTCAAAGGAATTATCTGCAAAGAGGAAAGAAAGAGCATAGATCTAGGTGGGAGCTTCACATAGTAAGCATACATCTTGGTCCATCAGTTTAGCCTGTCCTGTTTATTCAGATTCCTAACCTGACCAAAACATTATTTGAGTGGTGGCAAGTAAAGTGAAAAACTGAAAAGCTTCTGGGAGATGATATATAATGAGATTTTAAAAATGTTGAAATATACATTTTAAAGAAACCAGAAGCATTTTTACTGGGCATTGTAGGAAGTGATATAAATAGAAAGGAATGTAAGCTGTTCTTATACACAACAACAGCAGCAAGAACATTATTGGCCCAAAAATGGAAGCAAGAAGAATTACCGACGAAAGAAGAATGGAGGATGAAATTAATGGACTATGCAGAACTGGATAAATTAACAGGAAGGATTCGAAACCGGTGGGACCATAAATTCACGGAAGACTGGAGTAAATTTACAGACTATTTGAAAAGTATTTGTGATGAACAGACTACGTTTGTAGGTTTGCAAGAAGTTTTGTGAAGAGTATTATTAGAATTATTGCAAAAAGGAAGGGGGGGTTGGTTAGTGAAGACAATTAAAGGTAATATAATTTTAAGAATTGCATAAGAAGTGGTTAAAACGGTGGATCATCAGAGGAGTTGATGGAAGTCCAAAAAAGATTGTATAAGAGATGAAGTTTTGTGGTATGTACTATAATTTATATGTTAAAATTTAATGAAAAATATTATTAAAAAAAAGAAAGAAAAAATGGATCTGCAGCTTTAAGATGGCCACTGAGCACAGCATGGACTGGCTGGTGCCTGTAACATCACGCACCCATTTTTCACTTATTGGCCTGAAAGCACTTTTGTGGCCCTTTTTAAATTGATCAAGTTTTCTTTCTTGTTTCTGTTTGAAAGATAACGAATGTTTCCGTCTGAAACGTTTTACGTGTAGTTCTTTAAGAAGCGATTGCTGCATATCAAATGTTAACGTTATGTGTGCATAGAGTTAACCCAGTTGAAAGTTAACTTTCAAATTGTGAGGGCAGCAAATATCTGGGATCTCTGGGCTTAACAGGAGTACCCCGAGGTGAAACGCAGTCGACCACACACACCCCTCCGTCATGACACCCTATTGCCCTTCACTCCCAAGGAAGTGACTATTCACTATATCAAACAGAGGGAGAGAGAAACTTCTTAAGGGAGAGAACTTGAAGAAACCATAGAACATGGGTAGGCAAACTAAGGCCAGGGGGCTGGATCCGGCCCAATCACCTTCTAAATCTGGCCTGCAGATGGTCCAGGAATCGACTCCGGCCCTCTAGATGTTTGGGACTACAATTCCCATCATCCCTGACCAGTGGTCCTGTTAGCTAGGGGTGATGGGAATTTTAGTCCCAAACATCTGGAGGGCTGGTGTTTGCCTATGCCTGCTCTAGTCCATGGGTAGGCAAACTAAGGCCCCGGGGCCCGGATCCGACCCAATCACCTTCTAAATCCAGCCCGCGGATTCAGCGTGTTTTTACATGAGTAGAATGCATCCTTTTATTTACAATGCATCTCTGGGTTATTTGTGGGGCATAGGAATTTGTTCATATTTTTTTTCTTCAAAATATAGTCCGGCCCCCCACAAGGTCTGAGGGACAGTGGACCCCTGCTGAAAAAGTTTGCTGACCCCTGCCACAGAATCCCTACCTCTACCGCCCTATATAACCAAACGCAAGGAGTTCAGATGGGATGGGGAGAGGCAGGGCCGGTCCTTCCATGAGGCAGAGGGAGGCAGCTGCCTCAGGCGGTAAATTCGGGTGGTGTTGGAATAGAGCTAGGAATGGGGGCCACATGGTCTGCCCTGCAGCCCCCAAACTAGCCTGCTGCCCTAGACCTCTGCCTCAGGCAGCAAAACAGCTCCAGATGCTCCTGGGTAAAGGTAAAGGGACCCCTGACCATTAGGTCCAGTCGTGGCCAACTCTGGGGTTG
This sequence comes from Podarcis pityusensis, assembly GCF_964106645.2. Taxonomy (NCBI): domain Eukaryota; kingdom Metazoa; phylum Chordata; class Lepidosauria; order Squamata; family Lacertidae; genus Podarcis; species Podarcis pityusensis. Next base: position 6,633,974 of record NC_138027.1, read on the forward strand.
CGGTGCTCATCTCACTTTACTGGCCGAGGGAGCTGGCGTACAGCTTCCGGGTCATGTGGCCAGCAGAACTAATCCGCTTTGGGCGAACCAGAGCAGCACACAGAAACGCCGTTTACCTTACCGCCGGAGCGGTACCTATTTATCTATTGCACTTTGGCGTGCTTTTGAACTGCTAGGTTGGCAGGAGCAGGGACCAAGTAATGGGAGCTCACCCCGTCGTGGGGATTCGAACCGCCGACCTTCTGATCGGCAAGTCCTAGGCTCTGTGGTTTAGCCCACAGCGCCACCCAGAAAAATAATCTTCCTCTAGGAGGAGAGCAAAGGAGCTTGAGATGGCGCTAGAAAAACAACCAATTCCTAAAAACGTTTTCAAATGTTTACAATTTTCTTTCATGTAAAATATAAATTTGCTCCAGTCCTTTTGAAACAGTTCGTCTCGTCCCAACAGCTTTGCCAACTTGACGTATTCCACCATCTTTAACTGCCAACGTAGGAAGTTCCTGCTGCTTCCATTTCTGGGCCAGAAGTATCCTTGCAGCCGTTGTGGCATACATAAACAAATTTACATCTTTTTCCTGAATTTCCTCTCCAATTAAACCTAACAAAAATGCCTCTGGTATTTTGTTGAAATTATATTTAAAAACCTTCTTTAATTCATTGCATATTATATCCCAGAAGGCTTTGACCTTAGTACAAATGTTTCATTTTATAATGTTAAAATAAGGAGCTGTTTTACATATAATGAGGTGAAATGTTAAAAGAAGATAGAAGGTTAAAAAGTGGTTATAGAAATGCTAAGGATTTACTTAAAGATGTTTGGAAGTCAGAAAGAGGGAGGGAAGGAGGTCGATGCTCTGTTTGAGCAATGCTTAAGGTTATAGATTTATGTAATAAAACGTGACTAAATATGGAAAACTTAATAAAAATTATTATAAAAAAAGAAAAAGAAAAGAAAAAGAAAAAAACAACCAATTCCTTCTCAGGGCAACCCAGGAAATGTTAACATAGGGCAGTGTTTGGCAGCAGACAAGATCTTGGTGTAAATGGTGGAAGTCTTTTAAAAACATTTTAATTAAGGTTGATGTCTTGCAAGATGGAAATATATAGTAGTATGCAAGCATAGATCTGGAACTTTCTAAATTTCTATTTTAAATCCTTTTTTCTTTTATTCCTTTATTCCTTTTTTCTTTCTCTGTCTAGTCTTTTCTCCTTCTCTTTCTTTCTGAATATTGCTTTATAGATGTATAAATAATCATATTTATGTCTATATGTATGAAATTTGTTTTGTATTTCTTTTTTTAATTTGATATTCTTTTTTGTATTCAATAAAATTTAATAATAATAATAATAAAAGATCTCTGGCTGTTTTTCCCACCCCTCCAAAGGTCCATGGTGCAGGAGCGAGGGATGTGGCGAGGATCATGGTTCTTATATTACCTCTGCAGACTTGACAGCAGGAGCCTGGCATGGTTTCGGGAGAAGCACACAACACCTCTGGGCAGGTCACCAGGCCGCAGTAAATGTGGCCTTCCTGAGAAAAACACAAGAAATCCAGATACTTCGTCAATAGCAGCACATCCCCACCAGATGTGCTTTGAGCTAGCTAACATTTCCAAACCGTCTTCAAGGGCAGGCCCAGCTACATCACATTGCAGTAGTCTAACCGTCCGTTTCCCCAGAGCTTGGGTGCCCAGCTTATGATTGAAAAGGCTCCTGCCTGTACACGCCTGCCTTTCCAATAATAAACATATCATAATAATTTATTATTTCTACCCCGCGCATCTAGCTGGGTTTCCAAGGTAAGGTGGATCAAATCTATGCTTCCGGGTACCATAAGAAAGCTGCAGAGATAGCGCAGGGTAGTACACACTTATGATCTCTTTCAGCTTCTGCCTTCTGGAAGAAGGTCCAGGGTTATAAAGACTAGGACTAGCCGCCTGAGAAACAGTTTCTATCCATATGTGAATTTGGTTTTAAACGCAGGGTAAGGTAGTCTCTGGACGTGGGTGGCGCTGTGGGTTAAACCACAGAGCCTAGGACTTGCCGATCAGAAGGTCGGCAGTTCGAATCCCCGCGATGGAGTGAGCTCCCGTTGCTCGGTCCCTGCTCCTGCCAACCTAGCAGTTCGAAAGCACGTCAAAGTGCAAGTAGATAAATAGGTACCGCTCTGGCGGGAAAGTAAACGGCGCTCACGTGCGCTGCTCTGGTTTGCCAGGAGCGGCTTAGTCCTGCTGGCCACATGACCCGGAAGCTGTACGCCGGCTCCCTCAGCCAATAAAGCAAGATGAGCGCCGCAACCCCAGAGTCGGCCTAGACCTAATGGTCAGGGGTCCCTTTACCTTTTTAAGGTAGTCTCTATGGGAGTATATTGTATTTAAAAATGGGATATCAGAGTTTTTCGGCGGCTAACCAGGTTGGGATAGCTGGGATAGCAGGCTTGTTGGTTTTGAATGTCTTATGTAGATTTTTTCAATTTCATTGTTCTGTATGGGACAATGACAATAAAGATTATCGTATCATCGTATCGTATCGTATCGTATCGTATCGTATGCCCACGAGGCCCCTACCCTGATGTTAGTGTGTGCTAAGCAAATACTTTCTTTCGTTTTCCCCAGGCCTGTTGTCATACATTGCAGCTCCTCAATTTTGATACAAGCTCGGGTTGCCCTGTTCCGTGAGATTTGATCATTTGGGTTTCCTTCTTCCAAACCTTTCCCAACTCCTCAACGTCCGTTTTGGGGAGAGGCGACCAGAACGGCTCCCCGAAGCCACTTACTGAGCAACTGCACTGGGTGCACTGATTTGACTGTCTGGAAGGGAAGAGCTCGTTGTGGGTGAAGATGTCGCCATGCCGGTAGGCTGTTCCGTTGTAGCGGCAGGAGGAATTGGCTGGCGTCTGGACCCCAGGCGGGGTGAGCAGTTCTGCAGAGGAAGAAGAAGACACGATCGAGAACATTTTCTCTCCCTACATCCCCCTGCAACGATTTTTCCAGGAGTGGCCAACCGTGGCAAACCACATGTAATGATCTCTGGCAGGCAAGCAAGCCCCAATAAGAAGTAATGACCCTCCGGCAATTTTATGTACAGCGGTACCTTGGTTCTCAAACTTAATCCGTTCCGGAAGTCCGTTCCAAAACCAAAGCGTTCCAAAACCAAGGCGCGCTTTCCCATAGAAAGTAATGCAAAAAGGATTAATCCGTTCCAGACTTTTAAAAACAACCCCTAAAACATCAATTTAACATGCAGCGAGGTTGAGAGGGGAGTCTTGTCATCTGGGCAGCCCAAGACCACCAGGTATGCGCCCCGGAGAGGTCACTTTGGTGTTGCTAACACAAACCAAGATGGCTTTACACACTGAAATATACTCGGAGTCGAGAGTAGATTTCATGCTCTTTATTCAGCTCCTAGTGGTGAGGAGGAATGGAAGTTCCCCCAGAATGTCTGCTTTATATACATTATTTACACAATGGGCCCCACGTGACTGGCTAATTCCGGGATTCACCTATAGGCCAATCAGGTTGCAGATTCCCTTCCACCTGGAGCTGGATTGGGTGGTTCCTGTGGACCAATCAGACTGCTGCATTCTGGATCCTATTGTTGTAGGACCAATCAGACTGCTACATTCTGGATCCTATTGTTGTAGGACCAATCAGACTGCTGCGTTTTGGATCCTATTCAACTCAGTACATAACACACACACACACACACACACACACACACACCTGCTCTCCCTTCTTAGAGTCCTTCATCTTTAAACTGGGCTTCGACCAGACAGGCCCCCCAATAGATCTGTGGTTTCCACAGTGGGTGGTGGTACCACTCCCTGTGGGGGAGTCACCTAGTGGGTGCTAAGAGCCAAGGGGAAAACAAGGGAGTGCTGGAGGTGTCAATGACTATCTGATTTTGAAAAGCTAGAATCGCTGAATCAGGTTCATCCATCCTGTTGAGTTAATTAAACTAAATGGCTTAAATTGGATTTTGAGTAAGTGTGCAATCAATTGCCGCTGCTTTGGATTTGATTGAGTTGTTATCTCCCTTAGTGGGACATGCGAACCGTTGTTCCGAATATTGCTTTTTATAGGATAGGGGGCACTGCAGAGGCGTTTGTGGGACCAAGGGGGCAGCAGCCTGGAAAAGTTTGGGTGCTGCTGCAATAGAGGACTGTCTACTCTAAAGAGGGACTCACAGCCACACTACCCACAACACAGAGAAGCCCCTAGGCTGGAAAGGGATTGTAGAAATGTTGGTATGATCAATACATTTTGTAATGGGGATAAGAAACCTAGAATTAACAAAAAGAAGATGCCATAAACCCCAGAAAACAGGAGGACTCTGTCTCCCCAGCATAAATTTATATTATATAGCAAATCGGTTAAGATATATCTTAGATGGGATAACAGAGCAAGGAGAGATAGAATGGTTAGAGAGTGGTACAGTGGACCCTCTGATTATGAATTTAATTCATTTCTTTCTTTCTTTTATTTTCTTTTTAAACTTTATTCCAAAACCGAAAAAGAATTACAAACCTCAGATTCAAAATCCATATTCGTTTTGTAACATAAGCCTATTCCATACAGTAGTTGACTAGATTAAAATATACCTAATTGCTATAGACTTCCCTTTGCTATATATAAATGCAACGCAATTAGAAATATTATATTAGAATTTTTTATAAATTCCCCTATACCCCCCACTCCCCTTCACCCATGTGTGATGTGATCTCAATTTTTTTTTTAACTTCTTCCATCTTGTTGTGTTGGCGTAGTTTAATAATTATTCAGTTGATTCTTTTATTATTTCCTTGCTTAACCCTGCACATTTTACACATTATTTATTAATATTCCAGTTCCGAAACCATATTTTTTCATGTATTCCTTCACTCCATCCCACTCTTTAATTATTCTCTGATTTGAATAGCCTCTAATGATTGCGGCCAATTTTGCCATTTCCACAAACTCACAGAGCTTGCTTTGCCATTCTAATAATGATGGTATTTTCTCCCCCTTCCAATTCTTTGCAATCAATATTCTGGCCGCTGAATTTAATTCGTTTCAGGGGTCCATGCACACCCAAAAAATCTGTAACCAGAGGTGCCACTTCTGCACATGCGCATGGCACGATACAGCACTTCTGCGCATGTGCGAGTGGCGAAACCCGGAAGAATACACTTCTAGGTTTGCCGCTTTTGCAACCCAAAGATTACGTATCCAGAGTGGTACATAACCCAAGGGTCCACTGTACACAGGAAATGAGGGAGAAGTTAGCGAATATATTTTTTTTCAAGCCAAGCAGGCAATGGTGGCAGAATATTGAAAATCCCTGATTAAGAAATATCACTGAGATGTGGGTGAAATATAAAGGAAAACTGATATCAGCAAATTCCCCTCTTAACCCAGGTGGTGATGATAGAAGACTTCCTACTAAATTTAAAAAAGGAAATTGAAAAAGAAACGTTGGTAGCAAAGCCTAGTGACGTTGTGCCAGGGTGAAGCCTATAGTTTTGTGCCAGAATCCAGATGCAGTTTGGGAAGTTGTCCAGAAATCCACCCCCAAAATTCAGAAGGCTGGGCTTCTCTCCCAGCTTTCACCAAATGCTACAATTAATGGAGGCTATCTGAAAAATATGCAGGGACGCAGGTGGCGCTGTGGGTTAAACCACAGAGCCTAGGACTTGCCGATCAGAAGGTCGGCGGTTCGAATCCCCGCGACAGGGTGAGCTCCCATTGCTCGGTCCCTGCTCCTGCCAACGTAGCAGTTCAAAAGCACATCAAAGTGCAAGGAGATAAATAGGTACCGCTCCGGCGGGAAGGTAAACGGCGTTTCCGTGCGCTGTTCTGGTTCACAAGAAGCGGCTTAGTCATGCTGGCCACATGACCCGGAAGCTGTACACCGGCTCCCTCGGCCAGTAAAGCGAGATGAGCGTCACAACCCCAGAGTCGGTCACAACTGGACCTAATGGTCAGGGGTCCCTTTACCTTTACCTTTATCTGAAAAATAACATTGGCAAAGTGCTCACAAGACACTGTTTTAATCCCATATCCCTATCTTTGAGTAGAAGAGATTGCGACTGAAGTCACATTATCTTGCTTGGTAAAAATGTGCCTGCTTTATTTCCTCACTTTAAAAAAAATATTAAGTTCATTTTCGGGGGCCGAACTTATTCCAGTCCTACGATTTGATGATTCTCCACATTTCTGCATCAGTTTGCATGTTGAAAAGTCATGAAAAGTCATCAGCCTTTTACTGGACACTTTTTTTCCAGCAATTTTGTCTCCTCCCCCCTGCCCCATATGAGGATATTTCCCACCAATGCATTCACACGTACATTTCTGGGGAAGGGGGGCACTGCTATAAATAGCAGGATATAGATATGTATAAACTATTTGTGTGCTGTCAGGGAGGGGCATTCAAATCCACTTACCTGGGCACTTAGGACAGCACTGGTGTGGGTCGCTGATGGGATTCGGACACTGAAGAGGCGGGCACTGGATTTGGGAGCAGCTGACATTGGTATCCTGCATGGAAAAGGGAATAATCAGTGAGGTTGAATTATTGGCTCAATATCTATCGTCAGAACAAATCCCCACCAGTTCTGCTCTCTGACCTGGAAGCCTCAGCTTTTTTCAAGAACACAATTCTTAGTGAAGCGAAAGTCTTTAAACAGCTCCATGCCTTTTCATTTCCTTTGTTTGACTGGTCAACGTTTATCCAGATAGATCAATCAATCACTCAATTGAATTGAATTTTATTATTTCGGTCACAGACCAGTTCCAGCCCACATACAATATCAAGGAAGTCAAAAAACACGATAGGGATATATTTGAATTTGCAATTAGGTATAACAGGGACAATACAGATATAGCAACAGTTTAAAATATATAAATTAAAACTTAGAATCAATTAATAGATCGATAGACAGCCAAACCTGTTCTGTATTCAGTGGTCTGAGTTTGCCTGAGCTTGAGTCTAGGCTGAGAATTCTGATGAGCTCCTGTGTTCTGATTTGATACATGATGTCCAATCACAGAACATTTCAGGATTTGGGCCTCTGCCATTGGCCCTCGAACTTTTGAGTCGTGATTCGCAGTTTAGAAGTTTAGACAGCCAATCACGTTGGGAGTGGGAGTGGCCCAGGTTTTCAGGAATGTATATAAGCAGTTGCTTCGCCCCCGTTTCCCAGTTATGTAGTTCAATGAAGGCTCTTGCTGTTCTCGCTGTGTCTTGCCTCGTGGGAACCCACCTATACTTCACTGGTGATGAGGATGGGATGCTAGGCTAGGTATGCAGACCTGGCTAGCTTCCACAAGCTGAAATCACTGCTGGGCAATGGTCACCTCAGCCGAGCTGAAATCACTGACTGTAGCCACAAGGCAGATAACACAGAGCAGACGCCTGCCAATCCTTACCCCATCATCTCACACAGTGCTGGATTTACGTATTAGCTAAACAAGCTATAGCTTAGGGCCCCACTCTCTTTGGGGCCCACAGAAAATATAAAGGGGAAAAAACTGGATGTACATTTCCAAAATATAAGGTAAAGGTAAAGGGACCCCTGACTATTAGGTCCAGTCGTGACCGACTCTGGGGTTACGGCACTCATCTCGCTTTATTGGCCGAGGGAGCCAGCGTACAGCTTCCAGGTCATGTGGCCAGCATGACTAAGCCGCTTCTGGCAAACCAGAGCAGCACACGGAAACGCCGTTTACCTTCCCTCCAGAGCGGTACCTATTTATCTACTTGCACTTTGACGTGCTTTTGAACTGCTAGGTTGGCTGGAGCTGGGACAGAGCAACGGGAGCTCACCCCGTCGCGGGGATTCGAACCGCCAACCTTCTGATCGGCAAGTCCCAGGCTCTGTGGTTTAACCCACAGCGCCACCCGCGTCCCTAAAATATAAGATAAAAAACACATAAAATAAAACCTACATACGGCAACAGTGTTTTGTGTTGTGTAGGCTCCTATGAGGTAAGTCAGGGGCCCCGCCTGCTAGCCTGCTCCCTAAAATATCACTGGTTTCAGTTCAACAATTACTTTGATAAAATGCATATTTTGTTATGTGCATGGACAGGTTGCATGGCAATATGTGCAAATGGCTTTAGATACCTATTAGGTCCATAAATTACCACATAGCATATATTCAACACAAAAAGCAGTGACAATTTGTTGTTGACAAAGGACAGCTGGACATGTAAAGGGCCCCATTACCTTCAGTAGCTTAGGGCCTCATCAAACCCAAATCCGGCACTGGTCTCACATCAAACATGAAATATCCTTGAGTACTGCGTCACTCCCTCCCTGCTTTCTTCAAACTTCTGCTGTTGCTTAAAACCACAGATACATTTCTTGGTATTTTTTTGGTTTAAAATGTTGTATCGCCTATACACTTTCATTTTTAAAAATTATTTTACTGTGCTTTACGCAAACCGCTTAGGGATTTGGCACATTAAGCAGCATATACGTATTATTGATGGCGATGGCTGCTCAGGTCATCGTCGCTCAAAATATATCATCTGGAGATCCTGCTGCCAAGTCATTTAAGGACTTCGCAAGGTACCTCAGAGCAGGTGCACCTGATGCAGTACATCACTCCTTGCGGCTCCAGGTAAGGGTGCCAGCTCTCTCCCGCCTTGTACTTCTTGCTGTTAAATACGCAGGAGACATCCGGATCTGGAAATCAAAACATGAGGGTGTCGTGTTCAAAGTGGGGAGGGGAAAAGCAACCAGGAGGTAAAGGTAAAGGGTAAAGGGACCCCTGACCATTAGGTCCAGTCGCGGACGACTCTGGGGTTGTGGCGCTCATCTCGCTTTACGGGCCGAGGGAGCCGGCGTACAGCTTCCGGGTCATGTGGCCAGCAGGACTAAGCCGCTTCTGGCGAACCAGAGCAGCGCACGGAAACGCCGTTTACCTTACCGCCATAGTGGTACCTATTTATCTACTTGCACTTTGACGTGCTTTCAAACTGCTAGGTGGGCAGGAGCAGGGACCGAGCAAAGGGAGCTCACTCCGTCGTGGGGATTCGAACCGCCAACCTTCTGATCGGCAGGTCCTAGGCTCTGTGGTTTAACCCACAGCACCACCCACGTCCCTAATCAGGAGGTAGAATGACCCTAAAACAGGGGTCAGCAACCTTTTTCAGCCGTGGGCCGGTCCACTGTCCCTCAGAGCATGTGGGGTTGCCGGACTATATTTTGAAAAAAAATATGAACGAATTTCTATGCCCCACAAATAACCCAGAGATGCATTTTAAATAAAAGCACACATTCTATTCATGTAAAAACGCGCTGATTCCCGGACCGTCCGCGGGCCAGATTTAGAAGAAGAAGAAGAAGAGAAGAAGAGTTTGGATTTGATATCCCGCTTTATCACTATCCTAAGGAATCTCAAAGCAGCTAACAATCTCCTTTTCCCCTCCTCCCCCACTACAAACACTCTGTGAGGTGAGTGAGAAGGCGATTGGGCCAGATCCGGCCCCCGGGGCCTTAGTTTGCCTACCCATGCTCTAGAGCAGGCATAGGCAAGTTCCGGCCCTCCAGATGTTTGGGACTACAATTCCCATCATCCCTAGCTAACAGGACCAGTGGTCAGGGATGATGGGAATTGTAGTCCCAAACATCTGGAGGGCCGGAGTTTGCCTATGCCTGCTCTAGAGACATTCCCCCATTCATCATTGCAACAGCGTCACCTCTGCTACAAATTTGGAGCCGAGATTGAGAGGGAAAGAGCAATTTGATTGAATCCGGTTGCATGAGATCTGACTCAGGGTGGTTGGTGCGCTCCTGACGGCCCTGTTGCAAAGGTGAGCAAAAAAAGTCACATGCACGTGGCTCAAATAGGGCACAATCTGCCCAGAGAATCTCCCTAGCACAAGCCTCAACAAAAAGGAAAGGGGTCCCAGGAAGAACATCCAAACGGGTCTCGCATCAGAGGCACCCCCAGTCGATCATTGTGCTGCAGGAATATTATAGAAACAGGTCAAGCCACCTCTTCCTGACTTTATCTCCCTTTGCTAGATGCAAATCTCATAACAGACGCAAATCTAAACATCTTAACAATATTTGCGCAGTCAAAATTGACACGCTGAATGCCCAGGTTTATTTATTTATTATTATTTATTTATTGCATCCATCCCCAAGGTAGCTGACATGGTTCCCTCTCCCTATTTAATCCTCACAGCAACCCTGCGAGGTAAGTCAGGCTGAGAGGGACTGTGACTGGACCCCCCCCCTCAGGTGACCCAGTGAACTTCATAAACAGGTAGGGATTCAAACCCTGGTCTCTGCCAGGTCCTTGGCTGGCGCTCTAACCACTGCACCACACAGCCTCCTTCAGCCAACAGATCCTCCGCCTCCCCATCCGTTCACCTGGACCTTTCTATCATTTTTGTTTAAGCCTTTCCATCGCAGTTCACTTACCGGCATCGGTTTCCAGAGTTAAATAAAGGAGCAAGCATCCCAGGCCAAAAATAACCGCTTGGACTTCTGCAACCATTCTTCCACTCAAGATGTGACGCCAGGAGAGAGCGAGGGAAAGAAGAGAAAAAATGTAGATGTATCCCGATATCTATCTATCTATCTATCTATCTATCTATCTATCTATCTATCTGCCTCTCTTTGGAGAGTTTCTGGAGGGAGCAAAGACCAGAGTCGTCAGCCTGCAGATGTCTTCTTGGCCATCCACCTGGGAGAACTGCGCTGGTCCTTGCCGGCAGATCCAGGTGCCCTGGGCTCAGCAATAATGCCTCCTTCAGGGAAAGCAAGGAACCACTGGAGCGCAATTTCTAAAAAACCAGCCTTTAAAAACCTCTCTCTTCTCTCCCCCCCCCCTTCCCAAGTTTTCTTAAGCAAAGCAGCAGGAGGGGCTGAAATCCGGAAAACTTTAACTCCTTCATTTCTGAGACTTCTCTTTCTTTCTTTCTTTCTTTCTTTCTTTCTTTCTTTCTTTCTTTTTTTGGATTCTTCGCTCGTTAAATGCCAGCAACTATTCAGATGTTTCCATCCTCTCCTCCCTCGTGAGAAGAAACCTGGGAGATGAAGGAAATAGTCTAACTGGTCTATCTGAACCTTTTGGGGAAGCATCTCAGTCGCGGGCTCTGATGATGATAATAATTATGATGACAATTGCCAAAGCGTCTGGAAACACCTTAACTTAGAGCAGTGGTTCCTAATTTTTTTTGCCGGGGGGGGGGGAAACTGCCCCCTACTAGCTTCCATAAACTCATTCCCAACGCGTTCTAGAAAAAGCATCGTACAGAACCGCTGTTTGCATGACCCACGAAGGAATATAATAACACAACTAAATTAAAAGCAGTAGAAGAAGAAGAAGAGTTTGGATTTGATATCCCGCTTTATCACTACCCGAAGGAGTCTCAAAGTGGCTAACATTCTCCTTTCCCTTTCTCCCCCACAACAAACACTCTGTGAGGTGAGTGGGGCTGAGAGACTTCAGAGAAGTGTGACTAGCCCAAGGTCACCCAGCAGCTGCATGTGGAGGAGCGGAGACGCGAACCCAGTTCACCAGATTACGAGTCCACCGCTCTTAACCACTACACCACACTGGCTCCATTTAACTGTGCATGTATTCAAAATCCAACAAAAACTATTAAATTTAATAACTGTATTTTTCCATGCATAGCATGTCCCCGTGTATAAGATGCCCCCTCTTTTTTGGGGGGGTGCCCACATTTCCTGAGCTTTTTTTTCGGGGGTGGGGGTTGCCTGGACTTGTTAAACATTGGGGGGGGGGTTGAAAATCACTCATCCGCAGGACCGCCCCAGCCAAACGCACGCACGTCGACGAAGCCACCAATCGTCTGCCAAAAGCAAGCGCCAATTGCCACCCAATTGCCGCAGCAGCCAATAGCCAGCGCACCCACCAATCGCCCGCAAAACGCCGCTGACAATTGTCTGCTCGCGGCAGCCACCAATCGCCCATCCCACCTCTCCACCATCCATGTATAAGACAAACCCCAATTTTTGTGCATAATTTTAAAATAAAATAACCTCATCTTACACATGGGAAAATACGGTAATTCAACAAAACCAATGGACTTTATTCACTGATATTTGTTTACACCTTCGCTGCCGCCCCCACTGCCACCCCCTTGCCTCTTAAAGGTAAAGGGACCCCTGACCATTAGGTAAAGTCATGGCCGACTCTGGGGTTGCGGCTCTCATCTCGCTTTACTGGCCGAGGGAGCCGGCGTACAGCTTCCGGGTCATGTGGCCAGCAGGACTAAGCCACTTCTGGCGAACCAGAGCAGTGCACGGAAACAATGTTTACCTTCCCACTGGAGGTACCTATTTATCTACTTGCACTTCGTGCTTTCGAACTGCTAGGTGGGCAGGAGCTGGGACTGAACAACGGGAGCTCACCCCGTCGTGGGGATTTGAACCGCCGACCTTCTGATCAGCAAGTCCTTGGCTCTATGGTTTAACCCACAGTGCCCCCTGCATCCCTTGCCTCTTAGCAGCCACTAAAAATCCCCTGTCCCCTAGGGAGCGATACCACCCACTTTCAGAACCACTGAGCTAGATGCTCTTTGAGGTCGCTTCCATGTCTACGATTATACGAAGGAGGGACTGCATCTGCTCCAGCCTCCCTTATCTCTCACATCTTTGCAGTTTCTTAATTGGCACAAGCACAAGGGTAGCACGTGGGGCCAATTCAGACAGGCCCTGAGGACCACCCCGCAGCGAATCGAAGTTGTGCAACAGCTCGGCTCCTTTGATGGTGAACCTGTCACTTTGAAAAGATCTGCATCGACCTTGAACCCGGGATGGTTTTGGCATCCACTCTGGGTTCCTTGTTCCTCAGGCAGTACTCCTCGCTATAATGATCATGGGTTCAGGATCCGCAGCGTGTGACTGGCACACTCCCTTCCCCAGATTCCAGCCCCCACCCTGCCCCACCTAGACGAGGCTGGGCAAGAGGCCAGCAAAAAGAGGTTAGATTCGCCGGCAATGCTCCCATTGTCAAATGCCCTGGCCTGAGACGGTCACCTGGTCCTAGGGCGAATCTGCAGATTTCAGTATCTCTTGGTTTCTCGCTCTTCCAGTCTTAAATCCAGTTCTCTCCATTCTGTGTTTTGGAGGGGAAGAGAAGAGCCGTCGTGAAAACCCACCAGCACTTTAGCGAAAATTTGTTCCAATGTTTGCATGTTCACATGCAATATTGCAAAAAAAATTGCAAACCGATTTCCCCAAACACAATGCATTTCTGCATGATATTTCCCCTTGTACATTCATTTTTACGTATCCTTTACCCCACTGTGTGCATTTCTGTACACACTGCTTGGCTGGCGAACTGCATTGCAAAATTCAGAGGAGTGCAATTTTTCGGAGGACGGCTGTGTTTTGGTTCACCTATTGTTTCAGAAAATGTGAACTATGTAGGCCTGCCTTATTCCCTCAGGCCTTTTTAAAATTCTAATTACATTGTAAACCACCTAAAGAACTTTGTTTAGTAGTCAGGATATAAATACTGTAGATCAAATAATGTGTTTTTCCTCCAATGTTTTCCCCCCATTGGTTTTTATAATGTTTTCTTTATGTTTATCCATTTCATGCTGTGTGGTTTTACTTTATGCTGGCTTATGACTTTTCATGCATTTTGTAAAACATCAACAACACTGAGTTATGTTTATGTATTTTGTTGTGTTTTTTTTTTTTTTGTAAAAGCCCCCAAGAGACTCTGCCTGATGGGCAGCCTTGAAATTTAATAAATCAATAAACTCAGGATAATGTTGGCTTATAATGAGCCAGACCAATAGCTCTAGGTCTAGCTCAGAGCTTTAAGAGCACCAGACCATAGCTATCATGACTAGTAGCCACTGTCTACAATAATTGGCAGTGGCTCTCAGTCTTTCAGGTGAGGGTATTTGCAAAGTAAGCGCTTTGCCACTAAGCCTTGTGTATGATGGTGTTGAACACTAGATAGAACACTAAAGGAAAAAGAAATTTGAAGGGAACAGGGTACTAGGTCAGGCACCAATTCTGCGCCATGCCATTCGGAACAGTGTTGCAAGTTTGATTATCAGATTAATCAGCACTCCTTTCACACTCCTTCATTTGCAATCAGTGCTTATCCCTATAACCCCCGGCTGAAATCCTGCAACTTTTTACGCCAGAAATGTTCCGGTTTATTTTTGCCCCGCTTTCGTTGCGCTAGAGCCCTCCAAAGAGGGGAAGCAACGCAGAACAAAACTCAAGCAGAATAAACCCACTGCTACTATTGTGTCAAGAACATGTTGCGAAATGCACCCCTAATAAAACACCAGTCTGGAGGGGCCCTGGAGAGAAGGTTGGATCCAGACTTGTGGCTTAGGGCCCTTGTAGCTACGGGACCGCCTCTCCTGGTCTGCCCCACAGAGGACCTTCAGGTCCATGAATAACCATAGTGATGGCTCCGGCCTGGTGGAATGCCCTGTCTCATGAGACCAGGGCCCTGCAGGATTTAACCTCCTTCCGTCAGGCCTGTAAGACAGAGCTATTCCACCTGGCCTTTAATTTGAATTCAGCCTGATCTTTTATTTCCCTTCTCTTCCCTCCCCCTCCCCTTTTATGAAGATCACCCACTCTGAGACCCCACAGCTAATTCTCCCCTGGCCCAAGTAGGACTAATTCAGCCAGCTAGCTCTGCTTTGCTTATTAGATGGATTTCCCCTAAATTGATTTCTGAACTTTGAATTTTATTGTTATTCATGTTTTTATACTGTTATTTTATGCCGCTTTTACAATTAAGTGTTTTAAATATGATGTTAGCCGCCCCGAGCCCGGTTTTTGAACCGGGAAGGGCGTGGTATACTTAAATTATTATTATTATTAGTAGTAGTAGTAGGGACGCGGGTAGCGCTGTGGGTAAAACCTCAGCGCCTAGGACATGCCGATCGTCAGGTCGGCGGTTCGAATCCCCGCGGCGGGGTGAGCTCCCGTTGCTCGGTCCCAGCGCCTGCCAACCTAGCAGTTCGAAAGCACCCCCGGGTGCAAGTAGATAAATAGGGACCGCTTACTAGCGGGAAGGTAAACGGCGTTCCGTGTGCTGCGCTGGTGCTGGCTCACCAGTGCAGCTTCGTCACGCTGGCCACGTGACCCGGAAGTGTCTCCGGACAGCGCTGGCCCCCGGCCTCTTAAGTGAGATGGGCGCACAACCCTAGAGTCGGACACGACTGGCCCGTACGGACAGGGGTAACTTTATCTTTACCTTTTTATTATTATTAACCATGCCTACACAGAAGCAAATCCCACTGATTTCGGTGGGGCTTCCTCCTAGGTAAGTGGAATGACGATTGGAATGTGAGGGAGCTATGAAACTTTCAAGTTTTTAATGTTTAGTGTTTTATTATGTTTTTGCATATGCCGGAAGCCACCCAGAGTGGCTGGGGCAACCCAGTCAGATGGGTGGGGTACAATTATTATTATTATTAAGGCTCTTAAAGTTTTAGGATCCACCAGAAGACACTAGAGAGAAGAGAACTGTGGTTGGCATCCATTTTGAGGGGTATAAAACGCAGCAGTTTGCCAGGTGAGATAAAAGTGAGTAAGAGGCGTCATGATAGAAGTCCGTAAAATTAGGCCTGGCATGGAGAATGTGAATAGAGAATTGTTATTTTTTTATCCCTCTCTCATAACACTGGAATTTATGGACATCCGATGAAGATGAAGGTTGGAAGATTCAGGGCAGGGAAAAGAAAGGACTTCTTCACACAGTGCATTGTTAAACTGTGGAACTCCCTGCCACAGCAGGCAATGATGACCACTAGCCTGCGTGGCTTTAAAAAGAGAGGGTTGGAGAAATTTATGGAGGATGAAAGGGCTATTGATGACTATTGGCCACGATGGCTATGCGCTGCTTTCACGGCTGGAGGAAGAAATGTATCTGAATATCAGTTGCTAAAAACCATGGGAGAGGAGAGTGGTCTTGTGTTCGAATCCTGATTGCGGGTTTCCCGTAATGGGCATCTGGTCAGCCCAGAACAGGATGCTGGACAAGATGGGCGATTATTAGGTTATCTGGGTTTTTTTACAAAATTTATTGTTTTTTTAAAAAGTTACCACACACAGTGTTGCCTTCCAAGACAAATACTGGTAATTTTATTGTTTTATTCCCTGTGTAAACCACTTTGAGGTTTTGGGGGTGTTTTTTTACAATCAAGTGGTATATAAATTTCATTAAACAAATAAAAAAATGAAATAAAAATACATGTAGAGATGTTAAGTCATCTTAAGCTCATATTATATAGGAAGAGCGATTCTGCCTCCCTGCCTAAGACGATATTATCAAGCAAGTTAGGTGAGTTTCATGCGCTGGTTAGTTTAAAAAATTACCATGAATCAGAAGTGACTCGTTCCTCATCACAGGAAGAATTCCTTTGCTGGGGAAGTGACGCCCCCCTTCCTTGTGGGGTGAAGCTCCCTTTAAACAACGGGTCATCTTTGCTAAGTATTTCTAAGATATTTAGGTCCCAGGTAGAGAAAAGTGCATGTTAGAATCTCATAAAGCAAATCAAGCCTTTTGTTATTTTATATTGATGTGCACAGCGTACAGCTTCAGGTTTCTTTTCACTTGCAAAGAGTAGAGGGGTGAGCTTGACAAAACACAAACCCACGGGGAAGTCCCATCTGTGGAACCTATCCCATTTCAAAACAACAACAACAATTTATTACTTATACCTGGGGTCAGCAAACTTTTTCAGCCGGGGTCCAGTCCACTGTCCCTCAGACCTTGTGCGGGGCTGGACTATATTCGGGGGGGGGGGGGAATGAACAAATTCCTATGTCCCACAAATAACCCAGAGATGCATTTTAAAGAAAAGGACACATTCTACTCATGTAAAAACATGCTGATTCCCGGACCGTCCACAGGCTGGATTTAGAAGGTGATTGGGCCAGATCCAGCCCCCGGGCCTTAGTTTGCCTACCCATGACTTACTGTATTTTTCACTTTATAAGACACACTTTTCCCCTCCTAAAAAGTAAGGGGAAATGTGTGTGTGTCTTATGGAGTGAATGCAGGCTGCACAGATTTCGCTGAAGCCAGGAGAGCAAGAGGGATCGGTGCACACCAATCCCTCTTGCTCTCCTGGCTTCAGGGCTAGCCGCCCGAGGCCTCCTGAGCGCAGCGGAAGTGTTCCTCCTGCTGCGCTCCGGAGGCTTCGCGTTGCTTTCGCTGAAGCCAGGAGAGCAAGAGGGATCAATCCCTCTTGCTCTCCTGGTTTCGCTTCGCTGGAGAGCCGCTGCGCAGCTTCCCCTCTCTGCGCAGCACCCCTTCAGCAAAGCAGCAGGAGAAACGGAGCCCCTTCCATTTCTCCTCCCGCTTTGCTGGAGAGGCGCTGAGGAGAGAGGAAGAGAACATTTTTTTTCTTGTTCTCCTCCTCTAAAACTAGGTGCGTCTTATGGTCGGGTGCGTCTTATAGAGCGAAAAATGCGGTATACCCCACCCATCTGTCCTGGCCTCCCCAGCCACTCTGGGCGGCTCCCATTCGAATATTAAAAACACAATACAGCATTAAACATTAAAAACTTCCCTAAACAGGGCTGCCTTTTGATGTCTTTTAAAAGTAAGATAGTTGTTTATTTCCTTGACATCTGGTGGGAGGGTGTTCCACAGGGTGGGCGCCACCACTGAGAAGGCCCTCTGCCTGGTTTCCTGTAACCTTGCTTCTCGCAGGGAGGGAACTGCCAGAAGGCCCTCAGAGCTGGACCTCAGTGTCTGGGCTGAACGATGGGGGTGGAGACGCTCCTTCAGATATACTAGGACTTTGAGGCGATTTAGGGCTTTAAAGGTCAGCACCAACACTTTGAATTGTGCTCGGAAACGTACTGGGAGTCAATGTAGGTCTTTCAGGACCGGTGTTATGTGGTCTCGGCGGCCGCTCCCAGTCACCAGTCTAGCTGCCCCATTCTGGATTAATTGCAGTTTCTGGGTCACCTTCAAAGGTAGCCCCACGTAGAGCACATTGCAGTAGTCCAAGCAGGAGATAACCAGAGCATGCACCACTCTGGTGGCGAGGCAGTCTGCGGGCAGGGAGGGTCTCATCCTGTGTACAGATGGAGCTGGTAAACAGATGCCCTGGACACAGAATTGACCTGCGCCTCCATTGACATACCAGCCATGAGACAGCATAGCCAGTCTGATGGGCGCTAAATACCACCTGAACACCATCCTGTTCGACAGCTGAATGGACTGCTTTGAAAGGTAATGGACTCTCCTTTAGGTGAGGTTTCTAAGCGTCGGTCATGGATGCTTTAGCTGTGATTCCTGCATTGCAGGAGGTTGGTCTGGATGACCTTTGGGGTCCCTTCCAAGCCTACAATGCTGTATTTATTTTTATTTTTATTTTCAATTTCAATTTTTTTACTTTGTTCGCAACATAGTCCACAACAGCTCATACATACAAACAAACCCACCTCCATTGACAATTGAATTATCAAAATTAAACTCCTATCCCCTTACACAAAGAAAACATAACAGAGTTGGCTAAATTGACATACAAATTGCGGGACAAGGACAACTGTGACTTTATGGAAGAATGGGAGCTTTTTACAAGTTATTTAAAAATACAACAAAATGAATTGGGCTCCTTCGCAGGTTTTGAATAAACTTACAGAAATTTATTGGTTGATAACATGGTAGATTGATAATGTAAGGATATGTATAATTTTATAACATGCAGAGAATAATATGTGCTGAGAAATCAGAGAGAGGAGCTGAGGGAAGTATTGAGGGGGAGGGTTTGAAGGGGGGAATAATGAATATAATATGTTTTGATAATTTGTTATGTTGAAATTGTTAATAAAAACTTTTTTTAAAAAAAGAAAAGAAAACATAACATAAAAATAAAAGACTTCCTTTATTCTGTAAATGGCCTCCTTATTTCCTTCTTGTGTACTGTTTCTTTTATATGTGATTATTACAATTTTTCCTAATTATGACTTTAAAAACTGCAAAGTCTCCTATAGAAATGAATCGAAACAAGTCCAGGTGTATATTTTGGGGCACGGTTTGGTAAAGTATTCTCTGCAGGTTGCAGGTTGGCGCTGTTAGCAGAAGGCAAACTGAGTTCGGTGGGCAGTGCCCCTGTTTGCTTTAATGCAGGGACGTCCAACTCCCAAGAGACTGTGATCTATAAAAAACTGGCTGTGATCTACCCATTGGGGTTTTTTTCAGCTTTTTTAAGGGACCAAGTCTAAATTGTCAACCTTTTCTTAGGGGTGCAGGTCAAAGTTTTTGACCTTTTTTTAGGGAGGGACAGCTGATACTTCTGTCGCTTTTCTGGTGGGGCTGCGACATAAATTGATAAACAATAAGTCATCTCGCTAGTGGAAACTCCAACTTCCGTTCTTGAAATTGTGTGCGATAAAGGACAGAGGGAGGGGGCGAGGTCGAATGCTCCTCCCCCCCCCACAGACGAAAAAGAGCCAGCAATCGACCGTGATCGACTTCTAACAACCAGGGCTCGACCTGCCAATCGCGGTCAACCTGTTGGACATCCCTGCTTTCATGGATCAGCCTCCAATGGGTTGAGCATTAGGAAGAACACATGGGTGCTAAGAGCATTTGGACCATGCAATCAATAACCCAAAGACTCTGTCTTGCTGGCGTTATTCTCAGCTATCTGCACTGAGCAGGAGGTTGGACTCTCGATAGCCTTCGGGATGAACTGAACTCCATAATGCTAAGACTCAACCAAGTTTCACAGACACCTCTTCAATCTTTTCCTGCTTCCCCTTTCTTCTGTTGCTTCCCGAATGAAAGTTTTCTTGCACGCCACCCCAATCTCTGAGCGGTGAGAGATCGCAGGGGTTCTAGCGTTTGCCCAAGTTCAGTTTCCTTGGAATGAAGGTCAGCAGAGACCATGCCAGGGGTAGGCAACCTAAGGCCCGTGGGCCAAATGCGGCCCAATCACCTTCTCAATCCGGCCCACAGATGGGTCCGGGAATCGGCGTGTTTTTACATGAGTAGAATGTGTCCTTTTATTTAAAATGCATCTCTGGGTTATTTGCGGGGCATAGGAATTTGCTCATTTCCCCCCCCCCCAAAAAAATAGTATGGCCCACCACATGGTCTGAGGGACGGTGGACCGGCCCACGGCTGAAAAAGGTTACTGACCCCTGGACTATGGCATCTTTATGATATCTGGTGTTATTTACACATATATACAGCCTGAGTGTGTTAGTATTTCACACCTCCAAAGCTGCAGATGAGATTGGTGTAAATCACATGCCTGTCTGGGAAGAGTGTGGGAGTGTAAGACAGTCTTATCTCTTCCGCTGTATGTACTATTGTGCAGTGGTACCTCTGATTAAGAACTTAATTCGTTCTAGAGGTCCGTTCTTAACCTGAAATTGTTCTTAAGTTGAGGTACCACTTTAGCTAATGGGGCCTCCCACTGCCGCCGCCGCACGATTTCTGTTCTCATCCTTTGGCAAAGTTCTTAACCTGAGGTACTATTTCTGGGTTAGTGGAGTTTGTAACCTGAAGCGTATGTAACCTGAAGCGTATGTAACCTGAGGTACCACTGTGCTGTACTTTTGCTTTTACTTGTTCCTGTTCTTCTCTTGGAGCTGGAGAGAGAGGGTGCCATGATTCCTTTGTCTATACATAGTGTGTAAATAAATACATAGATTAACTCTACGATGTCTCACGCTTCTTGCTGTGTTATGCTAGAAGATTAGTGTGCATATATCATTTGATATGGCACACAGGTGGCACTGTGGATTAAACCACAGAGCCTAGGGCTTGCCGATCAGAAGGTCGGCGGTTCGAATCCCCATGATGAAGTAAGCTCCCGTTGCTCCGTCCCAGCTTCTGCCAGCCCAGCAGTTCAAAACCACGCCAGTCCAAGTAGATAAATAGGTACCGCTCCGGCGGGAAGGTAAACGGCGTTTCCGTTCGCTGCTCTGGTTTGCCAAGAGCGGCTTAGTCATGCTGGCCACATGACCCGGAAGCTGTACGCCGGCTCCCTCGGCCAATAAAGCGAGATGAGTGCCGCAACCCCAGAGTCGGCCACGACTGGACCTAACGGTCAGGGGTCCCTTTACCTTTTTATCATTTGATATATGTCGCTGAAGCGCACTGGAGAAGAAGGGAAATGCCTTTTCCAGAGCTGCGCATACCAGAGGACACTTGGAGTTCGGGGGCTGCAGGGGCACCCCAGAGCGTTTCCCAACAATTTACACATACAGTGGTACCTCTGGATGAGAACGGGATCCGTTCCGGAACCCCGTTCGCATCCTGAAGCAAATGCAACCTGCGTCTGCGCATGCGTGGGTCACGATTCACCACTTTCACGCATGCGTGTGTTGTCATTTTGAGCGTCTGTGCATGTGCGAGTGGTGAAACCCGGAAGTAACGCGTTCCGTTACTTCTGGGTCGCCGCGGAGCACAACCCGATAATGCTCAACCTGAAGCTACTTCAACCCGAGATATGACTGTACAGTGGTACCTCGGGTCCATACGCTTCAGGTTACAGACTCCGCTAACCCAGAAATATTACCTCAGGTTAAGAACTTTGCTTCAGGATGAGAACAGAAATCATGCTGCGGCGGCACGGCAGCAGCAGGAGGCCCCATTAGCTAAAGTGGGGCTTCAGGTTAAGAACAGTTTCAGGTTAAGTACGGACCTCCGGAACGAATTACAGTAAGTTCTTAACCCGAGGTACCACTGTATATACAACCTGAGCATAGGATGGAGGGTCTCACAGCATTGACAGCCCAACAGACCTTGCTTCTCCATTGCTCACAGCTTTGGTTCCAGCACAGAGCAAACGGGTCTCTGTGTCTCCAGCTTCCAGCTCAGCTCACGGACAACTCTCTGGGCTCTCCTTCTTCTACCTAGCAGCAAAGTGAGGGCGTGGAGGAAAAGCTAAGATGGCCCCGTCACTTAGTTGTACCTCTTGCAAAGGAGCTCATTCCTTTTTTTATATATCAATTTTATTTTTAAAGGTTTTACATACATTATTATTTGCATTAGTCCACAAACAATCTCAGTATTTTATGGGGGTTCTTCCAACCCCTGAACTTCTCCACACCCCTCTCCCCAGTTTCAAATAATTATCTCTTCTCTTTTCTGCATCTAAATACCTTAATCCGAACTATTCAATTTCCCTTTTAATATCCTTTGTCAAATTACAAGTGCTAGTCCAATCCTGCTAACGTTTTGAGATATTTGCAGTGTTCCTTCATATGTTCTATAAAGTTAGGCTGTTCTTTTTTAAATTTATTGTCCTCTTGGTGTCTAATCTTCCCAGTCAATTTTGCCATTTCGGCAAAATCCATCAGTTTCAATACTGTATCCATTCTTCTTTCAATGGGGTTCTTTCTTCCTTCCATCCCTGGGCATACAACATTATTGCCACTGTCATCGCATATATAAATAGTTCCCTTTTCGGCAAAGGAGCTCATTCTTTTGGGATGATGATGAAGACACTTAAATGGCCAGCTAAGGCCATTGTCTTGCTTGCCTGTCCGGTTCTGCAACCATCTCAGGGCAACATCCAGACTGACCCACCTAAGTTCCTAACAGTATGAGTTATGAACAGTCTCACACATACACACAAAAATATTTTAAAGGTTCAACATTGGGTGGTTTTAATGGTGGTATATAAATTTAATAAATAACAACAACAACTGTGACTGTGCGGCGGGGATCATTGTTTTATTATTATTGTGTCATGCATTTTGTGGTTTTTATGTTGTAAACTCTCCTGTGATCTTTGGGGGAAGGGTGGGATATAAATTTAATAAATAGTAATAGAAAGAAAGAAAGAAAGAAAGAAAGAAAGAAAGAAAGAAAGAAAGAAAGAAAGAAAGAAAGATTCATTACATATCTTTAGGGACCAGGGGGAAATATTTCTGTATAACCAGGCCTTTGGCTGATTAACATTATATCACCTTTTAAATGTGTTTTTGTTTTATTATGTATTTCCCCCATTTTGTAGTTTCATGTTGTGAACTGCTGTGTGGTGTTCAGATGAAGGGCGGTATACAAATTTAATATATTATTATTATTATTATTATTATTATTAGTCATTGACCCTATGAAGGCAGCTGGAACTACGCAAAAGATTTTAATAGAATGAAGACTCAGACTGGACTACCCTACAATTAAACTCTTTCAGAGGACTGTCCTTTCTTAAGTAGGACACCCAGCCACCCTATGATTATAAGCATTCAGAGTTGCTAAGAATATAAATGTTAAAGGGGAACTAATACTTGCTATCCTGATCTCCATTGATCTGCATGTGTATGTGATTATTCCTCGTCAATTAACACTCCAGTTGGAACTATTGTATTTCTGGGCAACAGAGACATCTGCTGGGAACTGTGGTGGAATGCATGCTGGTTACACATGGATTTTCATTCACACCTTTGGTACATTTCTTTAAATTAAAATATCAGATATAAGAACATAGGAACATAGGATGAGTCGGCCCATCTAGCCAACCTGTAGAAAACTAGCAAGCAGGAACCAGGAACTGGTTTCACCAGTTTATTATTATTATTATTATTATTATTATTATTAAAAAGATGAAAAGGGAAACCATTTTCACGAGATCAATTTAACTCTACTTTGTTTCACCACGTGGAAAACAGACACAGCTGTAAACTTTAAACTGGACCTTTTACTTGAGATCTAATTTTTGGATACAACAGAAGCAAACGAGAAAAGTGAAAGGGAGATTAAATTGATTACTCAGGAGTAGACCATTGAGCATTCTGTTTTTGGGTGCACAAACCATTCAGTGACTGATTTTACCTCAGTACTGTTGCAGGAATTTATGAATACGTGGGAGGGGCGGTTGCCCCTCCAGCAGATATCATGCACATGCAGCCCACTACCAAAACCAGCACAATCACTTTTGTGACTTTTGTGATTTGTCCCCACAAAGCACTTCATCACTGTTTCTACCTATCTATTCAAAGGGCCTCTGCTGCACGATATACCAAATGTAAGAATCCACTGATCATAGAATCATAGAATCATAGAGTTGGAAGAGACCACAAGGGCCAAAGAGTCCAACCCCCTGCCAAGCAGGAAACACCATCAGAGCACTCCTGACATATGGTTGTCAAGCCTCTGCTTAAAGACCTCCAAAGAAGGAGACTCCACCACACTCCTTGGCAGCAAATGCCACTGTCGAACAGCTCTTACTGTCAGGAAGTTCTTCCTAATGTTTAGGTGGAATCTTCT
Organism: Podarcis pityusensis; assembly: GCF_964106645.2. NCBI lineage: Eukaryota > Metazoa > Chordata > Lepidosauria > Squamata > Lacertidae > Podarcis > Podarcis pityusensis. Next base: position 6,658,164 of record NC_138027.1, read on the forward strand.
TTCTTGTAGTTTGGATCCATTGCTCCGTGTCCGCTTCTCTGGAGCAGCAGAAAACAACCTTTCTCCCTCCTCTATGTGACATCCTTTTATATATTTGAACATGGCTATCATATCACCCCTTAACCTCCTCTTCTCCAGGCTAAACATGCTGATAAATGTATCTATGTACTGGCTCACTGGGAAAACTTCAGGAATGCATATAGACATGTGAGCTCAGCTACTCAGCAGCCCCTCTGCCTGAGTGATAATCCCTGGCATCCTGATACCTGAGTGCCAGACAGGTAGCCATTCCAGAAATAATAAACCCAGATGAAGACAAAAGGGTGTGATTAACTAGGCTGGGAAACAGGGAAATGTAAATATCTTTTTTGTTACATTTGATGGGTGTTTGGTGGAGGGCAAGGAGAACCATGGGGCAGGGTCCAGGATGCTCAGATTACTGCCACCCTTAATCTCAGGGCTGTCCTTTGAGCCCCATGTAGAGCAAAAGATTCGGTCCCGTCTAACTTTGCAATTCCATGATTCTGTAATCTAAAGGCATTGCTTTCATGGGGAAATCATTCTCTGTGCACTCAAACACAGTTCAAACACATTCAAAGGTTTTAATAAAAAATAATCTTTATTAAATATTTTTCCAGATGAAATACATTGTTTCCGAGAGATTTGCATGGGGAAATCTTTTCAATTCCGCAATAATAAGGGGCAGTGGGGTGAGGGAGGCCAGGGCCACATCCACACCATTTAATGTGCTATGAAGCCGCTTTAAACACTCATGGCTTCTTCCCCCAAAGAATCTGGGAGCTATAGTTTGAAAAGGGTGCAGAGAGTTGTTAGGAGACCCCCTGTTCCCCTCCAAGAGCTACAATTCCCACAGTTACCTGGCAAAAAGGGAACTCTACCCCTACCCCCTACCCCTACCCCTGACGCTAACCCTAACTCTAACCCTAACACTAACCCTTAACCTTTAACCAGAGCTAAAATTCCCAGAGTTCCCTGACAAGAAGGGAACCCTACCCCTACCCCTACCCCTACCCCTGACACTAACTCTAACGCTAGCGCTAACCCTTAACCCTTAACTAGAGCTACAATTCCCAGAGTTCCCTGGCAAAAAGGGAACTCTACCCCTACCCCTAACCAGAGCTACAATTCCCAGAGTTCCCTGACAAGAAGGGAACCCTACCCTTACCCCTAACCAGAGCTACAATTCCCAGTGTTCCCTGAAAAGAAGGGAACCCTACCCCTACCCCTACCCCTGACACTAACTCTAACGCTAGCGCTAACCCTTAACCCTTAACTAGAGCTACAATTCCCAGAGTTCCCTGGCAAAAAGGGAACTCTACCCCTACCCCTACCCCTGATGCTAACCCTAACCCTAACCCTTTCCCTTTAACTAGAGCTACAATTCCCAGAGTTCCCTGGCAAGAAGGGAACCCCAACCCTACTCCCTAACCAGAGCTACAATTCCCAGAGTTCCCTGAAAAGAAGGGAACCCTACCCCTACCCCTGACGCTAACTCTAACGCTAACCCTTAACCCTTAACTAGAGCTACATTTCCCAAAGTTCCCTGACAAGAAGGGAACCCTAACCCTACCCCAACTCAACCCTACCCCTACCCTACTCCTACTCCTACTCCTAAGCCTAAGCCTAACCCTCCTAACAACTCTCTGTCCCCTTAACCACCTACAGTTCCCAGAATCCCTGAGGGGAAGCCATTCCTGTTCAAAGCGTCTTCATAGCACTTCCAATGGACGGACGGTGCGCCTAATGTGGCCTAATGTTTCCTCCCTCATTTTCTTCTCTCTCCCCACTGCCCCATCACTTGCAATGCAGATGTCCGCCTGCAGTCTTCCTTCAAAGCTCCTTTTCTCAGGTACGGCCACAGCCTTGTCCATTGCTCACTGCCAGTATTTCGCATTCATTTCTCTGATGTAAATAGGGATGTCCTGCGGTTCTCTTCATGACTTTGGACTTGGGGAAAACCTCACCGGCTCCGGACATCCCTGTAAGGCAAAGGCAAACAGGTGAGTGGGACGGCCCCCATCCAACAGCGTCCCCCCAGATTCCTCCTCTGTATGGCTGCCTGTTAACAAACAAGGCTTCCAAACCAGTTTGCATCCATCTCAGCCAGCGTAGCCTTGCGGCCTCCACTAGCCTGAATGCAAACTCTTCCAACAACCACCCACCAACTGCAGCCTCGCCAGGTCCATTGCCAGACATCAACCAGCTTCAGAGCTGAATATCAGTCGCCTTCAAGTAGCGATCCCACCAGCAAGTAAACTTTGTACTTGCCTTCTCCTTGCTCCACAGCATCCCAGCACCGGGCGATTGCCTCCTTCCGCTTGCCAGCTTGCTGCCACGGGGCAGGAGACCACCAGGGCTGAGTGCCACCGAGCTGCCCATTTCTCTCTGGGGAGGGCAACTGCCGAGGCTTGCACCTTGGCCCACATTTATACCCGCTCAGCTGCCAAATGCTTTTGTGGCATCACAGTCAACCCACAGACAATGGCAGCAGCTGGGGAGGCATCACCATCACCCCCTCAGCCCTCACAATGGGGCGTGCAGCTCAGCAGCCACACACACACCCCCCCACGTTGTGCCAATATCTGTGAAGGCCACACTGGAAACCCAAGGGGGCAGGAGGGGACATTTTTCAGCCCAGGGGCTGCATTTACCTCCACACAACATTAGTCAAATGCACAAGCCTTATCTTTGCACAGGAAGCTGTGCAAGGAATGACATGCAGAGAGAAAGTTAGCATCTCAGTAAAAAAGCACTTTTTCACCAATCAATCAATCAATCAATCAATCAATCATTTATTGTATTTGACTAAAAGCCATTACAGATCCAGTTACAAAAGCATCAAACCCAAAGACCCAAACTATAGCTCCAAGATTCATTTGCTCTTCAGATATCTGGGCGCTCCTTTTTTCAGCTTGTCATAGTCTGCATTCACCGCATAGAACTGAAAGAGGGCAGCACGGTTAAGCGTTATCTCCAGCTTGGACTACTACCATGCGCTCTATGTGGGGCTACCATTGAAGGTGACTTGGATGCTACAACTTTTGCCTCAGTGGGGGAAAGGATCTCTAATCATTCAACTTTAATGGGCTTAAAAGCAATTTTGCAGAAAGAACCACAAGTCAATGGCAGAAACTCAGGGATCTCTCCTGCTTATTCAGTCAGAGTTTAGAAGATTGAACTGGAGAGGAGAATGAAGAATCATAGAAGGAACCCAAGGGTCATCTAGCCCAACCCCAAATGCTGTGATCACACACACCAGGCCTTCCAAAGCTGAAGCTTATTATTCCTCCCACCAAATGGCCATTATTATTATTATTATTATTATTAGCCCATCTTCCGTAGATTTCAGGGATGGGGCTGATGGGAGTTGGAGTCCCAACAATCTCTGCTGGACACCAGGGTTCCCATTCCTGGCCTATAGGATAACCAGCATCATAACCCTAGTTAAGTATTTCATACCATACCGTGTACTGGTCGTTGGGTCACAGCTTGTTCCAATGCTCTGGGTTGCTCTTTTTGTCCCAGCCAAGCAGAGAAACGTGACAAGAGGCAGACAGCAAGGAGTACATCTTTGTAAGAAGAAGAAAAACATACAGCATAAAGCGTAACGCTCTGTCCAACTGTTGGCACGTGGTTCTCACCAAATTTAACAATCATGGCCTCCTCAGTGCCACCAGAAGAGCACACTTCTTTTATAATGTGGGATCATAGAATCATAGAATCATAGAGTTGGAAGAGACCTCAAGGGCCATCGAGTCCAACCCCCTGCCAAGCAGGAAACACCATCAGAGTAAAAAAAAGTCCATCGTACCACAAGTATTTGTAAAAGCCCTTTAAAGCCAGTTAACGCATAGTTACCTAAATGCAAGGGCAGCTTCTCACTGCCTTGCACCAGAGACAACAGCAAGTTTGTGAGGCAGTGCTGGACAGAACTCAATGGTGGCGACCCAATCCTACACTTTCTCCATGATAGGCCCCTGCTAGACTTTGTGCTTTCTGCTCAGACAGTTCATTGGCTTTACTCTCTTCCCAAATACCCTTTTAGCTATGCTGTACCGCTCATTGCAATGCCTTGGATACAACTTGGCTGAGGAATGGCAGTGCTTATATGGTTGGTTTTCTTACTCTAAAGCTAAGAAGCTGATGCTAATGTTTTACTGTGGTTTTATAATTTGTTTTATAACTATTATTATTATTATTATTATTATTATACCTCTGGAGCATGGCAGGCCATATTTTATTCAGGTGGTGCTTTAAGATGCAACACTTAAAGAAGTGGCAAAAGGTCTGCCCCCAAGGAGCTTGGAAGGGTGCTTATCAGCCTGGTCCAGCCAGGCCACCAGTCCCTGCCACTGGGTCCCCAGACACTCTTCAGTGGCAGTGTCGCTTCTGAAAAGAAGCCAAGCTCACGGGGGCCACCAGGGGGCGCATTGGAAGATGGCCGACAATAACATCTTTCCAACCCACATGAGGTAATTAAGAGGCTGATATGGGAGCATGCAGCCTCCCTTGCCCCCCCAAGGGAATGGGGGGGGACTGCCTTGCCAGCTGTGTCCATAATTCACGCCCGGATTCGAAAGAAGGGGGTGAGGACACTTGGCACAAAGCCCTCGGGTGAGGTCGGCTCTCCCTGATGCTGTCTCTAATCGCGCACTGGTTCGCATTAGCTCGAAATATATAATTGGAAATATATAATTGGAAAGAAGCTAATGCACATACATCAAGTGAAGATCGGGAGTAAAGACTGCTGATTAATGGGATCTCTGTGAGCGGAGCGACGGGCTGGACAAATAAATCAAGTGAAGAATCATCATTAAAAGACTGGTATGTTGGAGTAAAACGGAAAGGAGGGGGAGGAAAAAACTTTTCTTATTTTGTCTTATGTGAGTACCAATAACCCTCCCCTCCAGAGAGAAGAATCATTGCTAATTACTAATCACAAGCAGGAGTTAAGAACTGTGTGGAAATGAATTACTGATCAAAGAGAGGACTGGTGGAAACATCGGGGAATGGAAAGAAAGTTTTATGACGCAGTTACAAATGGAGTTTCGTTAAGACAGGCTTGCCCATAGGAGGACGAGGGGGAGGAGGACCAGGGTCAGCGGAATGTGAATGTATGGTTATCGGAATGTGATCTGGACCTGGCAAGTCCCCCTGAGATATAGATTGGCAAGCCTGTGGAAATCAACGGACAGACTGTGGGAATGTTCTTTACGGAGGTGTGGAAATGGCGTCTGTCCTTTATGTGATATGACTCTTGGAGAGTGTAAAACCCACACAGAATGCATTTGTTTTCAACCCGCTTGTGAAGATTATCAGAGATCACAAAGAAAGGAATATATGATAACAACAAGAAGATGAGGAAAATAATAAAGAGAGTATCTGGACAGAACTTGTTAGAACTGTTTAATTAAAGCAGCAGCAGCAAGAGTGAAGTTTGGATCCCTTTCGGAGCTTGAAGTATGGGTACCCCCAACAAAAATTTTAAAAATCTGGCTGTATAATTTGGAACTAATGTGATTTGGAATTAATGTGATTTGATTGGCCTGTTAATAAAAATTATATTTTTTTAAAAAGAAGCCAAGCTCACTGTTGGTTTCTGCTTTCCTTCACTGTGCAGCGAAAGGGCTTGTCACGAGACAGGTGTTTACATTCCACAGTCTGTACTGTTGGAGTTTCTCACGGGAAAGGGAGACTGGATGTGACGTACACTGGTTTCCTGTTTTTCACTGTACTTTGCTGTTTCACTTTGTGATTCTCTCCGAGCTGTCGAGGAGAGAGGATGCATTTTCTGCTCCGGCAGAGGCAAGATGTCTTTCTGTAATATACCAGCTTTGAACTGTAAATAAAGCAATATAGAGTATGCAGCACGTACTCCTCATCCTTCCGCTGGGCACGAGACTCTGCTTTAAATCAACACGTGGTTATGGGCTCCAGAAGTCGAATCGGAGTGCCGGCAAAGGATCGGAATGCAGAGGGACAGATCGGAACGGAATCTGCTCTGCGCGTAAAAGTGATTGATGAGGTATGTGCTACTGCTCCGGGCAGCCTGCCACTTCTAGTTAATGGCTTTATGGCTGGACTTTGATCTTTCAAAGCCGTTTTGCCGGGAATAGGCAAAAGGCTCCCAGGCACAAGTTACTATGCTGGGGAAATCGAAAGTAACTTTTAAGTGCGCTTTTGGAATAAAGCAGCTGCAGCAGTGACGCAGCAAGATTTAAAGCAGCATATATGACGCTGAAGGCTAATGCCAGAGTCATGATGGCCCTTCAGGATGCTTGTGGGATTCCTAAGCTCAACAAGAAAAATTACGCGGACTGGGTTCTGTATGCAGAGGCAATTCTGCGGAAAGAGGGTTTGTTTGAGGTGATTACAGAAACCCCCCCAGTTCCAGTTACAGATGCATGGGAAGCTAAGGATTCCAAAGCAAGGGGAACTCTTACATTGATAGTATCCCCAGAAGAGCTCTGTCTATTGCGTGATAAGACCTCAGCCAGAGAAATTTGGGACGCTTTGAGAGAAGCTCACTTAAGGACAGCAGCTGGATCCACTATGTTTTACTTTAACAAGCTGCATAATATGGCTCTTGCTGAAGGTGGAGATGTGTGTTTACATCTGATGGAGATGCAAAATCTGAGACATGAGCTGCAACAGAGAGGACTCAACTTTCCAGAGGCTGTGTATTCTTTCATGATACTACAATCTTTGGGTTCAGGTTGGGAGTCTGTTGCAACCCAGATTGCTGTGCAGCCAACTGCTCAGCTGACAGTGGACTTTGTTACTGCCGTGATTTTAAATGAAGCAGATCGCCGGGGTGCTAGCTGCATGGGCAAGGGGGAGTCTTCACAGACGTCATCCCATAGTGCAGTGGAACCACCAGATGGCGCCAAAGCTTTGAAGGCAGTGAAATGCTACTCGTGTGGACGTCTAGGCCATATGAAGAGGGAATGCAGATATCCCAGGGCCAAGACAGAGCAGCGCAGCGAAAGCTCATCGCGCGGAAAAGGCCGAGGCAAAGGCAAAGGTCCGGTGTCTAGGACAACGCAGCACAAGGCTATGGTTTCACGCTTCACTCCAAAGGTTGCAGAGGTCCAGAAGACGTCTAGATCTTTCTTCGTTGTTGATTCAGCGGCGACCCACCACATGTGCAACGATAAGAGACTGTTTGTGTCTTTTACACCGCAGGAAGGTGCGATTCACCAGGCGGATGACCACACTATTCCCAGTAAAGGCTACGGAACTGTTGTTCTTCACAGTTTGGACTTATCGATACAAAATGTGCTTTACGTGCCAGACGCCAAACATAATCTGCTCAGCGTTGGACAGCTGAATGAGCGGAACATTGACGTTTCCTTCAAGAACAAGAAGTGCATCATCACAAAGAAAAATGATTATGTATTGCATGCTGAATATGTTGATCGTTTGTTTGTTTTGTATTATGATGATGTTGAAAAGGATGACACTTGTTGCATTGCAGGTTCTAACAAAAGTTTGCATGCAGAATGTATTCATGATTTTCACCGAAAATTTGGTCATTTGCATTTTGAGGCAGTATCTAAAATGCCTGCCTTGGTTGAAGGTATGACTATTAAACCCTGCAGGTACCACATGAAGTGCAAAGCATGCGCAGCAAACAAGGTGAAAATGGCTGCGAAAGGTAAGGTGTCTAGTAGGCAAGCTACAGAACCATACCAGGTTGTTCATGCTGATTTGGTTGGACCACTAGCGCCCTCTTTGGGTGGAAATAGATACTTCATGGTTCTCATTGATGCATTTTCTAGATATATTTTTGTGCACAATCTCAAGCAGAAATCAGAGGCTTTTCCTAGGTTCAAGGAATTCTGTGCTTGGTTGGAAAATGTGCATGGTAAGAAGATAAAGACTCTTTTCACTGATCGCGGGGGGAATTCACTTCTCAGCAGTTTGAAGCTTTTCTGACTGAGAAAGGAATTCAACACGATTTGTCTAGTCCTCGCTCGCCATGGCAGAATGGACTTGCGGAAAGGGCAAATCAGACATTGCTTCAAGGGTTAAAAACCTTGCTGCATGATGCCAATCTTCCAGAGAGTTATTGGGCCGAATCTCTCTCGTGTTTTGTTTACAGTTACAATCGCAGGTTATCTTCAGCGATTGGTTGTACCCCCTATGAGAAGATGTTTGGCAAGAAGCCATACATCAAACACATGAAGATTTTTGGTTCTGACATGTGGGTTCGCTCACCACAAAACTCCAAGTTAGACAAGCGTGGATTGCATGGTATCTTTCTAGGTTATCAGAAAGGGTCTTACAGAATAATGATGACTGACTCTAAGACAATTAAGCTCACGAGAAGTGTTGAGTACAATGCAAAGTGGGGGGAGAATGTGGGAATTTTCCAATGTTATCCTGATGACGGTGATGAGACTGAGGATAGTCAAAAGCAACCACAACAACCCACTGATGAAGGTTCTGAGTCTGAATCTGAAACTGAATCGGGTGATTCAGAGGATTTCAAGAGTGCGAAAGCCTCTATGCGACCCTCTGAAAGCTCTGATCAAGAATTGGAGGAACCATTGTTCACAGTAGGTCGTTTTTCTCCTAAGAAGGAAGAGGAGAGTGTTGAAGACTTAAGGCTAATTCGTAGGTCACAGAGAGCCACAAAAGGCAGACCTCCAAAGAGATTTGCTGATGAGTTTGCTACGATAGCAGTAACAGCTGTTAAAAGCTCCAAGAAGGTATTTGAACCTTCAAGTTTCCAAGAAATCCAGGGTTTGGATTCAAAGGAAGCTGAGCCATGGTTAAATGCCATGAAGGCTGAGCTTGATTCCTTAGAAAGGAACAAAACATGGGAGCTAGTTCCAGTAGTTCCAGGAATGAAACTGCTTGGAAGCAAATGGGTCTTCAAAGCGAAGACAGATCAAAATGGCAAGATAGTCAGACACAAAGCCAGATTGGTAGCCAGAGGTTTTGCACAGGTACCAGGTGAAGACTATCACGAGACCTACTCACCGACAGTGAGATATGAAAGCATTAGGCTTATGCTCAAGCTAGCTGCAGAGGAAAATCTACACATTAGTCACCATGATATTAACACAGCTTTTCTGTACGGATCTCTAGATGAATCACTTTATATGCTTCCACCTGATGGCGTACAGGTAAAACAGGGATTTGTTTGTGCTCTGAAGAAATCCCTTTATGGTCTCAAACAAAGTGCACGGTGTTGGCACACAAAACTCACTGAAGTATTGTTTTCTCTAGGTTTTCAGCAAGGAAAAGCTGATCCATGTGTATTTGTCAAAGAGGAGGGGCAAAAGAAACTGTACTGTTTGTTTTATGTTGATGATTTATTATTCTTTTGGAAAGATGTCGCAATGTACAATAACGCCCTAGCTCAACTGAAAGAGCACTTTGACATGAAAGATCTTGGTGAGGTAAACAACTACCTATCTCTGGAAATAGAGAGAGATCAAGATGGTAACATTCTAGTACACCAGTCACGGAAAATTGCTGATATGTTAAGCAAACTAAATCTGATGGATGCTAACCCTGTAGACACACCGATGACAACAGGTTATCAGGTAGATGACACTGAAGAAGCATTTTCTGACACTACACTGTACAGAAGTGTGCTAGGCAAGCTAAACTTCATTGCCAGATGTTCAAGACCAGACATTGCTGTTAGCTGTAATTTGCTAAGCAGACAAGTCAACAATCCTAGTGTCAAGGATTGGAAAGCTCTGAAACGCATAGCGCGGTATTTGAAAGGCACTATGCATTACAGACTGAGATTTAACAATCAGAAGTCTGGTGGTCTTGAGATATTTGCAGATGCAAGTTTTGGAAGTGACACTACAGACAGGAAAAGTACGTCTGGAGTTTGCTACATGTACAATCAGAGTCTGTTTGATTGGTCATGCAAGAAGCAAACAACAGTTAGCTTAAGTACTTGTGAAGCCGAACTGAATGCACTATCGTATTCACTTAAGGATTGTGAATGGTTAGTACAATTGTGCAAAGATATGAAAATTCCTGTCAAATGTCCAATCCAGGTTTACCAGGACAACAAAGCATGTTTGGCTTTGCTGAAGTCTGAAGGTTGTAAGCAAAGCACGAAGCACTTGCAATTAAAGTTGCAGCATGCTAGGGAATGTATTCAGAAGGGACTCGTAACGGTGTCCTATATGCCAGGTAATGAAATTCCTGCTGATGTATTGTCCAAGATTGTATCGAGGGATCAACACTGTACCTATGTGCAGAAGTTGGGTTTGTACTGATATTGTACGAACACGCTGCCCAGTGATGTTCACAGAAAGGGGGAGGATGTTGGTTTCTGCTTTCCTTCACTGTGCAGCGAAAGGGCTTGTCACGAGACAGGTGTTTACATTCCACAGTCTGTACTGTTGGAGTTTCTCACGGGAAAGGGAGACTGGATGTGACGTACACTGGTTTCCTGTTTTTCACTGTACTTTGCTGTTTCACTTTGTGATTCTCTCCGAGCTGTCGAGGAGAGAGGATGCATTTTCTGCTCCGGCAGAGGCAAGATGTCTTTCTGTAATATACCAGCTTTGAACTGTAAATAAAGCAATATAGAGTATGCAGCACGTACTCCTCATCCTTCCGCTGGGCACGAGACTCTGCTTTAAATCAACACTCACTACTATCCACTCAGGCCACGGATCCCTGTGGCTAATTCTGAGTTGCGTAAAGTGGTGGGCAGCTGCCACAGATGGGAGTCCAGCTTAGGCCCCATTCAAAAGCGCAGCATCACATCCATCAGTGAAGGACACCCAGGGGCCACTGGGAGGCGGGGAGCACGTGAAGTGGTTTTGCGGGGATGGCAGTTGTCAGCACCATGCCAAGGGCTGATCCTGCCCTTAGGGGTGGCACTTACCTGACAGCAGGGTTGCGAAGAGCAAGGTGCATGGTGCACAGGCCGGTCCCTCCGATTCCAATCAAGACGAACAGAGGAATCAGCTGTGATAAACAGAACGTTTTGAGATCAAAAGCCGAAGTTGAAAACTGGAATAAGTCACCTAAGACAGTGTGCGTGGGAGAGGTCAACTACGAATGACACCAGATTCAGGTGGAAGGCCATGTTGATCTGTCATAGTCATAATAAATAACAAGATGAAAAATATTTTTTAATAATTCCAGTTGCACCTTAAAGATCAACTCAATATAAGTTTTCAAGGTATGAGCTTTCATGTGTAATACACACTTCGTCAGATACTTCAGCCTTATAACTGTTGAGGACTGTTATGGCAGTTGGTTCCACAGGGAAGGGCAAGGGATTCTTAAAGGAATAGATGACCAAAATTAGCTTCTAACTGCCTTCTATACAAGATCTTAAAGTAGCTGTCTTATTTTAGAAATACACTTGAAAGAGAAGTTGCTGAATTACAACTCATTACCAAACTAAAAACTATGGAGAGACCTGATCTGAATGGAGATATTGGATTCATGTCCCATTATACATACTAAAGCTAAATTACTTGAATTATTAAAAAAGATCTTTTCATCTTTCATCTTGTTATTTATTCCGAATGACACCTGGAAGTCTGCCGTGGAGGGGTGCAGAACATTATATCCCAAGAGTATCTCTTGTTGCCCCTTTCATAGCTTCAGCAAGCTTGGCTCCAAAGCGGCCGTCAGTCGCGGCTCCCGGTCTCTTAGTGCAGCCTCCTCCAGCTAGCACTGAGATGGTTTTTGGCCTTCGTTCTCCTTCTTTTTCCCAGCATCTTTCTCCAAAAAATCAAGCCTCCAGTAAAACAACGCTTTTCCCTGTCACCTCACACACCTCGGCAAACCCCTGTTTTGAACAGACCTGAGAACCTTCTTAAATACGTAGATGCCCGGCCATTGTTTCATCTTGGCTTGCATTCAGCCAGCTTGACCAGGCTGGTTTGAATAAGCTGGCGAAGTTCTGTAGCTTGCATTTTCCCTTACTATCCCAAATATTAGCTACCGTATTTTTTGCTCTATAAGACACACTTTTTTCTTCCTAAAAAGTAAGGGGAAATGTCTGTGCTTCTTATGGAGAGAATGCATTGTCCCTGGAGCCGAATTGCCCAGGGGCGAAAATCAGATTGTTAAGTTGTGGGTGAACATATCAGACAACACAGCGATTCTTCAAACAGCTCTTGTTTATTCACAGGTCAGAACAGAACTGAACTGAAGGGTTCAGCCAGCCTGGTTATATAGAGCTCCACTACAAAGCAACTGTAACAACTTTCTGTAACTATCCAATCACTGAACGTCACTTTCAATCCCTTATTTGCATATGTGGACCTGAGTGAAAACTATCTACAGTATCCCCCTGCTGGCCCAGGGTGAGAACTTCAGTACATAACACAGATCATGCTCTCTTTTTTTGCTCTTTTTTTTGAAAGAGGGAAGGGGGTGTTGAAAGGAAGCCACTGATCGCAAACGATCGGAAGCGAGATAAGGGAGGCTAGCGATAAAGGAGGCTGCCTGGGAGGGGGGAGGTAAAGACAGCAAACTTGCAAAGGGGGGAAACAGGAAGACTAAAGCAATAAGGAGGGAAATTAGAAGAAAAGGAGGAGCAAAAAACTGCTCCAGCTAAGGAAAAGACACTAAGGCAAACAAGCGGGAAGGGGGTGTTGAAAGGAAGCAGCTGATCGGTGGGATTGGGAGGGAGATAAGGGACCCTAGCGGAGGCTGCCTGGGAGGGGGGAGGTAAAAGCTCATGGATCCTCGGGATTTTTGCATTGGGTCACCCTAAATTCACCATCAGATCACATAGCATGTCCTTGGCTACAGCCTGCACCAAAAAAATCACGCATACACTGTTGCGTGGGGCCAGAATGGCGCAAAAACGTGGTTACAAAGCACGGATCCACATGGATCCTCAGGATTTTTGCATTGGGTCACCCCAAATTCACCATCAGATCACATGTCTGTGGCCACAGCATGAACCACAAAAATCATACAGCCACGGTTTCGTTCAGAATATTTTTTTTCTGGTTTTCCTCCTCTAAAAACTTGGTGCATCTTATGGTCAGGTGCATCTTATGGAGCGAAAAATACGGTAGATTCTGACATCCATGAATTTATTTATAACTATGTGAAGGAACAGCTCTTCCCATGTACCAACTTCCCTTTGCTGTGTTTTCCTGAGGCCTTAGGCTAAATGATGCCCCCACTGTCAGAAGCACAGTAAACCGCTTTGAGGCTTGGGGTTTTTGTTTTCTTTTGTTTTTTTAAATCAAGCATTACATAAATTCTTTTAAACAAATAAATAAATAAAATCCAGGGCCTTCTCAGTTGTGGCACCAAACTGTGGGACTGCCCAGCTAGCTCTCCGCCTACCATTAGAAAAAAAATAAATCGGTATTTTTATTTATGTATCGCTCAATCGCAAAACATCCAGAATGTGTGTACAGCAGTATAAAAAAACATTCAAAGCAGTGCAGAAAAATCTGCAAAATGGCTGGGTACTGGAAAAAAATGGTTCAAGCCACTGTTGCATAGGCTTGTGGGCATAAATAAGTCTTGAAGCTGGAAATTTAATTCAGGGAAATTTAATACTATTTATATATATATAGAACAGTAGCCACAATTGAAAGTATCTGAGGCATCCGTCCAATTCAGATCAACAGTCAACAGTCCACTCCAGTTGGACTTTAAAAGACAATCTCTGGTTCTGAATTAAATTTCCAGGGAGCTCAAAGGACAAGATCCATCTCTTTGTGGCTTCTGGATGCTTCCTCGCATTTGACTTTCACGTGTAAAAAGCTTCATATATATATAACTGATACTTATAGTTGGTGTGTGACAGACTATGCATTGCAAACAGGAAAAGTGATCCAAATAGGGAGCTGACCTGAGAAACAATGTTTTATATACAGGGTGAGTCCTTTCGAAGAGGCCCCGTGGATACTCTTTTAAAAGACTCACCCTGTATATATATAAAATCAGAAACTAGGATAGCTTCTGTAAATCAGGGACGTCCCAGGCAAAAAGAGAGACTTGGAAGGTCTGAGATGGGTCTGAGTTTGAGACTTTATATCACACACACACACACACACGTGCTATATAATAATAATAATAATAAATAATAATAATTTATTATTTATACCCCGCCCATCTGGCTGGGTTTCCCCAGCCACTCTGGGCGGCTTCCAAAAGAATATTAAAATACTATGATACATCAAACATTAAAAGCTTCCCTAAACAGGGCTGCCTTCAGATGTCTTCTAAAAGTCTGGTAGTTGTTGTTCTCTTTGACATCTGGTGGGAGGGCGTTCCACAGGGAGGGCGCCACTACCGAGAAGGCCCTCTGCCTGGTTCCCTGTAACTTGGCTTCTCGCAGTGAGGGAACCGCCAGAAGGCCCTCGGTGCTGGACCTCAGTGTCCGGGTAGAACGATGGAGGTGGAGACGCTCCTTCAGGTATACTGGACCGAGGCCGTTTAGGGCTTTAAAGGTCAGCACCAACACTTTGAATTGTGCTCGGAAACGTACTGGGAGCCAATGTAGGTCTTTCAAGACCGGTGTTATATGGTCTCGGCGGCTGTTCCCAGTCACCAGTCTGGCTGCTGCATTCTGGATTAGTTGTAGTTTCCGGGTCACCTTCAAAGGTAGCCCCACGTAGAGCGCATTGCAGTAGTCCAAGCGGGAGATAACCAGAGCATGCACCACTCTGGCGAGGCAGTCCGCGGGCAGATAGGGTCTCAACCTACGTACCAGATGGAGCTGGTACACAGCTGCCCTGGACACGGATTTAACCTGTGCCTCCATGGACAGCTGTGAGTCCAAAATGACTCCCAGGCTGCGCACCTGGTCCTTCAGGGGCACGGTTACCCCATTCAGGACCAGGGAATCCCCCACACCTGCCCGCCTCCTGTCCCCCAGAAACAGTACTTCTGTCTTGTCAGGATTCAACCTCAATCTGTTTGCCGCCATCCATCCTCCAACCGCCTCCAGACACTCACACAGGACCTTCACCGCCTTCACTGGTTCTGATTTAAAGGAGAGGTAGAGCTGGGTGTCATCTGCATACTGATGAACACCCAGTCCAAACCCCCTGATGATCTCTCCCAGCGGCTTCATATAGATATTAAAAAGCATGGGGGAGAGGACAGAACCCTGAGGCACCCCACAAGTGAGAGCCCAAGGGTCTGAACACTCATCCCCCACCACCACTTTCTGAACACGGCCCAGGAGGAAGGAGCGGAACCACTGTATGACAGTGCCCCCAGCTCCCAGCCCCTCAAGACGGTCCAGAAGGATGTTATGGTCGATGGTATCAAACGCCGCTGAGAGATCCAGCAGAACTAGGAAACAGCTCTCACCTTTGTCCCTAGCCCGCCGGAGATCATCAACCAGTGCGACCAAGGCAGTTTCAGTCCCGTGATGAGGCCTGAATCCCGATTGGAAGGGATCCAAATGGTCCGCTTCTTCCAGGCGTGCCTGGAGTTGTTCAGCAACCACTCGCTCAATCACCTTGCCCAAGAATGGAAGATTTGAGACTGGGCGATAGTTGGCCATCGTGGCCGCATCTAAAGATGGTTTTTTAAGAAGCGGTTTAATAACCGCCTCTTTCAGCGGGTCTGGGAAGGCTCCCTCACGGAGGGAAGCATTCACCACCCCACGAAGCCCATCGCCCAGCCCTTCCTGGCTAGCTTTTATAAGCCAGGATGGGCAAGGATCAAGGAGACAGGTGGTTGGTTTCACTCGTCCAAGCAGCCTGTCCACATCCTCGGAGGTAACAGATTGGAATTGATCCCACACAATTTGACTAGACAGGACTCTAGCACTCCCCCGCCCCGGCCCTGCTCCCACGGTGGCGTCTACCTCTTCCCGAATCTGAGCGATTTTATCTGCAAAAAACTTTGCAAAATCATTGCAGGAGATCATGTGGCCCGTATTGGGCCCCGATGTAGCAGGTGGTTCCGCTAAATTGCGGACCACCTGAAAAAGTCTCCTGCTGCTGTTTTCTGCAGATGCAATAGAGGCGGCGAAGAAAGCCTTCTTCGCCGTCGCTACCGCCACTTGGTAGGCTCGACACTGAGCTCTAACCTGTGTCCGGTCAGCTTCAGAATGGGTCATCCGCCACCGGCGCTCTAGCCGTCTCAACGATTGTTTCATTGCCCTCAGATTCGTGGAAAACCACGGGGCCATCCGGGCTCCATGCAATCGGAGAGGGCGCTTCGGAGCCAAACAGTCAATAGCCCTGGTTAACTCCACATTCCAGCGGGCCACCAGGGAATCAGCTGAAAGGCCATCAACATGGGATAAAGCATCCCCTACCGCTCTCTGGAAACCATTTGGATCCATTAAGTGGCGGGGGCGGACCATCCGAATCGGTCCCACCTCCCTGCAGAGGGGAAGGGTCGCGGAGAAGTCAAGTTGCACCAGGAAGTGGTCTGACCATGGCACTTCTTTTGTTTCGCTTTTACTTAGTGTCAGAACACCAACATCCATGGAGGTAAACACCAGGTCCAAGGCATGTCCGTGGCTATGGGTTGGGCCAAACTTATTCAGGGACAGCCCCATGGAGGCCATGCTTTCCACGAAGTCCCGAGCGGCCCCTTGTAAGGTCGTGTCGGCATGGATGTTAAAATCCCCTAGGACAACCAAACTAGGTGTCTCCAGGAGAACATCCGCCACGACCTGAAGCAGCTCGGGCAGGGAATCCTTGGTGCAGCGGGGAGGTCGGTACACCAAAAGGAATCCTGTACTGCCCCTATTGCCCAACTTCCAGAACATGCACTCAGAGAACTGGGTCTTCCCAATAGGATGCCTGGTGCAAACTAATGACTTCCTAAAAATCACTGCAACCCCCCCTCCCCGCCCACAGGGCCTGGGTTGCTGTGCGTAAGAGAAACCTGGTGGACAAGCAGCGGCAAGAACAGGCCCACCTACTTCATCCAACCAAGTCTCTGTTACACAAGCCAGGTCAAATCCTCCATCCATGATCACGTCATGGATGGCAGTGGTCTTATGAATCATTGACCTGGCATTGCACAGCAGCACCTTCAGGCTATGTGGGTATCCCTTGCTGATTCTAGTATCCGTCCGGACAGGACCAGACCCGGAGGCAGGGATAGTCCTCAGACAATGACTAAACCTGCCTCCTCTGTAATGACATGGTCTGGTCTTAGCGTACCTCCTCCTCCTACCCGTGATCACTGAGATCGGTTGTCCCAGCGCATCCCCCTCCGTGGAACATACCCCAGCCATTTTGTTGGCTGGGACCCACTCCCCGGCAGCCCTGACCCTTCCCCTTAAGAACAAAATAAGACCTTAAAACAATAAAAAACCCCAGAAAACAAAAAACAATACAAATGAAAAACTATAAAAATTACAAATCCATTAAAATCAAACAAATTCCCAACTAAACATCCATCCCGTATATAAAAACGTTGTTTTTGTAAATATGAGTTTTATCTGAATACCCCGTTACGCAACACACACAGAGACCTGTCTCTGTATTCTCTCCCTCAGTGATATGCGAGACACACGTTATATACACCCTTTTCGTGTGAATATGCGTATGTCTAGACACAGAGACACGCGTGTTTCCAGTCACTTTATTTGCGTTCATTGACAACGTGCGGTCGTGTAACGTGAGGGGAAAACGGGGGCGAAAAGCGAGCGACGCCTGCGAGGGCTGAGGCGGTGGGGGGAGGAGGCCGCGGCGTCACTTATACAGCAGGAGGAGGAGCCTCCTTCCCGACCCGCTCCTCTGACTGGGCGCGGCCGAGCCACCCTCGCCCGGCTATTGGGTGTGGGGGGAGAAGTGGGCGGGGCTCCGGCGGCCGCCGAGGCAGGCGCGGGCCTTTTCCTAACCGTCGTCCGCGGCGCGCGCATTAACGGACTTCCCTCCCCCGCCGCCACCATCATCACAAACAAGCAGCAGCGGAGGAGGAGGAGGAGGAGGCTGGCGGTGGAGGGGCTCATGAATATGGAGGAGGTGGGCGTGGCCGACGCGGGGGCTCGTTTCCCTCCCCTCACGCCGTGAGAAAATGGCGGCGGCGGCGGCAGCAGCATCGGCGGCGGCGCTCGGCGTCCGGGCCGCGGGGTCTCCGCCGCCGCCTCCGCTCCTGCGACGGGGCCGGGGCCGGAGGAGGCGGCGCCAGGGCGGGCCTGAGGAGAAAGAGGCGGCGGCGGAGGGCGGAGGGCCCCGGTGCGCCTGCGGGCCGCGGCGCTGCCCGCCTCAGGGCCCCGGCCGCCCGTTTTGCCGCAGCCGCCTCGGCAGCTTCTCGCAGCCGGTTCGGGCCCCCTCGGAAGGCGGGACGCCGCCGCCGCCGCCTCCTCCGCCACCGCCCGCCCAGGCAGAGCGAGGTGCGGCGCCCGCCCGTGCGCGACACGTATCGTGTGAATGGGTTACGTGTGCGTGTGTGAGTGAGAGTAGGAAATGCACGCGACTCGTTGACGTTGTCTGGGCGCGGGCGTGTGCCTGCTCGCGTTTCTGCCTACGTGGGCAGCGGAGCCTCGGGGTGTGTGGTTTTTGGACAGGCGCCCCAGTTGCCAGCGAAGCACGTCGGGATGCGCCCAGGCGCGGCGCACGCGTGTGAATGGGTAAATTTCACGGGGGCGGGCGTAGGCGCCTGGGTCTGCGGGCAGGTGGCTGTTGTTGTTTGTTAATTAAATTTGCATTCGTAGATCTCGGGGCAGTTCGCAACATGAAAAACAAGATGCAAGCACGAAATTCCGTGGGCCTGTGTCACGCGGGGAGAGCAGCTCTGCGTGGGGCTTCGCCCGAGAACGCAGTTTATTTCTAGCTAAATGGACACAGGCTTGAGATGCGTGTGGTGGCTGCGGTGGTTGTTTTGCAATGCCTTCAGAGCAAATGAGAGAGCCGGATGATGCGTGTTGGCCCACCTTTCAGGTGACCCCAAAGACCCGTGTTTTCCACCTGCTTTTAACCACTCTCTGAGAGTCTTGCTGAAATTGATTCCTTCAAGCTTTATTTCCAGGAAGAATTGGTTAAATACCCTGAAATAATTGATCGCTTTCTTAAACCTTAATACCCAAAGTTACAAAATGCAAGTTGGCTCCCAAAAAACAATGGTTTTAAGGAATTTACTAACCACAACATTGGGGGGGTGTGGGGGTGTGTGTTTGTTTGAAAACATCAGCCGTGTGCTTGTTACACTCCTCCTTCGAGTGCACCAAAGATGTATAAAACATGGACTTCCAGCACACGGCTGATGTTTTCAAACAATTGGCTGTGCTCCTCTGTGTTTGCGTTCTTATCTTTTGCATTGTCCTCACCCCTTGGCACAGTTGGCATCTGTCTGAAGTGTATCTTGTGAAGTGAAGGAGTCCTGTGTGTGTATTTCTTCCTCGCAGGGACAGGTCCTTCAGGGGAGCAGTCACCAGACATGCCCCGTTCAATTTTCTTTCTTTATTGCCTTTATACAGTCATACCTCGGGTTAAAGACGCTTCAGGTTAAATCTTTTCAGGTTGCGTCCCGCGGCGACCTGGAAGTAACGGAATGGGTTACTTCCGGGTTTCGCTGCATGCTCAGAATGACGGCACGCGCGTGCACAGTTCTGCTCATGATGCTAACGGGGTTCCGGAACGAATCCCGTTCACATCCAGAGGTACCACTGTATCCCACTTTCTCTCCCAAGTTGCTCAAGGTGTATTCTTCCTCCCCATTTTCCCCCCACAACAACCCTGTGAGGTAGGTTAGGCTGAGAACTAGCCCAAGGTCACCCTAGGAGTTTCATGGCTGAGCTGGGATTTGAGCCCTGGCCTCCCAGCTCCTAGTCTCTAACCACTACACCACATGGGTTGGTCATCCGTTGGCTATGGGGCATGGGCAGTGTGTGTGCATGGACATCCAGCGCACAGGACCTCCGGGCGTGTTATTGTGAGGCTTTTCAAGTGCGTGTGAACCAGAGGTACCAAACAGTACAGCCTTTGTGGGTCTCGAGTGTTGTGATAAATTTAGTGCCTGATGGACTGGGTGTGTGAGGTTTGCTTTGAGTCAGGTGTTGAGAGGAGGGGTGGACAGAGAAGAATGTAGCATTGAAAGCCCAAGGAATGTATTGTGTTGTACATTTGGGCCACAGACCACTTCATCAGTGTACAGTCATACCTTGGATTGAAGTAGCTTTGGGTTGAGCTTTTTCAGATTGTGCTCTGTGGCGACCCGGAAGTAACGTGTTCCGTTACCTCCATGTTTCACCGCTCACGCATGTGCAGACGGTCAAGATGACATGCGCAGAAGCAGCGAATCGTGATGCACAGACGCGGGTTGCGTTCGCTTCAGGATGCGAACAGGGCTCCAGAACGGATCCTGTTCACATCCAGAGGTACCACTGTAAAGAAAAATGGGATGCGTTTGGTGTGTGAGTTAATGAGTGCTTGGGTGTGATAGTCATGCACATTGGGAAAAGGCGTATACATCACTAATTGTTTGTGGAGCACAGTGTTATTAGAACAATATGACACTTAGTAAGTGAGGTGATGTTCCTAAGAACAAGAGGTCGGCTGTGTAATGATGCATATGCAAAATATGTTTCTAAGTCTGCTAATTTCCTGTTCTTGGTTACTGATGGAACGATGGCCACTCCTTGAATCACTTACATGGATTACAGTTGTACACAAACATAAGATGATTTTTTTTTTAGTCACTCTGCCTGTGTATTTGAAAACAACTAACACTAACACAACTAACACAATTAGTCCAAAATATATTTCACATGGTGTAAAGCAGGGCTTTGTGTATGTGTGTTTGAGAGTTTTATCATGGAGTGTGAATTTGCACCTTTTAAACATGCTCTGGAGATGAGCAAGTGTGAGTTTAGTTCTGCTTCTTGTGTTGGTCATATGTTTCTTGACTTTGTGGGTAGATGTATTGAATGTTCTGGACATAGAATTAAATCATGGAATTGTAGGGTTGGAAGGGACCACAAGGGTCATCTAGTTCAACCCCCTGCAATGTTGGAATCTTTTGCCCAACATGGGCTTTGAACCCACAACCCTGGGATTAAGAGTCTCGTGCTCTACCTACTGAGCCACATAATGTATGCTGGACATATAATGCTGCCGAAAAGAAGATGATTGGTGAATTGAGACGATGATAGTATGGGGAAAGATTTTCCTAAGGTGTGTATACAGGAAATGGCCCTGTCCCTTCTCTGGTCAAAGGTGCAAGGGTCACCTGGACTTACTGTTATTCTCTAATTCCTACCGCCTTCGGCAAGGTTGTTACTGTCCTAAAGCAGGGGATTTGATGGGTTTTAACAACCATCACTACCTTGGGCACTGAATCGGCACTGTCATGAGTAAATTCAGTTTTGTGCCATTTTTCTTTACTTGTCTGAGCTGGATCTCCACTAACCAGATTACCTTCATTTTGTCTGACCTGTGTCCAGGGCTGAACCCTTCTTTTTTTCTTTCTTGTTATTGAGAGAGCGTTTCTTGTGCAACAGGTCCCTAGATTCCAGTGTGCCATAAAACTTTGTGTTATCTATGCTGAAAACCTTTTCATCTCCAAAAGCACTTCAGTGCCACTAATTTTATCGGCTCCCCCCCATAAATTGACAGTTTCTGGTTGTTCTGGTCTGCTGTACCACTACAGAAAAGAATGAATAGCTTAGTATTGGATGGAAAGTCTGGGTTAGGTGTAGTTTGACAGGTTTTCTGAAAACTGCTTTTTGAAATTGACTATTCAGTTCAGGAGAATTCCTCAGATAATGCTGTGTTGAGCTTTGGCCTGCAAGTTGCACTTTTGCCACTCCTTGATGTCTCCTGAGGGGGACACAAAGAGTTAAGGTGGAGTCTTGTGAATTTTCAGATCTCAACTGTTGGCTTTCTTTCTTTGAACAGAAGTCACTGGCTGATTCTTGAGCACACAAAATAGGGGTTGTAATTGCAGGGGGGGGGAAGTGCACAGCAACATTCCGCTGTTGGTTTGATTTTGGGAAATTGCAAATGAAACGAATTAATTTATTTTCTGTTACGTATCATATGTACCAGGTTACATTTGTTTGCAATATCCAGCTCTTCTATCTAAATTGGATTATCAGAATGGACAAAAGTGTTCTATGTCAAGATTGTGTATGGCATTGTTTCAGGTTAACTAAACGCAGTAAACTGTCACAAACATGTTAAGAAATAGTTTATTCAAAGTCAATTTTTCTTCCCTAGCTTTAAGCATCTAGGCACTGACTAAACTCTGACCTGTTAAACTTCAGAGAGGGTCTTCTGCTTTTAGGCCCAGCCCTACCCTGGTCATTAAACTTCATCAAATAGGAAACTGGATTTTGTTTTGTTAATCTAGGAAATTCTGTCTAGTCTTGAGCAACAGTTCTGTCAGATTTCATGCAACCCAATGTTAGGTCACTTCAGAGCAACGTCTGCCATGGGGACATGCTGTTTTGTCTTAGGGGAACCTTGCACGAGTACACAAAGTTGCTAGATCTGTCTCTCCATACACACACACTTCTTCTTCTTCTTTGGCGATCACTCGTAGCCGAGTGAGATTGTCTTCCATAAACACGGTTTTAACAATGAGTCCGTAAGTGACTGAGGAGGCCAATTCTGGATCCACGTAGTTCCATAATTGGGACATTGGTTTCTGGGTGGGAGTTGATCACGGTGTGGATTTGCCAAGCGTGCCTTCCTTCTAGCACGTTTCTCCCTTGCTTCCTGAGTTCAAGTGTCTTCAACCTTTGGTATGACACCTTTGGTAAAGGCTGTTCTCCAACTGGTGCACTTGCAGGCCAGTGTTTCCCAGTTGTCAGTGTTTATACTACATTTTTTAGATTTGCTTTGAGACAGTCTTTAAACCTCCTTTGCTGACCACCAGCATTACTCTTTCCATTTTTAAGTTCGGAATAGAGTACAGTCATACCTCGGGTTGAATGCGCTTCGGGTTGAGCGCGTTCGAGTTGCACTCTGTGGCAACCCGGAAGTAACGGAGCGTGATACTTCTGGGTTTCACCGCTTGCGCATGCGCAGATGCTCAAAATGACGTCACGTGCATGCGCAGAAGTGGCGAAAAGCGACGCGTGCGCGCGCAGATGTGCTGTCGCTAGTTACGTTTGCTCCTAGATGCGAACAGGGCTCCGGAACGGATCCCGTTCATATCTAGAGGTAGCACTGTAGTTGCTTTGAAAGACGATCAGGCATCCAGACAACATGACCAGTCCAACGAAGTTGATGTTGAAGAATCATTGCTTCAACACTGGTGCTAAACCATTAAATGATTTTTTTTTTTAATAAATAAAAAATCCACGTGTTGCGAGGCTTCCCTGGGCCCCGGCAGCTAAATTTTGCTCAGTGCAGCTGACTGGCTTTGTAGCTTTGTGCATGCCTGTGTTATGGGTGCTGCTGGTGTGGGAATCTTGATGTGTGTGCACACGCATGCTCCTACCCCGCAGATTTATCGTGACCTTGTGCCAAGAAAGGCAAACTATCCTGTCTGGAAAGTAAAAGATGCATTTTGCTACTAGAAAGGACTATTGAGAGGAAGACGTGGTTCCCTTTAAGCATTTCCACTCTGTTATACAATCATGCTCCCTTTCAAGTGATAGGGAAATTCAGGACAGGCTTCCTTTGTATAAAGGAGAGCACATTTAGAGACTCTTTGACTTTCTGGCAAATCCTGACTTTTCAAATGTTTGTTAGGGAAAGAATTGACATAAGTCCCTTAACGCGTGTATGCAGTGTGTGATAATGTACATTCAATGCTGGATGCAGGTACCTTTTTTGGGTGCTGTACACATGTCACCCCCATGTCATCTAGGGCTGGGCAATATGTCGATAAATCATCCAAAACCAGTTTGAAGTTCATATTGTGATAATGGCTTCATAATTTTTGACCTGGCAGTATATCACAAATGGGTGTTAGTAGTCCAATCTGATGCCTAGAAGAGGCACACAGTACATTTTTTATTTTTGCTTCTTGCACTCATGTCCACACACTTAACGTTTGAAAATAAACATGCCCACGTGATATTGAAATGGGTCCTGTGTTTTGTAACTTAAATGTGGAAAGTTTTCTTAAAGCTAGCTGGTGGTACTGTGTGGGCACAAATTGTGGATTGGCTAACCTGTCCCTTTTCAGCTTCTTATCAGTGACTTATATTTGTTTTGCGATAGTCTCTTCTTTGCAAACATGATGAGATAAAATTGGATGGCTTTATGGATGACTTGGTCTTGAATACCTTTGTAGAAAATCTCTGGTTCCAGAGAGTGACTTGCCTGGGCATGTGTTTAGCCAAAGTGGGTGTGGTTTTTAAAGTTGCTGTTGAGCTTTTTACTAGAGATGGCATAGGAGGTAGTGTGACATTTTGCTCTCCAGCAGCAAGACATCTATGTGCGCGAACCCTGCTTAGTTTCACTCAAGTTGCATAGGTAGGCTGACATTGTTGCACTTGATTTTTAAAAAAAGTTTTGAGAGGCTAGGGGCTGCTTTTTGGATCGTTATTTTAGCATGCAGTTGCCAAGTGGATTCATCTCCTTGTGGTGAGCCCCAGTATGAGGGAGAAACACATTTCTGATATAGTAGTAAGAATAACCATGCTTAACTGCATTTCTGTAGCATTTCTGTGAATTCTCAAAACGCTAAACAACTCCTCCACCCCTCTTTCTGCCGGCAGATTTTATATTCAGAGCACCCATCACGTTAAGCAAGCCTGGAGAGCTGCATGAGGAATACAAAAGCCAGCTACGAAAGGTAAGACAGTTGCATTCTGTGATAAATTATTGCAGCCATATCATCATGACCAGGATGGGCAATTTGTGGCCCTCCAGAAGTTTCTGGAGTCCACCACCCATCTTCCCTGACACTTTGGACCTTCTGGTGGGGCTTAGTGGGAGTTGGGAGTCCAACAATATCTGGAGGGCCAGAGTTTAAAGTTTAAAGCAGTCACTGCTACATGTGCCTAGTGTGCATCTGTCTCCAGCATAGAGCTGGTGTTTATTTTGTGCTCAACCTTTTGTAGTACTGACAGATACTCTTGGGGGCTGATAGGATCCATGCCATATTTTTAATAAGCATTTTGCATTCAGGGGTGTTAAGGCATGCCGTAGACTCTTGCAGATTTCTGTTGTCTTGTCTTTCTAAATGTCAGATCAATTATCTATCTGTCTATCTATCCATTTATTTACATCAAATTTATACACATCTCTGTAAATGTGAATTTGGGCAGTCTTTTACTACTGAGGGCAATTTAAAGTATGTTAATTGTTGTTCTCTTCCTTGACTAAGGAGGTTTGCTTGGGCACAGTTGAGAACTTCTATTTCATTTTGTGGGAATCTTTCTCAGCCGTGGTAGAGGATGAGAGAAAGAGATTAGGTGGAGCAAAGGAGATAACTGCGCAATGTTTTCCATGCTTTCTGCAAATTATTATTGCAAGAGCTCCCAACCCTTGTAGACCTGTGGAATGTTGAGAGTGTGCCAGAGCTGTACACCTCAGTTTCTCTTCTTCCCTTGCCACTCCCAGTGCTGTCATGACACACAGATGTTGATCCAAGTCATGGATCTTTGTGGATCTTGCGTGGTTTTTACATGGGGTGCCATCAAAATGACAGTACACACCCATGGATGCGTTTGGGGGGATCCCTTGTAAAAATCACACAAATTGTATCGTGTTTTTAATATTCGGTTGGGAGCAAATCCCTTGTAAAAATGACACAAATTGTATCATGTTTTTAATATTCGGTTGGGAGCCGCCCAGAGTGGCTGGGGAAATGGGCGGGGTATAAATAATAAATTATCATTATTATAAATTCAAGTTGCTTTGTTTTATTTCCACGGGATTCTACATTTGCCAGGCCCATGGAAAAGCAAGGAGGACACATGCCTGCAGGGTGCTGTGTGCGCCTGTGTTGTGCAAGTGCTTTGTCTTTTGTGGGGCGGAAGACATTGTGCAAACCAGGCATGATCCCCACACCCTTACTCATTCCTCGTTATCGCTCTGCTCATTACCCTCACCTCTTCCATCATTCTTTTTCCATCTCCATTGCTCTTTTTGCCCCTACCATCTCCTCCTTAAAACTATTTTCACTGGGTGGTTGGACACACTGCAAAGCAGTCCCCTAGCTACCCGCCATTTAAATTTTCTCCAGAGGGACTCTAGGCCCCATGTACTTTGCTTGGTAAAGCACCCAGTTGCCCAGTAGAAATAGTTATTAGTTTTTAATCCTCCGTGAAGAGCCTTCTGGGTGATTCATTCAAAACTGCAGGATTATAAATAAGATAGCACAGTTGCCTACTGGCCACCAGAGGGGGGAAAATAGAAATGTTCTACATGCAGTATCATAGAGGTGAAATAATGAATTCCTTATACAGATCTTGTAGTTTTAAAGCCTGCAGAAGCAGAAGCCTGGTGACTTTAGGAAAGGGAAGCTGGGAATTGCATATCCTACACAGCTTCCTTGTTGAAACTGCACTAAGATTTTCTTCATGCTGTAGAAGCATTTCTGGCAATAGTTCTAATGATTTCCTTTACAGCAATTGAGGAGAAAATGTTTTCAAGAAGTGTTTCTGGGGCTCTGACTCTGCCACGTGTGCAGTTGGGAGACAGCTTTTTGTCCACTTCCTGTTTGGCTTGCTGGCCCTGCTCTTTTTCTTCAGACACACTGGCAGAACTTAGATGTGCTTCCTCTCAATGTTTAAACACCTTTTCTGAACTTTAAACTGCGCCCAAAGGAAGCAGATTCCTAAACCTATGCTCAGGTGGGACATATAGATTGTCCAGTGCCTAAATTCAGGAGTTGCTGCCAAGTCTTGGGATTTAGTCCTATGCCACACCTGATCTTTTCACTATAATTTTTGCATAATAGATAGGAAAATAGGAGTCAGACCTTTGCTCCATCTTGCTCAATATTGTCGACACTGACCGGCCGTCTCTCTCCAGGGTTTCAGACAAGACATTTCCAGCTCTACCTGGACATGTCAGGGATTGGTCCTGAGACTTTTCTGCATGAGGAACAGCTGCAGCTGCAGTCTTCCCCATAATAACTGCCTTATTTTTTATTTATTTTTTAAAAAGCAGAACCTTGCAACACCAAAAATAAGTAATTATATTTCTAAAATGGCTACCCTGAGCCAACTTAGGTCCTCTTATGGGTCCCCCTGCCTTGAGTGGTGACCACAATAGGGGCCTTTTGATTGTGGGACCTGGATTCTGAAACGTTCTTCTCAGAGAGGCCTACATGATGCAGAGCCTGAGACCTTTTCAGTGCTAGGTGAAGACTATCTTCATTTGTTTCCACCTTTTAGCGTTTTCAGGTTTTAATGATGTGTTTTATCTGGATTTAATGTTGCCGTTGTTCAGCTGTTTTATTGTATTTCTATAGAATGCTTCGTTGTTAAGTTACGTTAACTTCTTTGGAAGGTTTTGCCTTAAAATCAGTGTAAAAGTCACTTCTCCAGGCTAAAGAGATCCAGGTCTTTCCATCATTTGTCATACAGTTTGGTTACCAGTCTCCTCACTATCCTGGTCACCCGTCTTGGGACACACTGCAATTGGTCAATGTCTCTAACTGTGGCACCCAAATGTAGCTGCAGCAATAAAACAGCTGCATTTTTAAAAAAGAGCAGCAGCCAAAGCAAGATTAAACCAGGACATGAATTCTCATTTGCTTCTAGTTGAGGGATGAAAAACTGCAAGAAGAGAGAACCTCTGATGATTTTATTCACAAGCTGATTGTTGAGGACACTACTGATGCAGGGAAAAGAAAAACAGAAGATCAGAAGAAAGAGGAGTCCTTAATGGTCAAAATGACCCAAGAACGTGTAAGTAACTGTGGGTTGTGCTATGTTGCTTTGTCTCCCCACCACTACAAAAAAGAGTTGTATACTTACCTGCCATAGCCAGGATAGCCTGGAGGCATCAGAGATTGAACCTTTTGTGGGCAAAACATGTGCAGTGCTCCCCCTCCAAAATACTACGATTTAGTTACAGTAGGGTTACCAGATGTCCTCGGATTTGCAAATCTGTCCCTGGGAAACGTGGCAGTGGCAGCCCGGAGCCAGCCAGAGCCAACTGCGCTACCAGGCTGCCTCTGGGCTGCTGACTGCCACTGCCAAAGGAGAACCAGGGACGTCCGGCGGTAAACATCTCCTGCCTCCTTCCCCCTTTGTTTTGACTGATTGGGGGAGGCTCAGGAGTCACGGGCGGGCGGCCGTTGCCCAGTTTTTAAAAAACTCTGCACGTTTATGTCTCACGGTGCGAAAGAAGGGCTTTGCGCCTTTATACAATATGCAAGTGTGCTTGGGCCCAGGGTCTTTTGCCTCGCCATCCCCACTACTGACTCCCTGTTGCTACTCAGCTTCCAAAAAAAAAAAAAAGTGTCCCTGGCTTCATTGAAAAAAATCTGGTAACCATAAGTTACTGTCCATATGGTGGATGTAGGATAAAAAAATAATAAAAGCCAATAATTTGGGTGTTCCTCCTAGAAATATCTTGCAGACACTAGGGACTATGTCACGTGACGATGGCACATTGTCTTCTCCTGGGACTTTATTGTCAGGTTCATAGCCACACCAAATTCAGTGCAGAATTGAAGGGGGAACTTTTGAGACCTTGTTTCCTCTGGAAAGTCTTGCCGTAGGAAGCCACAGATTTTGTTGTTCAGCTGTGTGAACCAACACAGGACAAAGATACCCACGAATATGGACTGCAGGGATTGAAAGTGCTGAGCGGGCTCCTCCTCCCTAGCTATAACTACATGAATGTGCGGACAAAATGCTGAATGGGATGGGAGAAGGGACATCTAACTCAGGGCGTCAGCAACCTAAGGCCCATGGGCCACAAGCGGCCCACGGGGGTTGTTTAACCGGCCCCCGAACCGAGCTGCCTGCTTGGCGAGTCCTTGCGCGCTGCGCTAAACTGGCACAGCGCGGTGTGGGGACTTGCTTCCATGGCGCCGGAAATCGCGTCTGTGCAAACGCCGGAAATTGCGGGCGCGCTCTCACACGCAGTCCGGCTCATGGAGGGATCTCCGCTGGAGTGAACTGGCCCAGGTGGGGTAAACCTTGCCGACCCCTGATTTAACTAGCTGACAACCCTGACCTTAAAGCTTTGCTCAAAAGAAAGCCTAGTTGAGTTCAGTAGGACTCACTTTCAGACATGTGTATCAAGAGGTACAGAGTAATCTCCCATGGGATGTTGATGAGCTAAGGATTTTAGGACCCAGGCATAGAAACTGGATTGGCTAGTATCCCTTTCCCTCTGTAATTCACCGGTGACTGGTATTCAGAGGCATACTCCCTGTGATGTTGGATATAAATCTAGCCATCGTGACGTATTAGTTGTGGATAGCCATAGCTGCCATAGTACAGTGGTACCTTCGGTTCCAAATGCTTCGGGTTACAAACACTTTGGGTTACAAACTCCGCTAACCCGGAAGTAGTACCTCGGGTTGAGAGCTTTGCCCCAGGATGAGAACGGAAATCGTGCGGCAGCGGGAGGCCCCATTAGCGAAAGTGCGCCTCAGGTTAAGAACGGACCTCCGGAATGAATTAAGTTCGTAACCTGAAGTACCACTGTATTTTAGTCCCTTAACTCTGAAACCATGTGGCTATGTACTGGTCAGGATTTTACTGTTGTGAGTTTTTTTACATCTTAAGACTTTGCAGTGATGATCATGTAGAAATCTATTTGACGATGATGTAAATCACCTTCAGACATGGAGGCAGTATCCCTTTGCATTCCAGCCTCTGGGGAAGAATAGCAGGAGAAAGAGCCGTTTGCCTCTGTGTCATGCTTTCGGGCTTCCCAGGGGCATCTAGTTCGCCACCAAGGGAAGCAGGATGCTTGACAAGATGGGCCTTTGATCTGATCCAGCAGAAACGCTCTTCTTTTGTTCTTCTACCGTTGTCTCAAATTTGGTTACAGCCAACAAATCCCGCTCTGCTCAGTGCGTACTTCAAACGTAACTCCTCTGCGGAATGGAGGCTCAAAACACTGTTGGAAGAAGCAGTGAATTGCCAGAGTGAGGCTGTTTGTGGTCCATTGTATGCCACATTGGTACTTTTTGTGAGTTGGCGGTTTAAAATATTGTTATAGATAAGGAAAGTGCCAACTAATCTTTCCTTGATTCCTTCAGTTTCCTGAACGCCTCTCTGATTCCGAGAATGAGGAACCATTCCAGGGCAAATCTGCACATCGGTCAGCTTTTGTCTCCAAGGGAAGCACCTACTCAATAGCATTGGTGGCAGGGTAAGTCCTTGGTCACTTTCTGGGTTGTCTTTAGGGGAAAGTTCCAGCTAAGACAATGGAGGTAGGTGGGGCAGGGAATACAGTGGTGCCTCACAAGACGAAATTAATTCGTTCCGCGAGTTTTGTCGTCTTGCGATTTTTTTCGTCTTGCGAAGCACGGTGTCGGAAAAGTTTTGGAAAAGCTTCAAAAATCACCAAAGTCTTCAAAAACCTCAAAAAAGGCTACCACACCGCGTGCTATGAGTTGCTCCTCGAAGTCAAGTCGCAACTGTATTAACGGTGTTAAGAAAAAGGAAACAAACTTGCAAGACGTTTCCGTCTTGCGAAGCAAGCCCATAGGGAAAATCGTCCTGCGAAGCAGCTCAAAAAACCCTTTCGTTTTGCGAGTTTTCCGTCTTGCGAGGCATTCGTCTTGCGAGGTACCACTGTATTAGGAGAGTGAGCAGATGACTCTGGACTGTGTTATAGCAGCTCAGAATTTGTTCCTGGAATAAACTACAAATTAGAAACCACTTCAAAATTGTGTGCACATTTATGCAGATGTGTTACAGGGACTGGGGCCCAAGGAAGTTGCGACTCCTGGTTTTTGTGGAGCTGTTGGGGGGGGCAGTGTGGCGTGAAGGGGCAATTTAGCTGGATTTTTTTTGCCTGCTTTGCAATCTTCTTGGCAATCATGTGGACCAGAAATGCTGAACAATTGGAACTCCTCTCTATAAAGATTTCACAGCCCTTTCATGTTCTGGGTGAGGCAGCTCTCTGTAGGTCATGGGCCATTAGTAAAAATAAATGGTTTTATACCATATCTGAAGTATCCTTATTACTAATGGGTTCACAACATTTAAAATAAAGCTCAGTCCATTAGAAGCAATAAAACTAAAACTAGTGAAATATGATTTCTAGATAGAGGGCATGTGACTGAACCAGAACAGTACCTTGTTCAATACAAGTAAGTCTACCTGCATAGATACTGTGGGTCTGTGCCTCTACCTTCCCCCAGGTGAGACGAAGAGGAAGCTATTGCACAAAGATCAAACTGGTGTTTAATGATAGCATTATGTAGGCATTGTGTTAATTTATTGTGCTTTTCCCACTAAACTTTTGTTTTCTTTACATTTTTTTAGAACCTTGAGCTCCAAGGTAGAAAGGAGCCAGAGTTGCAACGATACCCTTCGAGAAAGATCCAAAAGCAGGCAAAGATCAGCTCCAGTCAGAACAAAGGTGATGATGATTTTGAAAATGGTGGCTATCATCTTGGGTTCCACTGCCTCAAAATGTCCTGAGCTATATTGTAAAGAGTCTTTGATTTGACCAGGGGACTGCTGCATCTGCTGGCTTTCTGTAATACTGAATGTGTGTTTCTTGACATATTCCTTTACTACTGCAGAGGGTCCTGTGGGTGCTTCCATGTGGCAGTTCGTTGTTGACTCAAGCCAAAGAACCACCTAGCTTAGCACCCTCTTTCCACCAGGCCTTTGGTCAGGGCACAGCCTGACTCCCTCCTATGGCAATCTTCACAGAACTTTAGCCTAATGGTTGCCATCAATTTGATTTGAATTAATTGTATACTGAAATGGTTTTAGAATTTTGTATTATTTTATTGTTGTTAGCTGCCCTGAGCCCAGCTTCGGCTGGGGAGGGCGGGATATAAATAAAATTTATTATTATTATTATTATTATTATTATTATTATTATTATTATTTATTAGACACCCCCAGGCAGGACCTGAGTTCAATAGCGCTCTCCCTACTTCCCTTCCTAATCTCAGCAGCTGGTTTTCAGAGGCTTTTACTGCCTCCTGTAGTGGAGGTTGGGTGCAGCCTTCATGGCTAGCAACCAGTGGGAGCCTCTTTCTCTATGAATTTGTCCCTTAAAGTCACCTGTAGTTTGGGACATCGCTGCATCATTTGGGAGTGAATGCCATAGTTTTAACTATGCACTGTGTGAATAAGAACTTTCTTCTTTCTATTCTGAATCTTCCATCATCCAGCTTCATCAAATAACCTTGGGTTCTTACTATTGTACTGCACTATTCTGTCTCTGTCCCCTTTGCCTTCACCATCCATAATCATTATACACCACTATCATGCCTCCCTCTTTATCCACCTTTTCACTGAATTAATCCCCAAATGTTGTGTAACTTTTCCTCATTGGTGAATTGCTCCAGCCCCACAATCACTTCAGTTGGGTTTTTTTTTTTTTTTAACCTTCCAGCTCTCCAATGTCATTTTTGAGGTGTGTGTTGACCAGAACGGCGCAGTACATCTAGTGTGGTTGTACCATAGTTTTGTATAACGTCGTCATGATATTGACAGTTTGATTTCCAATCTCCATTTTTAATGATCTATAACATGGAATTTGCCCCCTTTTTTTGTAATGTGCTTGGAGGGCTATGTTACAGCTGTTTTCATTATTACCCTGAATCTGCCTTCCATGTTAATGTGCTGCAGCAGCAGCAGTTCTCAACGTAATCTGTGAAAATCGTTTTTATCCAGTGGTACCTTGGTTTGCATATGTTTTGGATTACAAACACGTCAAACCCAGAAGTGCATGTCCCGGTTTGCAACGTTTTTTTTGGATTGCAACCCATTTTATTTGGATTGCGAACAAATTTTTTTTGGAGGCCCCATTGGCGAAAGCACGCCTTGGGTTACAATCTGTTTTGGTTTACAAACGGGCGTCCGGAACAGATTGTGGTTGTAAACCAAGGTACCACTGTACTTTGTAAACCCCTTTTGGCATTAAGCTGTGTATAAATTAGTTAATAACGATACCCACTTGCTCCTTGCAGATAAACCAGTTATCTGGTGCGCCTGCTCCCCTCGTTGGAGTTTTATCGTCCACCCAGAACAATCGCTGCCTCTCCGCCCCAGACCTAACAGCTGATAAGCGCCTTGTCTTCCATGCCGCTGCTTCCTTCTCCGTCCTCCAGAAGCCAGAGCGCTCTATCAGCCCCGAGAGCAATGACAGCATTTCAGAAGAACTCAATCACTTCAAGCCCATTGTCTGTTCACCCTGCACACCTCCAAAGCAGCTTCCCGACGGTGGAGTTCTCAGTCCCCTAATTATCAAGTCTACTCCGAGGAACCTAACGAGGAGTTTACAGAAGCCAACCACTTACGAAGCCAGTCCCAGGATCTTGAAAAAATGGGAGCAGATATTCCAGGAACGGCAGGTGAAAAAGACACTTTCTAAAGCCACCCTAACATCCCTGGCCCCAGAGGTGGGGGAAGATTTTCTGGTTCCTAGCGCGAACTCACTCGTCAAAGAGCCCCCGCAGATATCAAACGATGTGCTGCCACCTGAAACCA
The DNA here is from genome assembly GCF_964106645.2 of Podarcis pityusensis. Lineage (NCBI taxonomy): Eukaryota > Metazoa > Chordata > Lepidosauria > Squamata > Lacertidae > Podarcis > Podarcis pityusensis. The sequence continues at coordinate 6,691,630 of NC_138027.1, forward strand.
TCACGCACGTGCAGGCAGCAACAGACTGTTCGCCTTCCGTCTGTGTTTCAAAGTTTGAAAGCTCTGGCAATATCAGGAGAGACTTGGAGGCGGTGGAAGATTACCCCAAAGCACCCGTAGCGAGACCCAACGAAAGCACCCTAAACACCAGGATTTCTGACGTCCCCAGCGCAAAATCAGCCTTGCGGCAGACGGAAACGTGTTTGAACGTCGATGCCAAAATGGTGACCCGGAAAGTGATTAGAGTCAGCTCGGAGTTTCCAGAGAACGGGGCCCTCGGCCCATCGGTCAAGGCGGCCGGCAGGAAGCAGCTAAAGTACCTGAACGAAAGTGAGCGGAGCAACTTCCCAAACGGCGTCTGTATCGAGAAAGCCCTCGGCGACGAGACCTCGCCTTTGAGGAGGGGCCGAAAGAGACAGTGCAAAATGAAGCACTTGGAACAGGCCGGCTCGGTCAAGAGACTGAGGCAGGTGGCCTGTCACCACGGGGCGCTGGCTGCTCCCGAACCTCCGAGGAAGAGGAGGAGGAGTGAGATGGAGCAGAGGTTGAAGCAGGAGGAGGAAGACCGCCGGCTGGCCTTGCAGCTCCAGCGGAAGTTTGACAGCGAGAACAGGACAGTGGCAAGGCGGAAAGGGAGAGCAGATCAGTATTTCCTGCGGTCAAAGAGCACCACGGGTGCAAAGTAGCACTTATTGAACAATGTTGCCTTTTCTAGTTAATGTGAGGTTGGTCAAAATGATCTGGGAAGGAGGAAGACCTGTTTTGTTATCCTACCTCCCCCTCCCCCAATTGCGTTTCCTTTTTTTTTTATGGTAAGGTGAGTTAAATCCAGTTCACGCTACAGTCAAGGTCTTTGCACAGATGTAGGCTACACTTTATTCTTTTTACTGAAGTTGCTTCTGAGACTCTTCAGACCCACTCACAGGAATGCATTTAAATTTCACTGATCAAAAGGGCACGGACCCGTGTCTACAGCCGAGTCCCATTGGTATGCAAACTGCTTCCAGGTTGTGAGTAGATGACACTATTGGATTGGCATTTTTTGTCACTGAAATCAGTTGCTGTAAGTGATCTTTTAACCTCAGGAGCAGCCTTGAGAGGGAGGGAGGCCAGTCACTTGAACTGTGGGATACACAGGAATGTATTTAAATATACAGTGTATTATTGAGCATTCACATCTATGGAGGGCTGTTTATACAGAACACAAACTAATAACCTTTTGCCAGATCTGTGGCTGCTATTTGTGCTGTCCATCTCTTAACACCTGGCACAATCCGTTTGCATTGCCACAGATTATTTTTTGATCCCAAGGCCATGTTAATAGGAGTCAGATTTGAGGTGTACAAACACAAGGTTTCCTACTCTGGCTAGACAGAACTGAAGGCAGAGAAATTGCACCCAGCCTCTCTCACTACCATGGCGATTTGTTTGCTATCCCAAGCCTTTCTCTTGCTCCTCATCATGCACAGCTTTGGGGATATAAACTATGACAGCAGTGGAATGACTTCTGTGACTGGAAATGTGTGCGGATGTGTTGTGTGAATGAGACGGCCGTGGAGAGTGGATTCTGTTGAACTCTTCCATTGTCTGGTTTTTGAGATTGCTGAGTTGAAAGGCCCAATGCAAATGACTAAACTGTCCCATTTAAAGTGGGTTTTGAATTGGAGATAGGCGATGTTGGGAGTATTTTCTGGACACCCACCCTAACCAGTGCTCACTTGGTCAACAAGTTAAAGTTTCCACATGTGGAAGTGTGTCATATTTACAATCTCTTCAGCAATGCTTGTTGTCTAGTGTGCTGCAGAGGTTTGTTTTTTGTTTTGTTTTGCTGTATCAGATAGGCTTTTCACAAGCCTGCTTTGTCGTAAGAATTTGAAGAGGATAAGGTGACTCACGATGACTTCAAAAGTGGCCACTGCAATCAGCCAGGTTTGTCCCACACTAGGAGTAGGTGTTTTTAAGCCCCTTTGAACTACGTACCATGATAGATTGGCATTGAGGCCTCTGGGTTTGCTGCTCAGGAAAAGTTGAAAGCCACAAAAGGTGAAATACAGAGTAAATAGTCTATAAGTACATCACCCTAGTATGGTTAGAGCCAAAGAAGCTCTCAGTGGGTGGAAACTTGTAATCTCTAAAAACAGGTTGTGGTTTAAAAATGCTTTTAGCAGTTCAACAGTCACTTGTAGACCCAGGTTTCTGTGTTGTGCTGCTGTATCCCTTTGGAGGTGGGAAGCTAAAACTTGGCATACTTTTCTCAAGGCTTCCTCAATCACTGGCAAGAGAGCTACCCCCACCTGTCTTCCAGCCTGACTCGTTCATTCCAACTCTGCCTTGCGAAGCTTCCTTGGTTATCCTGCAACTTCCTCTCTACAGCTGTTTGCTGGAGGGGCAGAGCTCTTGCGGTCTTCACTGTCTAGCATCAGCCTTGACACTTGCTTGGACCAAGCAAATCCGGCACTTAAGAAAATTCTCTTAAAATTCTGTGGAGGAAAGTGTTCAGGTGGACTTTGAACTAATTCCAGATTGGTTGGCTTTCCTGGCAAACAGAACTAGAATATGTTTTGGTTTCACTTTTGCTTCATTTCCTTAGGTGCTTACCATTCTATCATAGTTGGTTAGAAGGAAGCCCCACGGATTTCAGTGGGGCTCACTTTTTGGTAAGCTTGAGTAGAATTGCAACCTTAAATTTTGCTGATCTGTTAGAGACAGAAAACGCTTATGTAAAATGCAGTGTTTCCTTGCTGAAAACCTGGGAGCAATCGGTATTATTCTCAACATGCCAAAGACTGCCATTACAGTAAGGAAACCCTTATGGAGACCAGACCTTTTCAGGCCCTTTAGAAAGATGTGGCCCCTTGGTAAGAAAAGGGGATTAGAAGGATACTTCAGAGGAGAATTGGGCCTTAAAAACTTGGAAAGTATGAGTTCACTTCAGATGCTTATTTCAGCATAATCTCTGGTGAATGTAGAGCACTTTTTCCAAGTGATCGCACATCAAGTAACATAATTTGGGTGAGCTGATGATCATGTTTCTTAATGGGAATTTAGGATCATCACTGGAAGAATTATGTGGATTTCCAGTTCTTTTGTTGCACTACCGCACACAGGTAGTCAGGCTGTCTGTTCTGTGTTGTCCCGGTGCATGTTGCAGGGGCTCAGCCCTCGAGACCCATTTACGACCCATTTACGGCCCTGTTAGACTTTTGATCAGTACACCCTCGGGGTGTACAAGTGATTTAAGTGAGTGCCAGAAACTGGGATGGCAGAAGCAATGGTGAAGTTAGGTGTGTGATATGGTCTTGGCTGAATTTGGAAAAGCATGGTCTAGGTCTTGACAGTCTGTGGAAAGGTAGGGAAGCAAAGCTTTACCCATGTGGTATCTTCACACCAGCAGTCTCCTTCAGGATATGCTGTGAAAAGGTCTAGTGCCGTCCATGGGGTCTCAGACAAGAGACTGCCTATGGCTGCACTTTTCTTTGTGGGGACACCAAGATTTCATGATAAGAGGCACAAAGGATAACTCCAGAAATTATATAGGAACAAACCCAGATTTTTGACTGATTATGCGCTTGGAAGGAAAGCGAAGCCAATCTGAGGAATGTAATGTACCTGCACATAGCCAAAGTGATGTACCAATTCATCTCTTAACTTCCTTGCAGTGGACTATTGAAGTAGCCCTATGGCCTAAGGTGCGCCCAGTAGCATTCTGGGACTTTCCTCCTTTTTGAAGGAAACACACCAGTTGCAAAAGAGCTCTAGCCCTCTTGCAAACAGAGATCTGCTATATGCTCTTGTAATCCAGAGCAATGTCTGGAAGTAGGCACAAGGAACAATATTTGTTGTTTAGTCATGTCCAACTTTGTAACCCCATGGACCAGAGCACGCCAGGCACTCCTGTCTTCCACTGCCTCCCACAGTTTGGTCACTCACGTTGGTAGCTTCGAGCAATATTATCCCCTGGTATTTTGCTGCATGAAGCTCCAAACCGAAGCACATTCTGAAAGTGGATCTATTCGATGAGCGAGCGGCCTCAGCTTGGTGTTTCAAATGCAGGCATTCCGGAAGAGGGGTGTGTATGGAACGTAGACACGACTGTTTCGGGATGTGGGACGTGAACAAGATTCAGGAGTAGGAGGCCAAACGAGGCGTGTGTGTGTGTACACGTGTGTGAGCAAGAGATCACTTACTTGATGAAGTCATGGCTGTGAACCTCCTCGCCATGGTGATGAACACTGCAGGGATGTAATCTGACAAGAGGTAGCAGTGTAGCCCTTACATCTTCTCTACTGGCCCTTAGGGCAGTTGCAAACTACTACTAGAGTGCTTTTGCCCAAGGTTCTGGCCGACCTGATGCCAAACACAGATCTCTTTGGACATATGAGCCTATTGGCCACTGAATGTATTAACGGGGCCATTTAGTCTAGATAGATACGGGGGCCCTTAATCTTGCAAGGTTGGTTGCCCACCTCATAGCCTAAAAGCGTGCCCTTGTGTTTTTGTGTTTTCCTTGCCTTTGAGAGATCTGCCCTCATTTGGTCAGAAACTGACCCAGGCTTGCCTACTTATCAAGGAGCGCACTACTGTTGGGCCTGTTACGTACTCACGGAGGTCAAAGAGTGTCTTGCCATAAATGTCAGTGGGTGTGAACTTCCTGCTTACCGGCTCTTGCCTTTGTCAGACTTCTGGTTCCTGATGAGGTTTAAAAATGGGGTTCTGTTTATAGCTCAGTTGGGGGGGGAGAGATCTTGACAGTGAGTGAATGAATGCAGCTGCCAAAGACACAATCTGACCCTGAAAATCCGCTCTGACCCTCCTGGATATCCCTGTTTGGAAAAGGGAGCGATGCAAGTTCTTCAGTTGATTACGGATGTTGGTGGAAATAGTGAAGATGGGGAAAGTGCCAAAAGATTGGATTTTGTACGATGATTGTATTGCATTTTATTATATAACTGTCAGTATTCTTTCTCTTCAAATGTATTGTGGGGCATGTCATGGACTACAGGTCAAACCCAAGCACTTTGTTGAAGTTCTCTCAATGAAGGCAAAGGAAGAGGAAAGTACAAGCCTTAAAGACTTTCTATAATGCATTGATTCCCCCCCCCCAAAAAAAAATGGACAAAAAACAAACCTGGACATTGCTTCAACAAGCACCTGCAATGCTTCTTGTTGGGCTTTTAAAAAGGATCACGCTGGCATCTTGATTTTCATCTTTACCGGTGGATTAAGGCGGCCTTGCCTTCAGAAAGGTGCCACCCAAAACCAGTTTCAGCTCTCGGAGAGGACCAGATACAGTCGCTTAAAAGTAACATTCCTTGCCCAAGAACTGACTGGATGTGAAAGTCCATCAATTTCGACGCTGGTCTGTTAGATACTCTCTGCTGAGTCTCCACAGTAAGGTCAAAACTGCACTGCTGAACTCTACAGCTGGTGCCGCCATCTTCCTAAATGTTGTGTTATTAGGAATCTGATGGAAAACATTGTTCCTTTTCCAACTATTTAGAACACTGCAAGCAGGTATAGAATTAGCTATCCACTATGCAAACAAAGAAAACACCTTTTTTTGGTTACCATTGTTGGGATTTTGTGTAAGCTAGGTTCTACTGGTGTCAGACTGTTCCCAGAAAAATTGATGTTGCTGCATTTATCTAATTCCCTTCTCAACACCCCCTCCCCCCAGTATGCTTTAAATCATTTTGTGCTTTGGTGTGTATCCTCCGCTTGGTACTTGAAAACCAGTGCAGTACAAGACAAAGCATCATTTTTGAGATCGCAACTGAATCACTGTGGCTTCATCAGATTTTTTGATAAAACAAATCTGTTTACTGAGAAACGAATGTGTGTGTCTGTCTTTATGGGTAAAGGTACACAAGTCTCCCTCACTAAGTCCTTAGAAATGGGTTTTTGGGGGTGGGGGAAGGGGGTTTGCAACAGTAAAAAAGAAAAGTGGATGTCCTTTAACCCAACCCAGCTACTGATTCTAACACAATGAAATTGCATGCTTTCCTAAATCTCCCTCTTTGACAAGCCCCTCCACCTAAAATAAGATAGTTGAGTTGACCAGTTGACTGTGGAGAGTGGATCATTTTTGTAGTTATTCAACCACAACCCCCTTTAGCGTAGCTTTACCTACGATGCCACCCTGAACAAGGATCAATACTTAACTAGCAGTCAGATGAATTGGAAGGGGGAGGGGACTTAGCCCATCTTCCATGCTGATCCAGCAGTGGTTATTTTAACTCTTCTTTAGAGATGCTTTTATTTCTTCCATCTACTTACAAGTTTCTTAGAATTTTCCGAGGCCTACTCAGACGCACATTCAGTAGCCTACGTATGCAAAACTTGGTTCCCTACCTCTGTCTAGTAGTCCCACTGTATCAACAAGGTAGAATGCAGCCCCAAGACTGGCTTGGGTTTCAAGGAATTTTAGAGAGTTCTCTGCAACAAAAATAGATTTTGATCTGAGAGGGTAAAATGTGCTTTGTGCTCCAGAGAGGGGGCTCACAGAGGAAACAGGCCGAGCTGATCTCTGGACATGTGCCTTCATGCTCCATGTTTATGCCCAGGGAATGAGTTGCAGGCATTCCCACGCATGAGCAAAAGAGAAGTGCTTGAATCTAGAGAAAACATGACGGTGACTCGGTGTGAGGAAGCCAAGCCATTCTGCCTGAGCTCATGGGGGAAAAGCCATGGGACTCGGAAGTCTGGACTATGAGGAAGAATGGGACTAGGTGGGGTCCTGTGTGTACATGATAGACTGCCGCTGGGTGGCCATTGCTCTTGCCTCTCCCTGCAGTACTGTACTAATTTTAAATGGTTGCCCTTTTAACCTTGGGTGGTCTTAAGAGGGAATTCTGCCTTGGTAAAAGAAACAGCGAGGTTTGGCCCATGAATTGCTCCTGGGTGGTTTAGCTAACTCATCTGAAAAGACCACATCTGCAAATGCCAATTCTCTTAGAGCTCAGAGAGTGGATTGTGAAGGATTATCGGGTACATAAAGCAGAATATTAACTGCACAATTACCTTAAGGATTAAATATTTAATTCCTTTTCCCCCCCCTAGAGCCACAGCCTAAGGGGAAAGGAAAGAGTGGGCAAGCGGTCGTGAGGTGCCGGGGGCAATTTAAACCTGCAAAGCAAAAGAAGTGTGCAAGGGACAACATGCCCTTTTACCGACTCCCCTGGTTTGGGGCAAGCAGAAGGGAAGTGGGGAAATGCCTAGCAAACTACATGGGCAATTGGGGTCTTACAATAAGGCACTGGAAGTGTGACGAAGCCTTTCTGTGCCAGTCACTGCTGCTATGGAAAGCTGTCTTGGCATGACTTCTTTCCCTCTCCCAACAGATTCTACCAAGGTTCTTCCATCTGAACAATTGTAAAAGGGGGGACTTAGGCCGTAGTCATTTGATAAAACCGGAGGCCCACCATGACACATTTATTTCACTGCTTTTGCGGCGGCTGCCCGGGTTCAAGTCTCATGATTTAGATGGGAACTGCATCCTGAAACAGCCTTTTGGAGTGCGCCTAGTGGTTCCCGTTGGTTTTCTGTTGCGCTTGTGAACGTCTTCACTGAAGTGGAGCCTGAACTACTCTTGGCCTGTAACCCTGAGCGGGTCAAACCTTCGCAGAGGGTTTGGAAGTAGGTAACCTCCGTTCCTATGGTTGCTAGTTACACCACTATGGTCTCCTAGGACATGGGACTCTTTGGAAAATACAGCAAATAGCTCTATGTCTTGTAAAAAGAGGCGGTTCCTCAGCAGTCCTGTTTAAATTGAGCTTTCTTCGGATTGGATGGAGAAAGTCCTTTCTCCTCCGTAGGGACCGAGGATTCTTCAAGTGACTGCCCACCCAACTCAGCCTCAGGGAGACCCTCGAGCATCAAGTTTTGACTCGTCTCCTCTGCACTGGTACCCTTCTTACTAATGGCTTTGGACTCGACCTGCTTGTTGCAGCTGGCCACTGCCGCTTTATACTCCTTCCGGAACTCCTTCAGCATCGCCAGGGCCTGCCGGTACTCACGCCAGTTGTCCTTCTTCCTCCGCAGGATGCACACTGCAAAGAACGCGGGAAAGAAAGAGCCTCTTCATGCCGTACACGGCTAAACCATGGAACTCCCACAGGAGGTAGTGATGGCCACCAACTGGGACATAGCTGTCAACTTTTCCCTTTTCTTGCGAGGAATCCTATTCAGAATAAGGGAAACGTTGGCAGCTATGCACTGGGATGGCTTTGGAGGACGATTAGACAAATGCATGGAGGGCTATCGGGGGCTACGAACCACAATGGCTCTGTTCTGCTTCCAATGTTTCTGAATCCCAGTTGCTGGAAACCACAGCAGGGGAGAGGACCCTTGTGCTCGGATCCTGCTTGCCAGTTTCCCACAGGCATCTGGTTGGCCACTGTTAGAACAGGATTTTCCATTAGATGGGCCATTGGCCCAGTGCAGCAGGCTCTTGTGTTCTTATTAACAGAACCAAACTGCAGTCAGGCAGGTCTATTTTTCATTGCATTTGCATAATGTACAGTGGTACCTCGGGTTACAGACGCTTCAGGTTACAGACGCTTCAAGTTACAGACTCCGCTAACCCAGAAATAGTACCTCGGGTTAAGAACTTTGCTTCAGGATGAGAACAGAAATTGTGCTCCGGTAGCGCAGCGGCAGCAGGAGGCCCCATTAGCTAAAGTGGTGCTTCAGGTTAAGAACGGTTTCAGGTTAAGAACGGACCTCCGGAATGAATTAAGTACTTAACCCGAGGTACCACTGTATTCTTCTTCTGCCAGCTGCGAGAGAGGAGCAAGGGAGGTTAGATGGAAAACAGGCTAGCACTGCTGTGTGAGTGAGTCTTAATCTCTTAGTCTATTTTTGTTTTAACTTTTCGGAAGGTTTCATAGAATCGTGAAGTTGGAAGGGACCCTGAGGGTCATTCAGTCCAACCTCCCTGCAAAGCAGGAAAGGGCAGCTACCCCAAATGCGGATCGAACCTGCAACCCTGGCATTCTCAGCACCACCTTCTAACCAACAGAGCTAAAAAAGGTAAAGGTAAAGGACCACTGACAGTTAAGTCCAGTCACGAATGACTCTGGGGTTGCGACGCTCATCTAGCTTTACTGGCCGAGGGAGCCAGTGTTTGTCCACAGTTTTTTCCGGGTCATGTGGCCAGCATGACTAAGCCGCTTCTGGTGAAACCAGAGCAGCGCACGGAAATGCTGTTTACCTTCCCACCGGAGCAGTACCTATTTATCTAATTGCACATTTTACGTGCTTTCGAACTGCTAGGTTGGCAGGAGCTGGGAGAGAGCAACGGGAGCTCACTCCGTTGCAGGGATTCGAACCACTGACCTTCTGATCGGCAAGTCCAAGAGGTTCAGTGGTTTAGACCACAGCGTCACCCACGTCCCCCACCAACAGAACTAAGTGTTGCTCATTTTTCTTAATTTTTCTCACTGATCCGTTTGTTGCATTACCTTGTTTGTAATCTGCTCAGAGGTTTCTCCTTTCTTTCTGCAAGCAAGTGGTGCGTTAATTTTATGAAATAAACAAATACCTAGCGGCATCTGTATGATATTTGTGGGGTTGCGCATCTTCAGGAGGATTTCTTCCAGCTTCTGCAGCCGGGTCTTTTCAGCTGGTGGCGGACGGACACTCAAGGCCTGCACAGAAAGCGGATCAAAATGAGAAGGCCATGCACAATCCCTGCATCTTTACTTACCGTTCCCTCTATTGGTGATGCTCAGGAGTGCGGGCCGATCCTTATGCAGTGGTACCTCAGGTTACAGACGCTTCAGGTTACAGACGCTTCAGGCTACAGACTCCGCTAACCCAGAAATAGTACCTCGGGTTAAGAACTTTGCTTCAGGATGAGAACATAAATCGTGTTCTGGCAGCGCGGAAGCAGCAGGAGGCCCCATTAGCTAAAGTGGTGCTTCAGGTTAAGAACAGTTTCAGGTTAAGAACGGACCTCCGGAATGAATTAAGTACTTAACCCGAGCTACCACTGTATAGCCAAAATGGTGCGGGGGGGGGGTGCTAAAAAACAATGAGGCAGCTGGATGAGGACTGAGCATGCTCAGGGGCCACGGAATGCCCAGTGTCTGCTTTTTTGGGGGGGGGGACAGGAGAGGAGGGAGGAATGCAAATGAGCATCCTGGAGGGTGTTGTGTCTGTCTGCCAGCCCTTCACGCTCCACGCTGCAACCTTTTGCTGGGGATTGCCTACTGAGGTATAAATAAAGGTAAAGGACCCCTGACAGTTAAGTCCAGTCACGAACAACTCTGGGGTTGCGGCGCTCATCTCACCTTCAGGCCAAGGGAGCCGGCGTTTGTCCGCAGACAGTTTTTCCGGGTCATGTGGCCAGCAGGACTAAGCCGCTTCTGGAGAAACCAGAGCAGCACAAAAATCTGTGCCTTCCCCCGCCTTCCATTCTACATCATAGTTGTGGTGTCCCTGAGGTTCTGCACCTAGTGTGACCGAACCGGTTGTGTCCCGCTAAATCTGCCTCTGTTGTCATCTTCCTTAGTGCTATTCTGTATATTGCTTTTTATAGGGTACAGTAATGGAGACGGGCAGTGAGTTTACGGAACCTAAAGGGGGGGTGGCTCCGAAAAGTTTGGAAGTCACTAATCTAGAGGGTGACCCCAGTACAATTTAGCATCGATATTTTGCAAAGTATTTCACAAAGCGCTTTCTTGATGTGCTTGTTCATTTGACAACACGCCCCCCCCCTTTTTATCTTCCCATTTTACAGATAGGGGACTGAGGCACAGAGGGAACCGTTTGCCAAACACCCCTCCCCTGAGCAGAAGTTTGAGCTCCAACCTCCCAGGTCTAGAGGCAAGAGTTTTACTTCCCTAGATACCATTTACCGTATTTTTCGCTCTATAAGACGCACCTTTTTCCTCCTAAAAAGTAAGGGGGAATGTATGTGCGTCTTATGGAGTGATGTGTGGTTGATCGCTGGCTCCCTTTCCTGCCCCGGCCCTTGCCCAGGCCTCCATTCTTGAATGTTCTGCGTACGGAGGCTGTTTGTTTCCCCAGCGACATGAGACTGGCTGATTAGATTATCTGTCTGGAAACAGTAGAAACGGCACCCTTTCCTTTCCTAAAGAACCTGCAGAACTGTGAGCTGAACCCCATAAAAACAAGATTTTTTTCCCTTTGCAAAGTAAGCTGCACAACTTTGAGCTGATCCTCAAAAAAAACGGGGGTTTTCCCCATTCCTCCTCTAAAAACTAGGTGCGTCTTATGGTCTGGTGCGTCTTATGGAGCGAAAAATACAGTACCTTTTTCTCTGCAGGCACATAAGGCTTCTGGTAGCTGTCCAGCCTGGCCTTTGACTCGCGGTACACACGGGGATATCGGAGCGCCTTCTCCAGAGCTTGGACATTGTGCTGTATTCCTGGTTGAAATAAAAATGGGAGCAGAGGGGAAATTGCGGGTGGGAACCATGTTAACGTAAACCCTGTTTAGAAGATCTCTCAGGAATCCAACTAGAAAATAAATTCCACCACGACACCACAAAGCTCTTTAAAATAAGCAACAAGCAATAAGATATACCACTCAACTATTTCTGAATTATGTTAAGGTGGGAAAGAGCAAAAGACGACTGACCCCCTGCTCCCCCCTCCCCATACAAGATTATGAAGGGAAATGAATCCCTTTTACTCCCCCAACAGAAAGCCCTGAACCTTTTCTCCTCTGCAATTGGGGAGGCTTAATCCACTCTGAAGTGGCCTGCAAATTTAATCCACTTTATCCAAAAAGGGGGAAAGTTATACAGTGGTAGATCGGTTTTCAAATGGTCCGGAAGACCATTCGAGTTCTGAAACGTTCGAAAACCGAAAACACAATACGGAAAATTCAATGTTCGACTTCCGAGGCATGTTTGAAAACCGAAGCGTTTACTTGCAGGTTTACGGCATTCGAAAACCGAAATGTTCGTCAACGGAGACGTCCGAAAACTGAGGTACCACTGTAGTTGTTTTTAGATTTACCATTCTAGTGAACGGGGACCACAGAGCTTCATTTTACACACAGCAACTCAGCACCCGAAACACAGATCAATGCAGAGAGTACAGAGTGACTTCAAGAAATAGATGTGCATTTTTAAAAACGTGAGTACATACACTAGGTGAATCTTGAGGGCCCATGCAGTGTAGACAATGCAGAGACAGATGGACCTTTACAAAAGTTAGATGGTAGCTCTCTGTGTGATGGGAGAGGAACGTTCAACCATGGGCCCCAGCCAAGATCCTTTTGTCAACTGGAACAAGGAACATTTCCAGCAGTCCCAGGTCAACTCACCCACTGGGTCAACGAAATCCGCGCCAGGGTCTCCGCCGAGCAGCTCTTCATAACCCTTGTATTTTTCGGGGACTGGCTGGGCTTGCCTTTTTCCTTTGCCTGACATCTTACGTGGGGATGCCGCCCTTTCAGTCTTCGGCAAGGGACCAGACTCCTCGTCCACCTTCAGACCCAAGACAGAAATGGAGGTATGTGAGAGTCATACACAAAACCCACACAGAAACATATCATTGCTTATTTCAACTCGCTTGTGGAAACAACTCAGAGGCCATGAAAGAAGGAAGGTTAACAACAGGAAGATTTAAAGGAACTATTGGAAAGACTATTCAAGGCAGCAGAGATATGAGATGATCAGAGCCCCCCCCCCCCCAAACGTGAAGCATGGGAAGTCCCAACAATTTTTTTTTATAATTTAGGCAGAATATTTGGACTAGAGGGACGCGGGTGGCGCTGTGGGTAAAACCTCAGCGCCTAGGGCTTGCCGATCGTATGGTCGGCGGTTCGAATCCCCGCGGCGGGGTGAGTTCCCGTCTTTCGGTCCCAGCTCCTGCCCACCTAGCAGTTCGAAAGCACCCCTAAGTGCAAGTAGATAAATAGGTACCGCTTTATAGCAGGAAGGTAAACAGCGTTTCCGTGTGCTGCGCTGGTGCTGGCTCGCCAGAGCAGCTTCGTCACGCTGGCCATGTGACCCGGAAGTGTCTCCAGACAGCGCTGGCCCCCGGCCTCTTAAGTGAGATGGGCGCACAACCCTAGAGTCGGACACGACTGGCCCGTACGGACAGGGGTACCTATTTGGACTATTTGATATGTATATGTAGTCCCAAAACATCTGGAGGGCCGAGTTTGGAGATGCCTGCAATATGGACTTCAAACCGGTTTTGGGACGATACATTGTCTAGTGTAAACTACAGGTTGGGATTCTAGAATGGCTTCATTGGTAAACATTTCTTGCTTAAATACCATGGCGTACTGCCAGCTGACATACCTGCGTCATGAAAATGGATTCTGTTTCCTCTGCTTCCACGAACTCCCCGCTGCCGCTAAACACCTCGCCCTCACTAGAAAGACTATCATATGTTTCAAAAATAGGCTTCGTGCTCGAGTGGACTTTGGCAAAGAGCATGTAAAGCTCCCTAGAAGACGACCCAGACAGGCCACATTCCACAGAAGTTAAGCTGGCTGGTCGAGATTCTGAAAACTCCTCTTCCTCTGATCCATCTTGGGGCTCGGAACCTGATCGGTCGGGTTCTTGGACCGGTGAGGTGGCCGGTGGAACGGGTTCCAGATGATCCTGCCCTCCTGGAGGGGATCCGGTTGGTTGCGAAGTCCAAGAAAGATTCCGTTCAGCTGAAGGAGGGCTTGGCTGGGCCAAGTCCTGCTCCCCTGGAGGGGATCCATGTGGTGGAACGGGCTCTGGCGGAATCTGCTCTTGTGCAGGTGAGCTGGGCAGTGGAGCAGGTTCCAGGTGATCTTGTTCTGCTGGAGGGGATCCAGGTGGTGGAACGGGCTCAGAGGGAGCTGGTTCCTCCAAGCGGGGCATCGATGGAGAGATGGGTTCTGCCAGGTCCTGAGAGGGCTCCACCTGATCTTGCCCTTCTGGAGGAGAAGTGGTTGGCAGGAGAGTCCCAGACAAGTGTGGTGGAGCAGGTCCAGGCAAACTTTCGGAAGCTGAACTGTGTGGCAGAGTTGGCTCCACCTGATCTTGACCTTCTGCAGGAGAAGTGGTTGGCAGGAGAATCCCCGGTGGACCTGCGGAGGTTAATCTAGTAGCTGGGACAAGTTCTGGCAAATCCGGTCCTTGGGGAGCTGAGCTGGCTGGTGGGATGGGTTCCGGGTGATCACCCTCCACTGCTGGCGGTCCAGCTGGTGGAGAGGCATCAGGAAAGCCCTGTCCCACCGACAGGGATCTGGCTGGAGACCCGGACAAGTCCTGCTCCCCTGCGGGAGAATGAGCTGGTGGAAGAGGTTCTGATCTACTTCGTCCTGGCAAAAGCGAGCTGCGGGGGGGGAACGGCCTCAGCTGATCTGGTTCTGCTGGAGGACCTTCGGAGAGACCCTGCTCTTGCAAAGGCAAAGGTGAGTTGGGAGGAGGGACAGGAGCACCGTGGTCCTGCCCCGACAAAGACAATGAGATGAACTGAGGCCTCCTGGGCAAGTCTTGTCCCTTTGAAGGAGCTGTGATCAGAGGGCTGGGTTCAGGCAGATTCTCTTCAGGTGGGAGCTGCTCCACAGGAGGTTCAGGTGGGAGCTGCTCCACAGGAGGTTGAGTGGACGCAACATTTCCAAACACTAAGTCAGCTAGCGAAGACTGGCCTTCAGGAACGTCTTCCAGCTGGTCTGCTGAGAGCTGGTCTGCTGAAGCATCACAAACACAACACTCCAGAGAAGAGGGTGCAGATATTTCCTCCTCCTTAAGAGGCAAGACGGGCTTCTCTGGTTTATACGGTAGCGAAAATCTCTTGATGGGTGGAAGAGGCTCGTCCAGACTCACTCTTTTATTGGGATCCAGATCTGCACCTGTCCACAGCTGCCAGAAGGTGGTCTCCAGGTGGTCTTCTAGCATCTGAGGCCGCTTTTGGACCTTGGGCAGCTGTGCTTTCACCTGCAAAAGACACAGAAGGCCACGGTGTGATGCATTCTAGACCTGGGAGGACCACAGCGGAACAGTCTCCTGTCTTTCCAAACCCAGCACCCATCCCTGGCCGCAGCCTACAGCTCTTAAAACCCTAACCATTAATCAGCAGAGCTGGCACTATTTCAGCTGCCCCATGGTGCCCATTCCACATTCGTAAGGCCTTCTTGTCGTCGTTTTGCAATCAAATGGTGCAAAAACTTCATGAAATAAATAACCACAAGTGTCGTTCTTCCTGCACCCCACCCAATCATAGCTGTCAACTTGCAGATTTGAAAATAAGGGACCAACAGCCTCAAAAATAAGGGATCAGCAGCCAAAATAAGGGATTTTGCTTAGCTTATGCACGTCGGGGCTGCTGTCGTCCTGGCGCGAGGAGTTCCATCGGCCCTTCCCCGCCCGAGAGAGAGGGAGGGAGGGAGAGAGCCTGGCATGAGGCGGTTGCGGCGCAGCCGCAGCCGCTGAAGCACCGCCCTTCTCCATCCCTCCCCATCCCCTTCTCTTCCTCCGCCCTCAGGCCGCTTCCTCAGCCACTGCCGCCTCCAGCTTCCCATGGCAGCGCAGCGGAAGTCTCACAAGAGAGGGGCTGCCTGCCCACCCGCCGCCACCTGTCTCCTCATGATGTGCCCCTGAGGGGGAAAAGGGAGAGACAGAGACACGGCAGCTCGTGCGCACTCTCTCTCTTGCTCTCTCGAGGCGGAGGACCCTGAGCCACTGCTTCCCTCCCGAGCCGGGCGAGCATGAAACCCGGGAAATTTAAGGGACATCATCAACCCCGGACAGCAGCGGGAAATGGCGCTAGTATAAGGGAGTTTCCCGCCAAATAAGGGACGGTTGACAGCTATGCACCCAATCACCGTTGCACTTTTCAGAAACTAAGCAGTGGGAGAAAACAGCACCCCTTTTCCCATTGCAGAGGAGTATGTTTAGGAAGATTTGGGGAATGAACAGAGCTGAGAAAATGAGAAGCTGGCCAGGGAAACTCAGGGCTTAAGAGATGGATGGAGGAACCCATAGGCCCTCCAGATGTGGTCAGGCTCCTTCTCCCATCAGCCTCATCCAAAGTGGCCAAGGGTCAGGGAGGATGGGAGTTGGGAGTTCAAAATCTGAAAGGTCCAGAAGTTCCTTATTCTGAGCCTAGAAGGGGATGCATCTGCTGCTGGCAGAACAGGAGGAGGCAGGACTTTGGAAGGGAAGGAACGAGATCTTGGATCTGGGTTGCCAAATAACAACAACTGGTTGTTGTTGTTGTTGTTGTTGTTGTTGTTGTTGTTATTTCTTACCCAGGATGGGGGGATTGGGGGTTACTGGTATGTTTTTCTTCTGGCTTTCATTATGTATTTAGTGTTTTTATCTCGTATTTTTATGCTGTGAACCGCCCTGATACCTTCGGGTGATGGGTGGCGTACAAATTTAATAAATAATAATGAAATAATTCATCCTAAGGCCCAAGGGCAGGTCATAGCAATTTGATATGAAAACGAGTTTAAAACAAATGACCGCCACAGCAATTGGTCGGGTCCTGAAAATGCACATTTCAGGTGTCAGGGGCCAGGGAAAGGAGGCGTGTCTTCAGCTTATGATGGAAACTACGGTATGCAAGGAAGTTGCCAAGCGCACCTTTGTAGGGAGGGAATTCCATGGCTGAGTATCTGTGACACAGATTGCATTCTCCCAGGCCACCCCCACCAGCTTGCGCCTGAGAGTGGAGAAACTACTAAGAGGGTCCCCTCTGCTGATCTTAACACCTGGGAGGGTCTGTAGGGGAGCAGCAGTAGGTGGGCAGAAGCTAAAATTCACATATTACACTGAACTCCCTGTGCCAGCCAAATCTTTAGGTTATGAGTCTCTCTCAGCTGCAGGGAGGTTCCTTGGCCCTTGGCAAGCAACAGTGGAAACATAGAATCCTAGAGTTGGAAGAGACCACAAGGGTCATCGAGTCCAACCCCCTGCCAAGCAGGAAACACCATCAGAGCACTCCTGACATATGGTTGTCAAGCCTCTGCTTAAAGACCTCCAAAGAAGGAGACTCCACCACACTCCTTGGCAGCAAATTCCACTGTCGAACAGCTCTTACTGTCAGGAAGTTCTTCCTAATGTTTAGGTGGAATCTTCTTTCTTGTAGTTTGGATCCATTGCTCCGTGTCCGCTTCTCTGGAGCAGCAGAAAACAACCTTTCTCCCTCCTCTATGTGACATCCTTTTATATCTTTGAACATGGCTATCATATCACCCCTTAACCTCCTCTTCTCCAGGCTAAACATGCCCAGCTCCCTTAGCCGTTCCTCATAAGGCATCGTTTCCAGGCCTTTGACCATTTTGGTTGCCCTCCTCTGGACACATCATCTTCCTCTTGCCCCCATTCTCCTCAATAAACAACAACAGAATCGTAGAGCTGGAAGGGAACCCACCGGTCATCTAGTCCAACCCCCTGCAATGCAGGAATCACAAAGAATTCCTATGCCCCCAACCTCTGTTTAAAAGCTTCCCATTCTGAAACGGACTTCCTTAACGCCTTCCTAAAGGGCTCCTACCTTCCGGCTAGGCTTGTTGGGTATAAAGATACGTGGCTTTTCCAGTTTCGAAATTTTCTTCCGAACCATTTTAATCCCCAGCTTGTTCTGAAGGAAACTGGTGAGTAAAGGTGGGTCACCTGGAAAGGAAGGGAAGAAAAGAAAGGGGGAGGGAATCGTCATTAAGCAACTGGGTGGTCTATGTTGCATAGATTAGCTTCACTTCCATGATGCATTCCGACTAGCGACAAAGAGGAACCACATGACAGCACAGAGAGTGGAGACAGCTGCAGCAATGCTGTGCAGACTTGGGGCTAAAAAATTGCACCTGAGTGCTCCAAACTCTATGAATTCTGCAACCTACATAAAATGTGTTGATTGAGGCAACGTAAATTTTTTCTTATGACTTTGCCCTCTTTATTCTGGCTCTCCTAGTCACAGGAAGAGGTGAGATCTTCAGAGCACAGAAAATCTAATTTAGGCACCTTCTGGTTTCTAAGGTTTCACAGCAGGCATTTTCATGCCTATAACCACAGGGACGCAGGTGGCGCTGTGGGTTAAACCACAGAGCCTTGGACTTGCCAATCAGAAGGCCGGCGGTTCGAATCCCCGCGACGGGGTGAGCTCCCGTTGCTCGGTCCCTGCTCCTGCCAACCTAGCAGTTTGAAAGCACGTCAAAGTGCAAGTAGATAAATAGGTACCGCTCTGGTGGGAAGGTAAACGGCGTTTCCATGCGCTGCTCTGGTTTGCCAGAAGTGGCCTAGTCATGCTGGCCACATGACCCGGAAGCTGTAAGCCGGCTCCCTCGGCCAATAAAGCAAGATGAGTGCTGCAACCCCAGAGTCGGTCACGACTGTACCTAATGTTCAGGGGCCCCTTTACCTTTACCTAACCACAGGGACTAGAAAATGGTTGCTGCTGTTCTCGTTTTACCGCTGCGCGATGTGGTGAAAGGGTTGCCGTGGAACGTCAGCTCGGTCAGCGATGGGAAAAGAGCCACGGCTAACAAATCTTCCTCGTGTTCGATCTGCAAATCAGAACACAGCAGCGCTTTCAGGCTGGTAGGCGACCATGAGTCACGGCTGTGAAAGGGAGCCAGCATTAAAAGGACCAGCATTGAGATTTAGGCTTAGGAAGGAGGCTGGTGCATTGGGGCTACCCCACTTCAAAAAGGGGCTCACAGGACCAAATATTCACACAATCTATCCATCCATCCATCCATCAATCAATCAATCAATCAATCAATCAATTCCTGGACATAGAAAATGCAGCCAGCATCAAAGAAACAATGCTGAAGATAATGCAGACATTGTCTTTAACCTCAGGTAAACATCCATATGCGCATAAACATACTCCACTGATGTGCTGGTGAGCATGTGGGCACAGAGGCAGCTATAGACACCTGTGGTGGACATGCACAAAAGTGGCAAATTGGGGGGAACAAGTGCTTAACGTCATAAGCAAAATTACTCATCAGCGTATCGTGAAGTCTCCAGAGCCTGCGCTATAGAGCCTGTGTTTAAGCGACGACTGAAATCAGGACTTGGTGGATGAACCAATAATTGGATTTCATTTAGCAGCAACACATAGGGTTATAGCCACATTCAGGAGAGACTTCGAACGCTTGGTACAAGGGAGGGTGGCGTATTGCCCTGAGGGAAAAATTGCCTCACAAATTAAGACTGGCAAGTGGAAGAAAGCAGAGAGGCGCCTTTGCTGGAGCTTCATTCCGTTCACTAATTATCCAGGAAACCGAAGACCAGAAACAAAGGCAACTTGTGGGTCACTTCATAAGAACATGTTTTGCAGATGATTAGATACTATTTTAAGTTGTGGTGCATGTATAGGAATATAGGCCTTCGTAATATATATATTTGGGGGGGGGGTCTTTCTTTTGAAGAAAGAAATAAAGAAAGAAAGAAAATTTGCGTGTCAGGGAGAAGGATTAGAGCCTTGCCTCCTCCCTGAGGGGTCTAGATTTCTGTCTGGAAGATTGGTTTTGGGAGGGTGTTTTTTATGAAGAAGAATGATGGGCACCAACTTGCAACTCTGAAGTGCCACAGAGATTTGCCACCTCTGCCACCACTTGTTCTTAGTGGTGGCGTCTGAGTGTTGTCATAATATTTTCGAGGTGTGGCAGAGCATCTTTTTGGCATGCAAAGGTGTTTCCTGCCCCACCCTATACTCCTCTGCCGCCAGAAATACCTGCCAGGGAGGGGCTTTGAAGCCTGAGGTCCTCTAGACACCTGAAAGAGCGTCTCCATTCCCATCGTTCTGCCCAGACACTGAGGTCCAGCTCTGAGGGCCTGAAAGACCTACATTGGCTCCCAGTATGTTTCCAAGCACAATTCAAAGTGTTGGTGCTGACATTTAAAGCCTTAAACGGCTTCGGCCCAGTATACCTGAAGGAGCGTCTCCATCTCCATCATTCTGCCCGGACACTGAGGTCCAGTGCCAAGGGCCTTCTGGCAGTTCCCTCGCTGCAAGAAGCCAAGCTACAGGGAACCAGGCAGAGGGCCTTCTCGGTGGTGGCACCCACCCTGTGGAACGCCAACCCTCAGATGTCGAGGAAATAAGCAACTATCTGACTTTTAGAAGACACCTGAAGGCAGCCCTGTTTAGGGAAGTTTTTTATGTTTCAAGTTTTATTCTGTTTTCAGTTCTGTAGGGAGCCGTCCAGAGCGGCTGGGGAAACCTAGCCAGATGGGTGGGGTATAAATAAAATTATGATGTTGAGGACTAGAAACCAGGTCCTCCAACGGGGCGATATAAGATCATAGCGATTCCTAGACATACCCGCCTCTACCATTTGTTGCAAAAGATCAGTGTGTCTCGTTAACAGTGGAAAAGGAAGGATCCAGTCACCTGGTTGTTGGCCAGGCTGAGAAACCTCAGCTCCGGTAGGGGAAGAGTGAACTCGGGGATGAAACTGGCACAGGAGGCCTTAGAAGCGATCTGCGGTGAAGGAGAGCTTTCCTGAAAGGAAGGCAGAAGAGAGGTAAGAAACAGAAACCAGGCCACCAAAGAAGAAAGAGGAGCTGCCCCAATGCATCATGGGTTGTCGTGATCCTTGCCCTTATAATCTCTGCATATGGGTGTGTCAGTCTCTCCCTGGGACTGTCGAACTCCAGAAGGCAAGTGGTGGCTCTGTGATGCCACCTGACAATAACATATAATAATAATACCTTTATTGTCAAAGTACCACCTGTGTACAATGAAATTAACCAAGCCTCCCCCCAAAACACTCAGTCTCATTGCACTCTGTGTGCTTGTCGCACAACACACCAACCCCGAAAGTCAGTTGCACTATATTATTTTCCATTCAGCAGCCTAATAGCCCACAGATAGAAGCTGTTTTTTAGCCTGTTGGTATGACTGATTATAGGGACGTGGGTGGCGTTGTGGGTTAAACCACAGAGCCTAGGACTTGCCGATCAGAATGTCGGCAGTTCGAATCCCCGTGACGGGGTGAGCTCCCGTTGCTCGGTTCCTGCTCCTGCCAACCTAGCAGTTCAAAAGCACAAAGTGCAAGTAGATAAATAAGTACCGCTCTGGCGGGAAGGTAAACGGCGTTTCCGTGCGCTGCTCTGGTTCGCCAGAAGCAGCTTAGTCATGCTGGCCACATGACCCGGAAGCTGTACGCCGGCTCCCTTGGCCAATAAAGCGAGATGAGCGCCACAACCCCAGAGTCGGTCACGACTGGACCTAATGGTCAGGGGTCCCTTTACCTTTATCTTATACTTCTAGATCTCCTGCCTGAGGGTACAAGATTAAAGAGGTGCTGGCAGGGGTGTGAAACGTCCCTGAGAATTTTCCTCGCTATCCTAAGGCATCAATCCCTTGAGATGTCATCTAATGGGCTCAGGGGACAAACCATGATATCACCACCCTCTGTAGAGATATGTGCGTAGTACCAAGCTTCGGGGAATCAGATCCCTCCCCCAGTGGCAGTAAATAAGGAGATCAAACAAAAGGAGCGTTCTTACCAGTTGAAAAAAGGTAAAGGACCCCTGACAGTTAAGTCCAGTTGTGAATGACTCTGGGGTTGCGGCGCTCATCTTGCTTTATTGGCTGAGGGAGCCGGCGTTTGTCCGCAGACAGTTTTTCCAGGTCATGTAGCCAGCATGACTAAGCCGCTTCTGGCGAAACCAGAGCAGCGCACGGAAACGCCATTTACCTTCTCGCCGCAGTGGCACCTATTTATCTACTTGCACTGGTGTGCTTTCGATCAGAAGGTCAGCGGTTCGAATCCCTGCGACGGGGTGAGCTCCCATTGCTCAGTCCCTGCTCCTGCCAACCTAGCAGTTCAAAAGCACATCAAAGTGCAAGTAGATAAATAGGTACCGCTCCAGCAGGAAGGTAAACGGCATTTCCGTGCGCTGCTCTGGTTCGCCAGAAGTGGCTTAGTCATGCTGGCCACATGACCCGGAAGCTGTACGCCGGCTCCCTCGGCCAATAAAGCGAGATGAGCGCCGTAACCCCAGAGTCGTCCGCAACTGGACCTAACGGTCAGGGGTCCCTTTACCCTTTATCTAGAGCCGATGAGGATGACTTGAAAGAAAAGAAAAATCTTACCTGGGTTGGTATGTCTGGGGACCAGGTTGGAAAGATAACTTCTGTTTTTTGTAAAAATAAAATAGAGAAAGAATAATATCAGTATCAAGATGCTGAATACAGGTGAAGGATAAACAGGATAAACTAAGATGGCAGCCCTAACCATGGCTATATCCTATGAGATTCAATGGGGCACTTCCAAAGAAACCGTGAGCTGTAACCAAGGGTTGTTCCTGACTTGCTGTTCATGGTTTGTTTTGGGGAGAAAAACTCTGAATTGCCTTGGCCCATTCAACTTAGTACTGTCTATTAGTATTGTTGTTGCTGCTGCTGTTGTTACCACCTTGCATTTCATTGCTCCCACACATACTGAAGAGCCTTCATTTTTCAATAAATTGATTAGATGGTCCTCCTTCTCTTGTCCTAACTAGGTCTGTCAATTTTATCATTTGCACTGCTCCTCGGCTAGCCATACATCTAACGTCGAAGAGTTAAGATTTTCACCCAATTAATAGCCATAAGAGTGGCTATCAGTACCGTATTGGCCCGAATATAAGCCTCACTTTTTCCCCCAAATACTGACCGTGAAAAAAGTGAGGTTTAAATTCGCGACCTTACAAAAATTGGCTTTTACGATATCACTGCTGAAACATACATAACATACAGTAAAATGGAACAGGTGTGAGTGCCTGTGGAATTTTAAGGGAGCAACTTATATTCAGGTATTGTCTCTCCCCCCCCCCCCCGCCGCCGCCTTGAATTTTAAAGGTGTGGCTTATATTCGGGTGCGGCTTATATTCGGGCCAATACGGTAAATAATAATAATAATAATAATAATAATAATAATAATAATAATAATAAATTTATATCCCACTCTCCCCAGCCGAAGCCGGGCTCAGAGCAGCTAACAACAGTAAAATGATACAACATTCTAAAATCATTTCATTATAAAATCAGTTCAAATCAGATTAATGGCAACCATTGGGCTAGAGTTCTGTGAGGATTGCCAAAATGTACTGTCAGTTCTCTTATCTTCTGATAAAACCTGGTCCTTAAGTTAAAATTTTATGCTGTTAATAAATGGTTTATTTTTTGTTTGTTTTTTGTTTCCTAGGCTTGGTTAGCTTCTTTCACCATCATCCACGGGGCGAGGAGCACCAATGCACTACAAAGGAAAAATATATAATTATGGCCCACCAGTCCTGTCTGGGTCCTTGCTGTTTTGGAAAACAATGTACTCCGGCTGCCCACCACCAGCCGGCGACTTATCCTGGCGGATCTGTTTCCCAGCACTCTTGCGGCTGCGCAATCCTTCCCTGATGCCCGACTTGGCAGATAAGGGATGGATGGAGAATCGGCCGCTGTCCAAGTGGTGGAGATACGGCACCTCTCTGATTCCGTTTCTGTCCAAGTTTAACTGCTTCAGGCTGAAATGGAAACAAGGAGGCCAGCGGTAAGGCCAAGGTTTGCAGAACTCCTGCAGAGACCAGGGCAAGGCGCAAGACCGTTTCCCGATTATTACTATATAATATTATTGCTAAATTTATTAGTCACTTTTTGCCACGTGACATACAAGACGACTTACCAAAAAATAACAATCAAATAGGAAAACTTGGAGTGCGTGGGGAATACAGTAATACATCCCATGCTCTCTAAAATGCCATAGATAGTTAGAAGCCAAAGAAAGGTCTGGTTAACAAGGAACTGCTTTGCCTGTTGCCAGAAAATAGATAACAATGGTGCCAGAAGAGACTCCCTGGAGAGAGCATTCCACAAACGGGGAGCCACCACTGAAGAGGCCCGTCCTCATGTTGCCACCCTCCGGACCTGACATGGACATTCCCTGCCCCCCCCCCATCGTTCTGCCCATACACTGAGGTCCAGCTCCGAGGGCCTTCTGGTGGTTCCCTCCCTGTGAGAAGTGAGGTTACAGGGAGCCAGGCAGAGGGCCTTCTCAGTGGTGGCACCCAGCCTGTGGAACGCCCTCCCAGAAGATGTCAAGGAAATAAACAACTATGTGACTTTTAGAAGACATCTGAAGGCAGCCCTGTTTAAGGAAGTTGTTAATTTTTGATATTTTATCATGTTTTTAATATTCTGTTGGGAGCCACCCAGAGTGGCTGGGAAAACCCAGCCAGATGGGCGGGGTATAAGTAAAAAATTATTATTATTATTACATTATTATAGCAAGCACAGGAGGTCTTCCTTACCTGCGGAGGTTGGCGAGGCTGACAAAGACGTTGGCATGGGAGAGGCGGTTGTCGTCCAAGAGCAAGACTTCCAGAGCCGGGAACCTCGGGGAGCTCTCACTGCCAAGGGAAACGAACAGTGACTTTGGCTGTGCCACATCACTCAGGAAAATGCAAAAGGGGAGAGGAGGCTGCAGTGTAAGACTTTGACAGAGAAAGGAAGAGATGTGGAGCCCTCAAGATGCTGCTGAACTACAACTCCCATCATCCCCCAGCTAGCATATCCTGTGGTTGGAGGTGATGAGAATCGCCCCGATCTGGCCACAGTGATCCATGCGACGGTCACCTCCAGGCTTGACTACTGTAATTTGCTCTACGCGGGGCTGCCCTTGAAGCTGTCCCAGAAACTCCAGCGGGTTCAGAATGCTGCAGCGAGGCTCCTCACGGGGTCTCTGCCATGGGAGCATATTCACCCAGTGCTTTTCAAGCTGCACTGGCTCCCGGTGGAATACAGGGTCAGGTTCAAGGTGCTGGTTTTGACCTTTAAAGCCCTTCACGGCCTAGGACCCTTGTACCTACGGGACCGCCTCTCCCGGAATGCCCCACGGAGAGCCTCAAGGTCCATAAATAGCAACACCCTAGTGGTCCCGGGCCCTAAGGAAGTTAGATTAGCTTCAACCAGAGCCAGGGCCTTTTCAACGCTGGCTCCGGCCTGGTGGAACGCTCTGTCTCACGAGACCAGGGCCCTGCAGGATCTGATTTCTTTCCGCAGGGCCTGTAAGACAGAGTTGTTCCGCCTGGCCTTTGGCTTGGAGCCAGTTTGATTCCCTCCCTCTCTTTCTTTTTTCTTTTTCCTTTCTCCTCCTGCGATGAGGCTGCATTTTAATATTTTAATGTTTCAATATTTTAATGTTGTATTTTAATCTTGTTTTTAAGTTGTATTCATTCAACTTGTTTTTATTATTGCTTGTTAGCCGCCCTGAGCCCAGCCTTGGCTGGGGAGGGCGGGGCATAAATAAAAATTATTATTATTATTATTATTATTATTATTAATGCACCACGTTGGCTTTCCCTGATCTACAGGTTCCACAAACCCCACGCGGCCCGACCTCCCCCCCCCCAACAAATAAAAACTCTTGCTTGCCACCTTCCTCTCCCCATGGGCTTACCTCTCGGGGGCAGCCAGATCGAGGGGAAGCGAAGTCAGCCCATTGGCGGTGAGATGGAGGGCTTTTAAGTGGGACAAAATTCCCAGGGCTCGGACGTCCTCGGGAGAAAGGTTGTTGTATGAGAGATCCAAGACCTGGAGCACAGGCAAAGCAGGCAGTTCCATGGCTGGGGAAGAACCAGCGTCACCTCTAACCCAGCCACAGCAGAAAGAACGACACTGTGAGATGTTTTTATTGCCAATGGCTTTGGGGGTGAAATAAAAAAGTTAAGGTCTTATATATAAAATAAATGTTCATAAACGTACCAAGCAAACACGTACATAAATATATAATCCACATGTCTGAAGCAGCACAGGAAAACAGCCCTGAAACCATTTTGACTCCCAGACTGACCAAATGATTTCTCTGCAAGGTCAAGGAAAGTGGAAAAGCCTCCCTATTGTCTTTTCATTCACAAATCCTGTCTTAAGGGTATGTCTGCGTATGAATAGGGTGAGTCTGTGACCTGGCTCAGGAACTAAGTATTTGTCATTACAAAAGACTGGCCAGGCTCCCCAGGGTATCCAATCAAGTAAGCATTAACAGGTAACCTGCCAGGTAGGAGGTAAACAACACACTCAGATTTCTGTTGTAGACCGCCCTTTCTGTGATGTAGGTATGATGTTTCTGGAGGTGGTCTTGGACTCCAGGGCTAGCAATTTAAAATGTCTATATAAGGGCGAGCACACCTTTGTTCAGGGTCCTCCTCCTCCTGCGTGTGAAGGGGGCACCCTGTTGCAACAGTTCAATAAAAATCAGGCTTACTAGCTGCTTTGCTTCTCAATATTCTCT
The DNA here is from genome assembly GCF_964106645.2 of Podarcis pityusensis. NCBI lineage: Eukaryota > Metazoa > Chordata > Lepidosauria > Squamata > Lacertidae > Podarcis > Podarcis pityusensis. Next base: position 6,717,814 of record NC_138027.1, read on the forward strand.
GGTTGGCCTCTGTTATTTTCTCTGACCGATGGAGAACCTGCAAAGGACTCTGTAAGGGCTCTTGTGTTCCCCATAAGGGAATAAGGGCAGGTTTTCGTTTATTACAGGGGCCTCAATTAAGGTGACAGGTTTTGCCATGGGTTACTTTTTTCGAGTCATTTATTGAGATCCAATGGGATTGTCTTCTGTTTGGTTTCTCGTTTTCCCATCACGAGACCTCCCAAGGCAGCTGGGAGGGAGTGAAAGGAGGAATTAAACAATCACGTTGCAATGTCTCCTCCTCCCTGGTGTAACAAATGGCATGGTTTGGATGGGCCTAAAGATGGCTGAACTGTCAGTGAACTGATCGTGAACTGTGTTGTATAAACGATAATTGAATGTGGAAAACATCACAATTTTGGGGGCAAAAACGGTGTGTACCAGGAACGGTACAGAACAGCACATACAGATGAACAACGAGGTGTATATATGGCAAATCCCTCCAGCCTAAGTTGTGAGCCAGACATTGACTGCGCTGTCGTCTGCCAATCGTGGCTCTTACTGAACCTGATCAATCTAATCCAGAATGCGGCAGCTAGACTGGTGACTGGGGGCGGCCGCCGAGACCATATAACACCGGTCCTGAAAGACCTACACTGGCTCCCAGTACGTTTCCAAGCACAATTCAAAGTGTTGGTGCTGACCTTGAAAGCCCTAAACAGCCTCAGTCCAGTATACCTGAAGGAGCGTCTCCACCCCCATCATTCTGCCCGGACACTGAGGTCCAGCGCCAAGGGCCTTCTGGCAGTTCCCTCATTGCGAGAAGCAAAGCTACAGGGAACCAGGCAGAGGGCCTTCTCAGTGGTGGCACCCTCCCTGTGGAACACCCTCCCATCAGATGTCAAAGAGATAACTACCTGACATTCAGAAGACATCTTAAGGCAGCCCTGTTCAGGGAAGTTTTTAATGTATTACATATTAGTGTATTTTTGGTCTTTGTGGAAGCCGCCCAGAGTGGCTGGGGAAACCCAGCCAGATGGGTGGAGTACAAATAATATTTTATTTATTTATTATTATTATTATTATTATTATTATCCAGTAAAGAGTGGTGAGTATGAAAGGTGTATGAATGGACGTATGGTTGAGTGCATATTCCTTGTCTTGACATGTGAATTACCGTACTTGTTAATCAATAAAGCAATATTACAGAGAAAATCCAGTATTGGTTGTCTGAGGTTTACTTGTGCCTTTCTAGAGTGTACTGGGTCTCATCTATGTTAAACACCTAAACAGATTAAAAAGAACCTAACTGGTCATTTCACAGGGACCTGAGAGTTTCAAAAAAGACAGAGACTCGTCAGAAAAGTCCAGGCTACATACATGTTACTCTCAACACGTGAAACTGACCTCCGGGGCACTTTTTGAAATCAAAAAGTCACTTTGGGGAGGGGGAATGTGAAGCAGACGAGGAGGAAGAGAGGGCCTGACCCATTCCGTCCTGGTGGTTTATTCCCCAGCCACCTCCGGTGAGGTTCCAAAGGCATATCTGAACACAGGAATGATCAAATTACTTTAATAGTGGCTGAATTTTTGAGTGCTGTCCATGTAGAGAGACCGGGCCATTATAAAGAGATTTAGTGGTTCTTAATTGATCAGTGATGTGGTAGTGTTGTATTGTATTATTTATGCAAATTGATTTCCTCTGGAGTTAAAGATCTGACGGGGACAAACCTTGTTATGCTGAGCTCGTATTTTGCACAATTTGTATATGGTGTCTGTTTGACAATGTGTGGTTTGCTACGCCTAATAAAGGATATTTGATTGATTGCATGAACAGAGGAAGTGGCCTTATAATGAGCCAGGCCATTGGTCCATCGAGCTCAGTACAGCCTGCACTGACTGGCAATGGCTCTCCAGGACTTCAGCACAGGGGCTCCAGACATCCCTGGAGACTGAATCAAGGACCTTCTGCGTGCAAAGAAGATGCCCTGTTACTGAGCTACAACCTCTTCCCTAAGTTAAGAATCCTAAGGGGAGCATAGGAAAGTGGTCAATGGAGCTCAGTATTTTTGACACTGATTGGCAGCAGCTTCCCACAGTTTCAGGCAGGAAGCCCCTCTCAGTCCTTCCTGGAGTTGACAAGGAATGGACCCCGGACATTCTGCACGCAAAGCCTATGCTCTTCCAGTGAGTTCCAGGTCCTTTCCCTACATGCCACAAGAAGCTAGCCCCTTAAGCTCTATCAGAGAGCCAGTGTGGTGTAGCGGTTAAGAGTGGTAGACTCGTAATCTGGTGAACCGGGTTTGATTTCCCGCTCCTCCACATGCAGCTGCTGGGTGGACCTTGGGCAAGTCACACTTCTGTGAAGTCTCTCAGCCCCACTCACCTCACAGAGTGTTTGTTGTGGGGGAGGAAGGGAAAGGAGAATGTTAGCCGCTTTGAGACTCCTTCAGGTAGTGATAAAGTGGGATATAAAATCCAAACTCTTCTTTATCAGTCACTCCTCTGACTTACTTCCAAGTGTGGAAAGTCCCCGGCGTTGACTTTTAGATTCCTTAGGCCGTTCAAGGAGAGTTCCAGTTCCCGGAGCCCAGGAAATGTACGGAAAGCGTCTGAATGGGTGATAAAAGGGGGGAAGGCAACATCAACCGAAAGAATCAGGGCAGCAATGGCTGGGTGTTTTGAGATTACTGGGCACAAAGCATGTGAACGGTATAGCCACCACCCCCCATTTAGGACTCCCCAGATGTGCATGTTCTTTTAGGCAACACTGAGTCTCCAAAAAAAGGGAACCACACGAACACACCTTCTAAGCAGTTGGAGGGCCAGCTCAAGGCATTTTGCCGCCCGAAGCAAAGGACAAGCCGGCTTAATCTCACTTCAACACTCAGAAAGGGACAGGTCCTCCAGTGTCCCTGAAGGCAGAAGTCTAGCTTATAGGAACGCCCTCCCACCAGATGTCAAAGAGAACAACAACTACCAGACTTTTAGAAGACATCTGAAGGCAGCCCTGTTTAGGGAAGCTTTTAATGTTTGACGGACTACCATATTTTAATATTTTGTTGGAAGCCGCCCAGAGTGGCTGGGGAAACCCAGCCAGATGGGCGGGGTATAAATAAATTATTATTATTATTATTATTATTATTATTATTATTATTTAGATGCATGACAGGTCTATGGCACATACCACTCTGATCTCCAGCTAGGGATGGGGGCGAAACTGGGTTCAGTTTGCAATAATAATAATAATAATAATAATAATAATTTTCTTATTTATATCCCACCCACCTGGCTGGGTTTCCCCATCCATTTAAATGCAAATCGATCAAATTTGCAGTTTCCAAAACAAGACAAGAACTGAAACAAAGCCATCCTTCAGAATGTGCCCTTCTCTGAACCAAACGATGCTTACCAAAATATATATATCGGGGGAAAGTGTGCATAAAAATGAGTATGTTAGTGAAAGCTATGTACAAATAAACATGCTATATCAGGGAATGGGCTTGCAAAAATGTGTACGTTGGTCGAAGTTGCATACAGAAAAGGACTTGTTAAGGTGAAATTCCAAGTAAAAGGCTGGTTAATTTTTATGAGGATTAGGAAAAGAAGAGTTTGCCAATTGCTGTAGAAGTGTAAAGGACCATATTTAAGATTGGAAAAATGAGAAACTGAGAGATGCAAAATCGGACAGTTCCTTTCATCATTACCTCCAACAGAGGAGGAATGGGGGTGGAGCGCCTGGTGTAATTTTTTTAATGGCTGTGGGTCATCGCCAGCAGGCCAGATTGGAGCCACCAAGGCCAAGAAACACAAGGTAATGTAGTGTTGTGAGTTTGTGGGGTGCCTGGACTACTCTTCTAGTTCCTGGACCACCACCACCCCCTTCCTGAGTGCCAGTCAACTGGATTTAGCACATTAACATTTGGGCGAAACCAGCTTCCCGTGTTCAGGAAATCACCTGGGAAAGGAGCCATTGACTAAGAACGAAGTGGATGTGATGGCGCATTAATAAAACCATCAAGAAGGAAACGTCTGAAGCGGGTGGGACCCCTCCTCCAGCTCTGAGGAAGCCTAAATCTACATCCTTGTGCAAATGAACTGAAACAAAGCATGTTTTCTATCTAAGACAAGCTTTGTGATTGCCACATTGATCAGTCTGTCAAGCACCCACAAAAGTTGTTTTGGGGATGCTTCTGTTATTATGGTGTTGGAAGCCTGCAGCCAATAGAAGGAATGATGCGCTCGCCACAATATATTGAGGTTCTACAAAAGAGAGTTATTCCAGAGCTGGAAAAGAGGTATCCTGACGGTACTGGGATATTGCAGCAGGATCTAGCCCCCTGTCACACATCGAAAGTGGTGAAGAAATTCACGACAGAGCAGCAAATACAGGTACTTGATTGGCCAGGTAAATCCCACTGAGAATTTGTGGGCTGTATGCAAAAGTCGCCTCCGTTCTGCAGACTGTACGACTATGGAGAAGCTCATTCAAGCGCTGATTCAAGTGTGGTACAGGGATCCGAAAATCAACAGTGACTGTTTATAACTAGTACAGTAGACTCCATGCTGAAACGTGTTCAAATGCTGCTTTAAAATAGTGGAGGTCATACTGAAATACTTTATTGTCACTTGTACAACTTGTATACAGTGAGATTACGCGAGCACCCCCCACTCAGCTCTCTTAGTCTTAATTCCCCTTGTTTACTGACACACACACACCAAACCTGAAAGTCAGTTGCCCTGTTGTTATCTTTTCATTCAGCAGCCTAACAGCCCACAGACAGAAGCTGTTCTTTACCCTGTTGGGGCGACTAATCATGTTTCTATGTCTTCTGCCCGAGGGCAGGAGATCAAGAAAGTGCCGGCAAGGTTGTGAATCATCCCTGAGACTTTTCCTCACTCTCCCGAGGCAACGTTCTTCCGCGATGTCATCCAGCGGATTCACGGGACAGCCCATAATATCTTGTGCTGTGTTCACCACCCTCTGTAGGCACTTCCTATCAGATGATGTCAAAAATGATGTCCGTTACTAATGTACGTATATGTGAGTTTTGTACAATAAGCTACTAAACTCATTGTTTGTTTCAATTAATTTGCACAAGGATGTACCCTAGCAGTCGTTGTGCAGGCGCAGATGACAGCTGAATGAACGGGAGTTGCAGGAAGGCAGGAGAACCCCAAAAAACATGCATTTCAGGTGAAGACACCCCCACCCCATTTTGATGCAAACATCTCTGTGTAAATGCGGAAAATGACCTCTCTGCCTTTCAAGCCACCCGTGTGAACATGCCCACTGATTCTTCATCGCCCACCCAACAGCCCAATTAAAAATAACATGCCAACGGTGCAGCCCACAAACTACCACGCATTCCTTACCCAAGGTCAAGAGATTTTCTGTGGCGTTGATATAGGCAACGCAGTCAAACTGCTCAAAATCTTCTTCTTTTGCCTGTAGAAGTGAAAAGGAAACAAGCTCCATCCACACATTCTGAAACAGAAGCGGGGCCAGAATGGTTAAGCTTGCTCTCAACTGCAGAGCAAACTGGAATCCTCTGACATTCATAACCATGGACGGACCCCAGCCCCCCAACTAAGGCAAAGGTAAAGGACCCCTGGACGGTTAAGACCAGTCAAAGACGACTATGGGGTTACGGCGCTCATCTCGTTTTCAGGCCGAGGGAGCCGACGTTTGTCCACAGACAGCTTTCCGGGTCATGTGGCCAGCAGGACTAAATCGCTTCTTGCACAACAGAACAGCATGACGGAAACCAGAGCGCATGGAAATGCCGTTTACCTTCCCGTCGCAGAGGTACCTATTTATCTACTTGCACTGGCATGCTTTTGAACTGCTGGGTTGGCAGGAGGTGGGACAGAGCAATGGGAGCTTACCCCGTCGCACGGATTCAAACTGCTGACCTTCCGATTGGCAAGCCCAAGTCTAAGTGGTTTAGACCACAGTGCCACCCGCATCCCATAGAAGCCCCCCAACTAATGGTTGCATAGCAACATGACTTTCCAGGCTTGGGCCATGACTATATTCAGCCAGTTAGGTGGGTTGAAGTTCCAACCCATTTCTCCATAGCTGCTGCTATCCCAGTACAACACACACCAGAGTAAATTCACAAGGCAAGCCTCCTACTCACCATGACAAAATTTTGGTTACTGATGTCCACAGAGCACAAATGTGACGGGCTTTTCACATGGTGGAGCTTAATCTGCAAATAATAATAATAATAATAATAATAATAATAATAATATATTATTTGTACCCCGTCCATCTGACACTGGCAGCTTTCAACATAATATAAAAACACAACTAAGCATCAAGCATTAAAAACTTCCTGAAACTTCCTTATTTATGTATGCTACTACAGCGGCAAGTATGTTACTTGCCCAAAAATGGAAAGAAGAAGTCGCCCCAGCAAAGGAAGAATGGATACAAAAATTCAGGGAATATGCAGAAATGGCAAAACTTACTGGGAGAATAAGAAATCAAGATAACAAACTGTTTATAAAAGAATGGAAATGATTTATTGCATATTTACAAATAAATTGTAAACAGATAAAAACACTGGCAGAATTATGGTAATAACCTGCAGTTTCATAAGAGTATATATTTAAAGAAAATGAACAAATGAGCAAGTTAAGATAATTAGGATATGCAGAAGATATTAAAAATAAATGTAAGGAACCACAGAAAGAGGGGGAAGGAAGTCAAGTTTTGAAATGTCAAAATGATTGTAAAAGCAGTGAAATGTATAAACTTGAAAAGTATAAATAAAAAATTTAAAAAAGGGGGGGGGAAGGAAAAACTTCCTGATACAACAAGCCGGAGAACAGGGTTGTGGACACACACTGCCCAAGGAAGGCAGTGTGGCCTAGTGGCCAGGGTTTGGGACCAGAAATCTCACTGGGCGACCTTGGGCTAATCACCAGCCACCTCAAAGGATGATGGGGAGAGCCATGAAGCCCACTTTGAGCTCTTGGAAGGAAAGGTGGGATATAAATGCAGCAATACAGAAAAAAGAAAAATGCAAAATCCTCTACCAAGGAATGCCAAGCTCTGGGCCTCTTCTAATGATGTTCGAGTTTTTCATGCTCTCAACCATCCCCAAATGGTACAACTAAAATGATCAAAGAGCTGAAGAGCCTACCCTAAGAGGAAAGGGAGGAGGAAGAAAAAGATGACAAAGGCAGGGAGGAACAAACTTTATGGAGGGTGTGACAAGAGTAGTGTGGGAAGCTTTTTCTTTCTCGTATCTCGAACTCAGTGCAACTCCCTGGAAGAGGCTGGAAGCAAGACTGACCAAAACCAAGGTGGTTCTTCACACAGTCCACAAATAACAACACTTTGGAGGTCCCGAGCCTCAAGGAGGTTAGATTGGTCTCAACTAGGGCCAGGGCCTTTTCAGCACTGGCCCCGACGTGGCGGAACGCTCTGTCACAAGAGACCAGGGCCCTGCGGGACTTGACATCTTTCCGCAGGGCCTGCAAGACAGGAGCTGTTCCACCTGGCCTTTGGTTTGGACTCAGTCTGACCCTTATGTTTCCCTCCCCTTATGGTTTTGATCTATGGGCTACTATTAAAATGAGGCTGCATTTTAAATTGCATTTTAACCTGTATTTTAAATTGGGGTTGTTGTTTCCCCCCACCCTCTCTTTCCCCCTATTATATTTTTACTGTGATTTTATATTATTTGTGTTAGCTGCCCTGAGCCCGGCTCTGGCCGGGGCTCTGGCCGGGGTATAAATAAATATAAATAAAATTTATTACTACTACTACTACTACTACTACTAATAATAATAATAATAATAATATTACTGTGGAACTCACAGCTACAAGATGCGTCTAACTTGTAGCACCTGCCCCCCCCCCATTGTTGGTGGACTCCAGCTCTCACTAGCATGGCCAATGGTCAGGTGTGATGGCAGTTCAGTTATAGCCCAAAGCACCGGGAGCGGGCAACAGCTTGGGGAAGGTTTGCCTTCAAGAGCTGCTGCCAGTCAGAGTAGGTAGGACCCAGGAGAGAAAAGGTCCAACTCTCCCTAAGGCAGCTTTGAACTTTATTCAAGCTGAACAAGCAGGTCAATTGTGTGTCCAGGGCAGCTGTCTTCCAGCTTCTTCTGCTGCGCAGACTTAGACCCTCCCTGCCTGCAGACTGTCTCGCCAGAGTGGTGCATGCTCTGGTTATCTCCCGCTTGGACTACTGCAATGCGCTCGATGTGGGGCTACCTTTGAAGGTGACCCGGAAACTACAACTAATCCAGAATGCGGCAGCTAGACTGCTGACTGGGAGCAGCCGTTGAGACCATATAACAGTGGTCTTGAAAGACCTACACTGGCTCCCAGTACATTTCCGAGCACAATTCAAAGTGTTGGTGCTGACCTTTAAAGCCCTAAACGGCCTAGGTCCTGATGGAGCATCTCCACCTCCATTGTTCTGCCCGGACACTGAGGTCCAGCTCCAAGGGCCTTCTGACGGTTCCCTCGCTGCGAGAAGCCAAGTTACAGGGAACCAGGCAGAGGGCCTTCTCGGTAGTGGCACCCGCCCTGTGGAACGCCCTCCCACCAGATGTCAAAGAGAAGTATAACTACCAAACTTTTAGAAGACATCTGAAGGCAGCCCTGTTTAGGGAAGCTTTTAATGTTTAATAGGTTATTGTATTTTAGTGTTTCGTTGGAAACCGCCCAGAGTGGCTGGGGAAACCCAGCCAGATGAGCGGGGTATAAATAATAAATTATTATTATTAACGTATTTGTGCGAGGATCGGCACCAGTCTCAAGCTGTACGGTCTCTTCCTTGAAGTCACCCTGCACGCACAACAGAAAAGCAACAGTACCCCAATCGTACTCACCAGCTGTGCACCGTCGAGAGTTTTGTTGTCCAGAAGCCTGTAAGCCCCACTTGCCGTCTCTGGTCTTCTCAGCCTAACCTGGGGGGCTTTTGTCCCAAACAGCAACTCGATCTTGGTCTTCTCCGCTGTCCGGCGGGCCACTTGCCAGTGGCCAGCCCCTGAGGAGCCACGATGGAAAACGGCCAGCATCAAATCAGGAGAAAGCACACTGTGGATTTGCCACACGTGGCCTCATTCATTTATTCCTATTCATTTCATAAAATTTCTACACCGCTCCATGTGAACTTCGGTATATAAACAGCTCTGACCTGGTCGCTCCAGCCGCATGGCTTCAACCACCCTCTTTTGTTTCAGACCAAAATGGAGCCTGTTTTTCTACACCAGTAGTTCAGAAACTTCTACCGTTTGTAACTAAGCAATGTTTTAAACTGCCTGTGCACCTTGTCTGACTGCTGCATGGAAAACCACATGAATCTGACCTTTGAAGAGCTTTGTAAGTAAACCATGACTTACTGAATGTGTGGTCTATCTCGGTGCTGGGGAAGTCGGAAACCTTGGAAAGAGCTTTGAGAAGGGGACACTTTAGGACTTACTGGAAGGGCACATTCTAAAGCTTTTCTGTGCTGCATGTTTTGCAGTGTTAAATCTCTGCTGGGGTTCCCTCACAAAAGAGTACTTGCCCCAAAGTAGCCTTGCCTGCTACTGGATTGCCTGCCTGCACCGAATCTGACCATGGACGGCTCTGACCTTGCCTCTTGCCTCACTCTTGTTGTGGTCTGTCCTAGCCTGGACCCTGACCTTGATCAGGTCCTGGATGTTACCCTATTGGTGTTGCTTATGTTGAGTCCCGTGTTTGCCCAGGAGCCCAGGGAGAACAGGACATCTACAGGACATCTGCTGCTCTCCCCATTCCTGTCTCTAGCCTCACCCACCACTGGGGTGCAGCACCCAAGTTGCCCTTGAGGTGGGGTAAGGCCTAAAAGGGAGCCCTATTGATCTCCAGGAAATTTATTTCCACGTTATCAACGTCGGGATGGGTTACCTTCCTCGTATCTGGACCGCAAAAGGCTCCGGGCCGGAAAGCAGTTGGTGGGGCAGCAGTTTCCATCGTCCAGTTTATACATTCCTTTGGTAGCCATGTTGTCATTCTAGCACCTAAAGGCAGCAGAGAAAGCGATCAAAGATTTCCTAGAACAGCAAGGCTCTCGAGGCTAAATCAATGTTTTTTTAGCACCCTAGGAAAACAGAAAGCTTCCTTATACTGAGTCACACCTCTCCTACACCAGCAGACTCTCCAATTGTCCCTATTTTCCAGGGACAGTCCCAGATTTACAGAAGCGGTCCCAGTTTCTGATTCAATCCTGGAATGTCCCGCTTTTCCTTAGGATGTCCCTGTTTTCATGACCGGCTTGTCCCATTGATTTCAATAGGTCTAATCGAAGCACAACGAATAAGTCTGGATCCAACCCAACATGTCTATATACATGTTGGGTTGGATCCAGGCTCTCTTTTTATTTAGACGTTTGATGAGATTTTAAAGCCTGTTTGGATTTTGTAATGGCCATTAGCTACGCAAAAGGATGACCAACGGACTGATGGACTGATGCTGTTTTCTTCGTTCGGATAATCTATATACTGCTTAGCTACAACTGCCCCAGGGAGTGTTGACAATATTGCTCTGGGTGGGCCAAAGATTGGGCTCGTGTCATGAAGCTGCCTGCATCAGATCACTGGTTGACTGAATCCAGGACTGTCTGCTGTGACAGTTCACTAGGGCTGGGCGATACCTGGTTTTAAACATCGCAATATATCACGATGACTGAAATAAGGATGGAACTATGTAGAGGTGAACAGTAGTGCTGGGTGATATCTGGTTTTCAGCTTCATGGTATGCAGTGGTACCTCAGGTTACATATGCTTCAGGTTACATACGCTTCAGGTTACAGACTCCGCTAACCCAGAGATATTACCTCGGGTTAAGAACTTTGCTTCAGGATGAGAACAGAAATCGTGCAGCGGCGGTGCAGCAGCAGCAGCAGCAGGAGGCCCCATTAGCTAAAGTGGTGCTTCAGGTTAAGAAGAGTTTCAGGTTTAGAACAGACCTCCAGAATGAATTAAGTTCTTAACCCGAGGTACCACTGTATCACCATCTAAACATTGTGATATACTGATATATCACAATGTCTGAAATAAGGATGGAGCTGGTTTTCAACTTTGTGATATATCACGAGATGAACATTGCTATATCCTGATATATCACTGTCTGAAATAAGGATGGAGCTATGTAGAACCATTGGCTGGCTTCACGGTTTTTCCCACATTCCGATTTTTGCATAGCACACATATACACACACATCATGATTCATGATATATTCTCAGGTCGAGAATTATGAAACCGACATCACGATATGGATTTCAAACCGGTTTGGGATGCTATATCGATACATTGACCACCCCACTGCCCAAAGCCTTTCCCAGCCCTGATGCCCAGGACCCTTCTTCTAAACGGGAGGTGCCAGGGATCTGCCACTCAGCTGCAGACCCTCAAACTCACAAGCATGAGAAAATGTGCATGGCACTGATCGAATCTTTAGGGGCCTGGCAAAGTGGGCATGTACTTGGGGTTCTCACGTTTGCATGATTCCCTTCTCCGAGGAGCGCAGGGTACAGATGGAGCTATGTCATTCTTTCCTCTCAAACAGTCGCAAGCCCTTATGATGGGGCTTGTGTAGAGGTCAATAGAGGTGTAATATTCTGCTTCCGGCCACAAGGACTGTTCTGTTTCCAGTATCGGAGGCCATATGTTGTTGAATCCCAGTTGCTTGGAATCGCAAGTGGGGAGAGGTTCCTATTGGTGCCGCTGTGGTCTAAACCACAGAGCCTCTTGGGCTTGCTGATCAGAAGGTCGGTGGTTTGAATCCGCGCAACGGACTGAGCTCCCGTTGCTCAGTCCCTGCTCTTGCCAACCTAGCAGTTAGAAAGCACACCAGTGCAAGTAGATAAATAGGTACCACTGTGACGGGAAGGTAAAAAGCATTTCCGTGCACCCTGGCACTTATCTCGGTCCTCTGTGCAACAGAAGCGGTTTAGTCATGATGACAACATGACCCGGAAAGCTGTCTGTGGACAAATGGCGGCTCAGGCGGGCCAGGGCAGAAAGAGAATGACTTGCTCCAAGGCAGCCAGGGAAATGCATGCCTGATCAGAGGTTTGAATCCAAGCCTTCCAAATTCAAGTCCAATGCTCCATTCAGCTATCCCACACGGGGCCTTGTCTACCGCCAGTCGTTCCAAAACTTGCATTACAATGCAAGAAGAGGCTGCTGGATCAGGCCAATGGCCCATCGAGTGCAACATCCTGTCCTCCCAGTGGCCAGCCAGATACTTACTGGGAAGACCACCAGTAAGGTAAAAAGGTAAAGGACCCCTGGACGGTTAAGTCCAGTCAAAGGCGACTATGGGGTTGCGGCGCTCATCTTGCTTCAGGCTGAGGGAGCCAGCATTTGTCCACAGACAGCTTTCCGAGTTATGTGGTCAGCATGACTAAACCGCTTCTGGTGCACGGAGGACCGTGACGAGTGCCAGGGTGCATGGAAATGCCATTTACCTTCCGGTCACAGTGGTACCTATTTATCTACTTGTACTGGCGTGCTTTCGAACTGCAAGGTTGGCAGAAGCTGGGATAGAGCAACAGGAGCTCACTCCGTTGCGCGGATTCAAACCGCCGACCTTCTGATCAGCAAGCCCAAGAGGCTCGGTGGTTTAGACCACAGCGGGACCAGTAGGAACTGGGTACAATGGACCTCTCCCCACTTGTGATTCCAAGCAACTGGGATTCAACAACATATGGCCTCTGATACTGGAAAAAGAACAGTCCTTGTGGCCGGAAGCAGAATATTACACCTCTATTGACCTCTACACAAGCCCCATCATAAGGGCTTGCGACTTCTATGTGCTGCTGCTGCTCTAAGTAAACCCAAGTGATGTCTTTGCTGAGCAAAGCAGCCTTGCTTCTGTGACACAACACAAAGGACCCCTTCCCACCAGCCCCCTCTGCAGAGGGGCAGAGCCCAGCAAGCACCATGGCATCACGGCAGTGAGGATGGTCAGCAATGCGGGTGACACATGGGGACGTGAGGGTTAACATCAAGCTGCAGCCATGGTGCAACATTCCCAGAGAATGCCAACAAGAAAAGACCTTCTCTTCGCCGTTGCCTTGCACCAGCAACGGAACAAGGAGGAACCATGGCAGGGGACGTGAGGTATAGCCAGGAGCGTCGCAAAGTTCAGCCTCGTTTGTTTAGAAGTCGCGGTCTGACCCCCAAAAATCACGTCTTGCCTTGATGGTTTGGGCCTTATCAGATTAGCACCCCATCTTTCCCCGAAGGCACGGTGGTGGTGCGCTGAAGGCTCATCCCCTTCCGTCTGCCCGTGTGTGAGAGCCAGTGTGGTGTAGTGGTTAGAGCATCAGACTAAGACCTGGGAGACCAGGGTTCGAATCTCCACTCGGCCATGATGAAGCTCGCTGGGTGTGTGACCTTGGGCCAGTCATTGCCTCAGTTGAACCTACTTCACAGCATGTTTTGTGGGGATTAAATGAGGAGCAGGGGAATCTCGTATGCCATTGAGAGGTCCTTAGAGGGGGGGAAGGAGGGATATAAATACAATATATAATAAAATATATACGGGGTCCTTGCCGCAGGATCACATTCACTAGGTGCTATACCAGCTGCACTGGCTCCCGGTGGAGTGCAGGATCAGGTTTAAGGTGCTGGTTTTAACCTTTAAAGCCCTATACGGCCTAGGACCCTCGTACCTACGGAACCGCCTCTCCTGGTATGCCCCACAGAGGACCTTACGGTCTTCAAATAAAAACATCTTGGAGGTCCCGGGCCACAGGGAGGTTAGACTGGCCTCAACCAGGGCCAGGGCTTTTTCAGCCGTGGCCCCGATCTGGTGGAACGCTCTGTCATAAGAGACTAGGGCCCTGCAGGACTTGACATCTTTCCGCAGGGCCTGCAAGACAGAGCTGTTCCACCAGGCCTTTGGCCAAGGCACAGCCTGACCCCCTCCTTCTGTAAACCTCATAGAACTCTAGCCCAATGGTTGTCATTCATTTGAGGCAGAGGACTGTTCCAGATTTCGTACCTTAAGAAATGCTGTAGGAATCTTCACATAAAATCCCGTTCCTTAAACTTCACACCACAGCTTTAGTGTTGGAAGCAGAGTTCAGGAGCTGGAGGCTGCCCAGACAGGAGCAGAGCTGATTCTCGATAACTGGGGTCAAAGCAGGCCAGGATCAGTGTTTCTGCAGGACACGCTGCGACTTCCTCCCGTTGTAAATCAATGGTTGCCATTCATTCCTTGAAAGAAAAGCAATGGTCTGTTCTCGGAGACAGCATTATGCCCTCCATGCTGGATCCTTAAATGCAGGGATTTATTTTTTAGCATATAATGGGGGGCAGGAAGAGGAAGGACCATAGCTCAGGGGCCCAGCAACGGCTTTGCCTGCAGAAATCTATCCACAATGGCATCTGCTTCCTATGTATGTTTTTTCAAGATTAGGGCTCTGTTTATTTATTTACTTATTGCATTTACATCCCACATTTTTCTTCAAGGAGAAAATGCTTCTCCCACTCATCATTTAATTCCCACAACAACCCTTCAGGGTAGGGTAGGCTGAGAGGCAGTGAGCTTCGTGGCCATGTAGGGCTTTGAACCCCCGTTTCCCAAGTCATAGTATGACACTCTAACCACTACACCACACTGCCTCAAGCGTGGGGTACTTGAACACTTTGCCCCTGCCCTCCCCCTCCAGTCCTGATTACAGTGGACGCTTGGGTTGCGAACGTGATTTGTGCGGGAAGCACATTCGCAACCCGCAGCTCCGCGTCTGTGCACGCGCGGGTCGCGATTCGATGCTTCTGCACATGCGCAAAGTGGGATTTAGCGCTTCTGCACAGAAACCCGGAAGTAACCTGTTCCGGTACTTCCGAGTTTGGTGCAACCCGAAGCGTCTGTAACCCGAGATATGACTGTACAGTGTTACCTCAGGTTACATACGCTTCAGGTTGCATACGCTTCAGGGTACAGACTCCGCTAACCCAGAAATAGTGCTTCAGGTTAAGAACTTTGCTTCAGGATAAGAACAGAAATTGGGCTCTGGCGGCGCGGCAGCAGCAGGAGGCCCCATTAGCTAAAGTGGTGCTTCAGGTTAAGAACAGTTTCATGTTAAGAACGGAACTCCGGAACGAATTAAGTACTTAACCTGAGGTACCACTGTACAGTGGTGCCTCGCAAGATGAAATTAATCCGTTCCGCGAGTCTCTTCGTCTTGCGGTTTTTTCGTCTTGCGAAGCACGGCTATTAGCGGCTTAGCAGCTATTAGCGGCTTAGCAGCTATTAACGGCTTAGCGGCTTAGCGGCTATTAACGGCTTAGCGGCTTTAAGAAAAAGGAAACAAACTCGCAAGAACTCGCAAGACGTTTCATCTTGCGAAGCAAACCCATAGGGAAATTCGTCTTGCGGAACGACTCAAAAAACGGAAAACTCTTTCGTCTAGCGAGTTTTTCGTCTTGCGAGGCATTCGTCTTGTGGGGCACCACTGTATTATTATTTTTTTGAGGGGGGCAACACATCAGCAACCTGCACAGGGAAAATGCAGCCTCTCCCATTTGCTTCAGTTGCAATCAGCCAGACACCCCTCCCTCCTTCCTTCTCACTCTCTCTCACAATCATAGGACCGTAGTTGGAAGGGGCCTTGAGGGTCATCTGGTCCAACCCCCCTGCAATGCAGGAATCTTCTGCCCAACAAGGGGCTCAAACCCACGACCCTCTTTGTGCTCTGCGGACTGAGCTACCCACACCTCTCCAACTACAATTCTACCTTCCAGGGACCCCACAGCTGCCATGAGGACTGGAATTTTGCAAGCTTACAATCCTTGCCTTTCCATCTCACACACCCTCCAGTGTCCTAGAGTATGATCCCAGCCCCTTCCCTTATCCCATTTTATCTTCTCATTAACCCTGCGAGGTAGTGCCTCGGGCTGCTGAGAGAGAAACAGAAAGAGAGAGAAATATAGATATGACTGGCCCATTTTATCTTCACACTGTAGGCTCGCCACCTGTCTTGCATAATACAGGATTGTCCCATATTTCGATGTAAAATGCTACATCCTTTATTGATACAGTTTTGTCCTGTACTTCTCTCTCTCTCTCTGCCAAGTTAAGGATCCTCTCCAAATGCATGTGTTTGAAAGGATGTGCAAAAGGTCATGTATTTAAGTTTTGGGTAGCCAAGCACAGGTAGATTTACACATTCACGTGTGTGTGTGTGTGTGTGTGTGTGTGACAAATTCCAGAGGGGCCACCCTGTTGGCTGCAATAGATTGTACTTGATTGCTTTGAAGTCACTTCAGCACCAGGTGGGGAACCCCCCCATGGGTGTAGCCAGGGGGGAGCAGGGGGGCAGCTGCCCCCACCTAAATCAAGTAAATAAATAAAAATTTAACTAAAAGTAGAAATTGTAGAAAGATTTTGACATATTTTTCTGAGCCCTTGGGGTCAAAAGAAAGTACCGTAATTTAAAACAACTCTTGTTGAGACATTTCACTCTGAATCTGCTAGCTATGCCCATGGTCCTGTCCTGTATTTTCCCAGAACAAAGGTGACAACACTGCTTCACAGCCACCCAGTGCCTGGGGCTGCTGAGAAAGAAATAGAAAGAGAGAGACAGAGAGAGATAGATATAGACAGATGAGAGAATGACTGGCCTGTTGTATCTTCACAGCAACCCTGTGAGGTAGTGTCTTGGGCTGCTGAGAAATGGAAACAGAAAAGAAGAGAGAGAAATATATATATGGCTGGCCCGTTTTATTTCCACAGCACCCTGCAAGGTGGTCTGCTGTGAAAGAAATAGAAAGATAGATAGATAGATAGATAGATACGGAGATAGATAGATATGGCTGGCCCATTTTGTCTTCACAGCACCCCTGCGAGGTAGTCCTTTGGGTTGCTGGTAAAGAAATGGAAATATATATAATAGATATATAGATATGGCTGGCCTGTTTTATTTCCACAGCACCCCTGCAAGGTAGTCCCTTGGGCTGCTAAGAAAGAAATAGAAATAGAAAACATAGACATAGACATGGAAATAGATAGATAGAAAGATAGACAGACAGACAGATAGATAGATAGATAGATAGATAGATAGATAGATATGGCTGGCCCATTTTGTCTTCACAGCACCCCTGTGAGGTAGTCCATTGGGTTGCTGATAAAGAAATAGAAATACAGTGGTGCCTCGCAAGACGAAATTAATCCGTTCCGCGAGTCTCTTCGTCTTGCGGTTTTTTCGTCTTGCGAAACACGGCCATTAGCGGCTATTAACGGCTTAGCGGCTTTAAGAAAAAGGAAACAAACTCGCAAGACGTTTCGTCTTGCGAAGCAAGCCGATAGGGAAATTTGTCTTGCGGAACGACTCAAAAAACGGAAAACTCTTTCGTCTAGCGAGGCATTCGTCTTGCAGGGCACCACTGTATAGAT
The DNA here is from genome assembly GCF_964106645.2 of Podarcis pityusensis. NCBI lineage: Eukaryota > Metazoa > Chordata > Lepidosauria > Squamata > Lacertidae > Podarcis > Podarcis pityusensis. Next base: position 6,735,192 of record NC_138027.1, read on the forward strand.
AGATAAATAGATATGGCTGGCCCATTTTGTCTTCACAGCACCTCTGTGAGGTAGTCCCTTGGGCTGCTGAGGAAGAATGAGAGAGCGCGTGCGCAGCATCTCTTCCTGGTCCCCAACACCCCCAGCCATCTTCACAGCTGAGGGGGGTTGAGGGCAGGCCTGGGGCTCTGCACCCTGAGCCCGACCCCCTCACCTGTCCGGGGTCACCTGTCCAGGTGTGAGGCGGCATTAGGGGGTGGGTAAGCCATAGAGGCCGAAGACCTCCAAGGGCTAGAAAGGCGGGGACAGAGAGAGAAAGGGGGGGGTTGTTTTCATTCTCTACCACGCTTTACCTGGCCTTTGCCCCGCAGCAGTCAGGCTACTCCGCCCCCTCCGGAGCAAGACCCCCCCACCCCCTCTCGCCTTCTTTCCCTTCCCCCTTTACGAGGAGGCCCCGGTTCCCATGTCCTCGCCCGGCCACGCGGTTGCCACGGTAACCAGGAAGCCGGAAGCCGGGGGGGGGAACTACGCCTCCCAGAATGCCACGCGGGGCGGCGGCGAAGGAGACTCCGGGCCATTGTCGCGCAGGGCACGCTTAGTTCTTCCCAGAATTCCACAGTCCATTAAAAAAAAAAAAAAAGGCAAACCCCCCAATGCGCACGCGCGCACGGGCGGCCTAGCTCCCTCCACGCCCGCCGCCGCGTTCCAAACTACCAATCCCGCCGTCCCTTGCGCGCCCCGTTCCTCCAGCTCCCGGCCAATCAGCGGCGAACAGGTCGCTAAGCAGGGAGGAGGAGGCAAGATGGCGGCGAAAGGCGGCGGCGCTGGAGGAGGAGGCGGCGGCGGCGCTAACAAGAACGGGATATTGGACAAGGTGGACCGGGCTAAGCGGGCTGGGGTCGTTCTGCTTCGAGGGAGCCGCGCGGGAAGGGCCTCGGCGAGGGAGGAGGGAGCAAAAAAAAAAAACAACCCACACGCGCGCCTGGACGAAGGCAGTGGCGGGGAGTTCCGTAGGCTAAGGAACGTATCTGAGCACAATTCAAAGTGCTGGTGCTAACCTTGAAAGCCCTAAATGGCCTCGGTGCAGTAGACCTGAAGGAGCATCTCCACCCCCATCGTTCAGCCCAGACATAGCCCAGGAGGTCCAGCTCCGAGGGCCTTCTGGCGGTTCCCTTCCTGCGAGAAGCCAAGTTACAGGGAACCAGGCAGAGGGCCTTCTTGGTAGTGGCGCCTGCCCTGTGAAACGCCCTCCCATCAGATGTCAAGGCAATAAACAACTATTTTACTTTTAAAAGACAACTGAAGGCGGCCCTGTTTAGGGAAGTTTTTAATGTCTGATGCTGTATTGTTTTTAATATTCAGTTGGAAGCCGCCCACAGTGGCTGGGGAAACCTAGCCAGATGGGCGGGGTATAAATAATAAATTATTATTATTAGGCTCCATCCATCCATTCCCTGAGGAACCACAAGACAGCTTTCCCCCTCCCCCAATTCCTGGTTCTTCACGCCGTTAGTGCGTGGAACTCACTGCCACAAGAGTTAGGGGCGGCCAGCAGTTTGAGTGGCTTCTGAGGAGGCAAAAGCGCAGAGGTGCAGCGGCTGCGAGGCCACAAGGGTCATCTATTCCAGCCCCCTGCAATGCAGGGATCTTTCGCCCAACGTGGGGCTCCAGCCCGCGACCCTGAGAGCAACAGCCTTGTGCTCTACCCACTGAGCTCTCGTGTCACTGCTATCATGTCAGGATGGGGGGTTAGGGGGTGTCCCTTTGGCCTGACCCAGGTGCGTGTGTTCCTTGATGTCGTTGGTGGCCACCAGCTGCGTTGGCTTTGAAAGAGGGATGCTCATGGAGGAGGAGGCTGTTCTCTCCCTCCCCTGCAGCATAATAATAATAATAATAATAATTTTTATTTGTAGCCCGCCCATCTGGCTGAGTTTCCCCAGCCACACTGGGCAGCTTCCAACAAGGATTAAAAATACGTTAAAATGTCACACATTAAAAACTTCTGAACAAGAAGGTTATTGACAAGCTGGAAGGTGTGCAAGGAAGGGCGACTAAGATAATCAGGGGTTTGGAAACTCAGCCTTATGAGGAACAGTTGAAGGAGCTTGGGATGTTTAGCCTGGGAAAGAGGAGACTGAGAGATGTGATCCTTGTCATCAAATATATGAAGGGACATCATGTGAAAGATGGAGCAAGCTTGTCTTCTCCAGCTCTGGAGAGTAGGACTCGAACCCATGGCTAGACAAGAAAGGCGAATCCTGACTAAACATCAGGAAGAACTTTCTGATGGTGAGAGGTGTCAGTATCACCTACACTGATGGGCAGCTGCTCTAGACTTCCAGAGTCTTGAACAAATCTGAATTGTTCCCCTCCTGCGTAGGATTATATCATATTATCCACAGGAAGGCTTGCTTTCTGTCTCCCGTGTTGGAAAGGGATGGATTCAGAATTCCCTTTGAACCTTGAGCAGTTGAAACGCTCCCTCTGTCTCAAGAAGGATGATGTGTACTTTAAGTGGGGTGATGTGTATCTCAGTTTTAGGATTGTAGCGAGTAACAGGAAGCAACCTGCAGAAATTGGAGGAGGAAGGAAGTTCATGGTTTAGCGTCTGACCGCTAGGCCACATTAGCTCTTAGTATCTTTATTAGGCAGGGCTCCATTCAGTCATACTCGGGAGTAGGAATTGAGGGACGTGACTAACTTCAATCTATTCATTACAGTAAGTAAAACTTCATTTAATGCAGGGCTTATGCTTCAAGCTTATGCATCTTTTCAAAAGCCTGTGTTGATTCCTGCTACACTGTTCCACAAGCATATGTATCTTAACAACTGTTTATAACCAAATGTGAGGGAGAGTTTTTTGTTTGAACATGCAAAATGGATCATTTAGCCCCGTATTTTCTCTGTGCATGGGGAGAGGGGCTTTCACTCTTTGCCCTACCACAGTCCTGCTCCAATCTTCTTATTGTGGTGTGTGTGTGTGGCATGGTCCCAAGCTGGCTGTGCTCACAAGCAAACACCCTGTAGCATAAAATGAAGCGCGTCAGGGCTGAAGACATCAACACCACATCTTGTTTGGCCCTGAGATGCTAGAGCAGGGGTTGGCAACCTAAGGCCCATGGGCCACAAGCAGCCCATGGGGGTCATTTAACCGGCCCATGGACGCCCGCTCGGTCGGCTCCCATGTGTCATGCTAAACTGGCACAGCAGAGTGGGGACCGCCTTCCACGACGCTGGCCGACTTCCCATTGGCTGCAGGAAGCTCCTGCAGCCAATTGGAAGCTGCGCTCGCATCCTCTGCGCCGGAAGGAGAACTAGCCCATGCCACAAAAACTTTGCCAACCCCTGTGCTAGAGCCTGGGATCTTGGGAAGACTTGTGATTTGCTTGCCTCTGAGCTGTGGCGTCTCCTGTTGTAATGGTCAGTGTTATAGGGGTCCCCATGACATGTGAGGTCTATCAATCAACCCCTGACTGCAGGGGAAACTACTATGGACATTTTACGTGGGCTGTATCCAGCTAAGTCATACACGAGATAAGCCCATTGAAATCAATGGATTTGCATTAGTCATGGCTAACTTAAGCCCATTGGTTTTAGTGTATCTCCCCTCGAGTATGACCTTGTTGGATGTAATCCAGTGTATTTATCGTCACGTTTACCATATTTTCCGTCCCATAGGACGCACCTAGTTTTTTTGGGGGGAAATAAAGGGAAAATTTTTTTCCTTTATTTCCCCCCCAAAACCAGGTCGGGGAAACTGAACCAGGTCGAGGAACAGCGGGATGGCGGCGCTGCGCCTCCCTGCTGTCCCCCGAGCTTGTGGGGCTGGCCGATGTCTTCCCGGCGCGAGGGGCACTCTGCTTGAGGGCGCCCATTGCGCCGGGCAGCAGGCTGCTATCCGCAGCGTGGGGAACCCTGCGGGGAACTCCTGCAGGGTTCCCCACGCTGCGGATGTCTGCCCGGCGCGAGGGGTGCTCTGCTTCAGGGCGCCCCTCGCGCCGGGCAGCAGGCTGCTATCCGCAGGGTGGGGAGCACTGCGGGGAACTCCCGCAGGGCTGCCTAGGCTGCGGATGTGTTCCCGAAGCGCCGGGCGCTCTGCTTTCAGCGCGCCTGGCGCTCCGGGAAGCAGGCTGCTATCCGCAGCCTAGACAGCCCTGCGGGAACTCCCGCAGGGCTGCCTAGGCTGCGGATGTCTTCCTGAAGCCTGGAGAGCGAGAGGGGTCAGTGCGCACCGACCCCTCTCGCTCTCCAAGCTTCAGTGAAAGCCTGCATTGGCCCCATAGGACGCACCCAGATTTCCCCTTCATTTTTGGAGGGGAAAAAGTGCGTCCTATAAGGCGAAAAATACGGTAATTGCAGGCAGAGGACTTTGGCAAGCTGCACCTGGTGTTCCTCTCTGCAGCACAGATTATTCTGTCGCTGTCAGCGTTGCACATTTAAGGCATGCTGCGCCTAAAGCATTCATCGGGCCCCGAATTGGAAATGGTCTGGGAGCCAACCAGACGCTGCTGTTGACATATAGAAGAGATGATTATAAATTTAACAGACGCACAAGATGAGCGACCGCTTTCACCTGTGATAATTGAGGTGCACTCATTGATGCAACTCTTGCTTGTGTTTTTGTTCCTTTACCCCACAGTGGAAGATTGATGACAAACCTGTAAAAGTGGACAAGTGGGATGGTTCAGCCGTGAAGAACTCGTTGGACGATTCCGCCAAAAAGGTACCATTTCCCCTCCCTTGTGGAATAGCCAGGTATTTCCTTCATGGTTTTGCAGGCTTCATTACTCTTCCTTGCTAGCCTCCTCAGCAGTCCGTTGGGGAATACTTTGCTAAATTCCTGTATCTCTCCATTGCTCTGATCCTATGACTCCTCGAGGTCTCGATCGGGTTTGCTCTTTCCTTTGTTAAATGCGCTTCTTTCCCTCCCTCTAGGTTCTGTTGGAAAAGTACAAGTACGTGGAGAACTTCTGCCTGATAGATGGCCGCCTTGTTATCTGCACAATCTCTTGCCTCTTCGCCATCGTGGCTTTAATATGGGATTACCTTCACCCTTTCCCCGAATCCAAGCCAGTTCTTGCTGTCTGTGTTGTATCATATCCTTTTGTGGTGTGGGGGCTTCATACTCTCCCAAGCGTTCATTCCCCTTCATTGCTTGGTTGCCGAAATCAGATCTAGCCTGCCCTTAAGAGGGTGTCTTGACAAAGCTGCTCCTGCCCCGCTTGCCCAAGACGGAAAGTGCAGTTGTGGAAAGACCTGGAATAGCTCAGTTGGTAGAGCATTAGACTCTTAATCTCAGGTTTGTGGGTTTGAGCCCCACGTTGGGCAAAGATTCCTGCATTGCAAACGGTTGAACTACAGTTGCAATCAAAATTATTCAACTCCCATTGCAAATCGGGTTTATTATCAAAAATTTACAGGCTTTCAGCTGTTTGTAATGGGCAAATCAAACAAAAGCAATTGAAATACAGTAGTACCTTGGTTTACAACCATAATCCATTCAGGAGGTCCAGTTGTAAACCAAAACAGGTTGTAACCTAAGGCACGCTTTCACCAATGCCCCCCCTCCCAATTGGTTGTAATCCAAAAAAAGGGACACACACTTCCGGGTTTGATGTGATTGTAATCCAAAACACTTGTAATCCAAAGTGGTTGCAAACCAAAGTACCACTGTAGTTTGACACAACAGATGCTTCAAGTGGTTTCCCCGGATTCAGCTGAAAATGCAACTTATACAGTGGTACCTCGGTTTAAGAACAGCTCTGTTTACGAGCGATTCGGTTTACGAACTCTGCAAAACCGGAAGTAGTGTCCCAGTTTGCGAACTTTACCTTGGTCTAAGAATGGAATCCGAACGGTGGAAGGGCGCCGGCAGCGGGAGGCCTCATTAGGGAAAGTGTGCCTCGGTTTAAGAATGTTTTCGGTTTAAGAACAGACTTCTGGAACGGATTAAGTTCATAAACCGAGGTACCACTGTACGTTGATATTCACTAGAATCTCAAATGCAATGGCATATAAAGCAAACAACAACAATGAAATATAAATAAATAAAAACATTGTCCAGTAGCACCTTAGAGACCGCCACCCCAGAGTCGTTCACGACTGGACATAACAGTCAGGGGTCCCTTTAAGTTTGTTCATGGTATGAGCTTTCGTGTGCATGCACACTTCTTCAGAAACTGAAGAATACTGGAGGTATCTGAAGAAGTGTGCAAGCACACAAAAGCTCTTACCAAGAACAAACTTAGTTGGTCTCTAAGGTGCTACTGGACATTTTAAAAATATATTTCTACTGTGTCAGACCAACAGGGCTACCTACCTGAATCAACAGCAATTAATTCATCAAGAAAATTCAATAAAGTCATAGTAATACATGACTTCCTAATCACATGGAACCTTACTCCAGAACCCTGTCCACACAAGAGGAAAGGGCCACACTGCTGGGAAACCCCCTTTCTGATTTCTTGCGATTTTGTATAGGATTGCAGAGTTGGAAGGGATCCAGAGCATCATCTAGTCCACCCCCCCCAAAAAAATGCAGGCATCCTCCCATCCAATTTGAAACCATACTGGATCATTGCTTAGCTTTGCAAATGTGCTGGCAGTTTTATTGCTGCTCCCGTCAAGTGGGCTTGAGCCCGGCGGCATTCCTCGTTTGCAAAATCGTTGGATCTGGACAACGTGGCTTTTAGTAGGGCAATAATTCTCTGTAGAGAACAGGCTGACTCTTACCGCCACTCTGTCGCCGCGTGCTCCAGTCTCCAGCCACCGACTCTCTTTTCCTTAATGTCTCCCCACGTATTTTGTTATGATGGGGATTCTGACCATCTATACCTCGTATAAGGAGAAGAGCATCTTCCTGGTAGCACATAGGAAAGATCCAGCTGGAATGGATCCCGATGACATCTGGCAGCTTTCCTCGAGTCTGAAAAGGTACCAGCCTCTTCTCTCCCCTCCCGCCCCTGGGAGAAACCTTGTAACGGTGTTCAGGGCTTTTGAGTATTCTCGCCATTTCTGTATTTGTACCCCGCAGCTGTAGGGGCTGGTTTCGGCTATTGAATTGGGCGCCCTGAGAATCTCGGCGGTCATTTGTTTCTGGAGGAAACACAAGTTTCTAGCCCTGGATGTTGCGCATGTAGCTCAGGGGCGAAGCACCTGTCTTGCAGGCAGACGATCTCTGCTTCCATGCCTGGCATCTCCCAGCAGGGCTCACCAGGACCCGTCTGAAACACTAGGGAGCTGCTGCCTGTTAGTGTAGACAGTACTGAGCTATATGGACCCAGTAGTCTGACACTGTGTTCTTGCATAAGCTGAAACAGCATAAGCCAGAGGTGGGCAGCTGAGCAGAGTTTCCAAGGTATAGGAGGGGAGGTTCTGAGATTTGCCTATTTCCTTGGCGACCAGAATAAATTGGGCCAGGCATAGGCATGGGCCAGGGAGAAGAGTTGGTGGAAGAAGATTGGAAGAAATTTAAAGTTTATTTACAGAAACATTGTAAAATTAAGGAATGTTAGAAGGATGTTGGAATGAAATAATGTGGTTTTAGCAGAAATGCTATAAAGGATTAAGAAAAAATAGATTGCTAAATGGTGAAGGAGGGAAAGTAAATTTACATTATATTAAGATAAAATAGAGGACAAAAATTGGAAAAGATGGAAAGGACTTGCTGAAATAGCTAATTGAACTAGAATACAAAAAAGGGAGGTGTGAGGAGGTCAAGGAAATAAGCAAATGAAAGATAAGTTATGGGAACATTTGTTTTTTGTTTTTTTTGGTTTTGGTTTTTTTCTTTTTTTATTATTGCGATGTGATGTTTGTATCTTTTTAATATGCTGTTTTTTAATTTTTTCTTTTTGTAACCCTTCAAAATTAATAAATATTATTTAAATAAAAAAAAGGCATAGGCAAACTCGGCCCTCCAGATGTTTTGACACTACAATTTCCATCATCCCTGACCACTGATCCTGTTAGCTAGGGATGGTGGGAGTTGTAGTCCCCAAACATCTGGAGGGCCAAGTTTGCCTATGCCTGAATTGGGCCCAGTAAGCAAACGTGGTGCAGCTCTAGTTAATTCGCAGAGTTTGCTCAGGCCACGAATGCTGCTCCTTGGTGCAGAAGTAATGTCTCCCCAGCAGAGCATGCACGGCCCTGCCTTGCTATCCTCAGTTCCCCATTTCTGCCCTCTTCCCGTTTGCCAGCTGTGCCGCCTCATTTATTTATTCTATTTATTAAATTTATATACAGCCCTTCATCAATAGATCTCGGGGCAGTTCACAGAATAAAATGCAGGTTAAAGGTAAAGGGAGCCCTGACCATTAGGTCCAGTCGTGGCCGACTCTGGGGTTGCAGCGCTCATCACGCTTTATTGGCTAAGGGAGCCGGCGTACAGCTTCTGGGTCATGTGGCCAGCATGATGAAGCCGCTTCTGGCGAACCAGAGCAGCGCACGGAAACGCCGTTTACCTTCCCGCCGGAGCGGTACCTATTTATCTACTTGCACTTTGACGTGCTTTCGAACTGCTAGGTTGGCAGGAGCAGGGACCGAGCCATGGGAGCTCCCCCCATCGCGGGGATTCGAACCGCCGACCTTTTGATCGGCAAGCTCTAGGATCTCTGGTTTAACACACAGCGCCGCCAGCGTCCCTTAAAATACAGGTTAACAACAAGTAAATTAAGTAAAACCAAACAATAACACCCACTTCCCACAGACACATTCATAAGGCTATAGAATATTAATCTGCCCAAGGCCTGGTTGAAGAGGAACATTTTTGCCTGGCACCTAAATATCAGTGGTACCTTGGTTTTTGAACAGAATGCATTCCAGGAGCATTCTGTTTGACTCCTGGAACCGTCCAAAAACTAAAGCACGGCTTCCGATTGTGCCGGACATTCGGCTTCCGAAAATCGTTTGAAAACCTGGACACTTGCCTTGGGGTTTCGATCATTCAGGAGCCGAGGCATTTGGCCTCCAAGGTACGACTGTATATAGAAGAGCACTCCGCAAATGGGGAGCCACTGCAGAAAAGGCCCCGTTCCTGTGTTGCCACCCTCTGGACTGAAGAGGCACACAATGAAGGGCCTTGTGATGAATGCAGAGTCCAGGATGGTTTATATAAAGAAAGGTGGTCCTTGAGGTATTGCGCTTGTAAGACCTTAAAGGAACCTTAACCTCGCCGTTGCAGAGTATAGCAGCCAAATGTTGCCCTCACAGCACTGCAGACTGCCTCGCCGCTAATTATTCAGATTAAGCACTTGAAACACGATCACCGTTATCCCTAAGAAAACATAGTGACAGTTTGAAACAGATAATTCTGCTGCATGCAGAAAAATCCCTTCCACGTACAGAGCTAGGATTTGCTCTCTCGGGCTAGTTTACTATGAGGACAGTGGGAACTGCTTGTGGAAAATCATGTTGGCCCTGGAGTGGTTCATCCTTCCCCAGTGAGATTCTGGCTGAACTATCACAAGTTATTGAGTGCTATTAGGATGCCTATGCCCTTTTTAAAAGTGTTGGGGAGGGGAGGGGTGTTATTGGGTCATTTTTAATTTTTATTATGTATTTTGTATTTTTTTATATTGTGGTTTTATGTTGTAACCACCCTGAGACCTGGAGGCATAGGGTGGTATACCAATTTAATAAATAATAGTAATAGCAATAATACCGGTTTCTGGAAATCAGAATCCTGCTTGCAGGATTACCAAAATCTCCTGATTTCCCAAAGGCTCCTGATTGGCCACTGAAAACAGGATGCTGGACTCGATAAGCAGTGCAGGGCGTCTAGTGAGATTCTGATCTGTTTAACCAGACTAATATAATAATAATAATTTATACCCCACCCATCTGGCTGGGCTTCCCCAGCCACTCTGGGCGGCTCCCAACAAAATATTAAAAATACAATAAAACATCAGAACTATTAGGTTCAGCTCTGTAACGCAGCTGCAAGCAGAACTTAAATGGCTTGACCTCCAGCTCTCTCTGCTCCTGCAACCATCTCTCCAGGTTTGACGACAAATACACCCTGAAGATGACATTCATCAGCGGCAGAACCAGGCAGCAGAGGGAGGCGGAATTCACCATGTCCATCGCCAAATTCTTCGACTGCAACGGCACCTTAGTCATGGAAGCCTTTGAGCCAGAAGTCTCCAAGCTTCACGACAGCCTGCTCACAGAGAGGAAGATAAAGTAGGAGGCTCCGTCCGGCGTCCACCTTACCCGCTGGGCTCATGCTGAGTTTAAGCCAATAAAGCAAAATAGCAACGAATGTTAGCCTCTGTTTTTGTCCTGAGATCTCTCTCTCTCTCTCTTTCTCTTTCTCTTTCTCTTTCTCTTTCTCTTTCTGTTCTTCCTTCCTTTCTCTGTCTCTCTCCAGAGGTGGGGAGAAAAGATTTTAAATTTCAGACGTACAAAACAGATGCAAAGATCCAGCCAGGATTCGCTTTGCCTTGCTTTGAGAACGTCTTCAACCTGCTCCATCAGGTTCCTTTGCTCCTATGCAGGTGGACCTGCTAAGGACTCTCAGAAGCGGGGAGTTTGCATAACCCTCTGTAGAATTATTTTTATTTTAAGCTGGCAACTGCTTTAGGAGGCAGCCCTGCACCACGCAGCATTTATCACAAAAGCTCTGCTGAATTAATTTTTGTCTTGGCTGCTGGCTGCGAAAGGATTCTTAGTTTTTATGTTAGGGATTCAAGACAAGACTTGCATTATTAAGCCAACGTTGTACATTTGCAAGCAAGTTTTGATTTTTTTATATATATTTATCAATCAGGTAGAAGGAAAATGATTTTTTAAATAAGAAAACCTTTTATTGGATGGGAGAGAGACCTGGGAAGGAAGCTGAGTAAATCTGCCAGGGTGTATTTCAGGACAAAGGCAACAGCAGGAGTTAGTAAAAGAAAACAACAAGGAGGGGTTTAAAATCCATTCCATCTGTTTTTTGTCCCATCTGGTGCATTTGATTCGTGCTGAAAAATCTATCCCTTCTGTGAACAACCATTTTCTAAAATGACTTTTTTCTCCAATAAAAGGAACAAATTTATGTCAAAACAGTGTGAAAGTGTTAATGGGGTTGGGAGTGGAATCAAAGCGGTCCTGTTGTCTCTCTCGCAAATGTAATGGATTGTGTGACCTCAACACATACAGATAACAGATATACGTAACACAGACGTACGCCAGCAGCCAAATTCGGAAACCTTTTTGAAAATATGTATTTTTGAGGTTTGATGGCGCATAACAGCAGCCTTTTAAAAGAGTAATACCATAAGATTATATATCATTAGAAAAATAATATAATGCAGAATATAATGCAACAAACAAGGCAGTGACGTCAGGAAGAAGCGGAATTAATTTTAGTTGAGAAGCTGCCTTCTACTGAGTCAAGGACCCACTGCATGCAAGCAGATGTTCTGCCTCTGAGTTCCATCTCTTCTCCCAACCAATGCTTTTAATCTGCAGCCTTCTGGTAAATACTGTATTTTTCGCTGCATGAGACGCACCTGACCATAAGACGCACCTAGTTTTTAGAGGAGGAAAACAAGAAAAAAATATTCTGAATGAAACAGTGGATGTATGATTTTTATGGTTCAAGCTGTGGCCACAGACATGATATGTGATTTGATGGTGAATTTGGGGTAGCCCAATGCAAAAATCCTGAGAATCCATGTGGATCCGTGCATTGTAACCATGTTTTTGCGCCATTGCGGCCCCACGAAACGGTGCGTGATTTTTTGGGTGCAGGCTGTAGCCATGGACATGCTATGTAAATACATACTGTAATTTTTCCTCTATAAGACTCACTTTTTCCCTCCTAAAAAGTAAGGGGAAATGTGTGTGTGTCTTATGGAGCGAATGCAGGCTGCGCATCTATCACAGAAGCCAGAACAGCAAGAGGGATTGCTGCTTTCACTGCGCAGCGATCCCTCTTGCTGTTCTGGCTTCTGAGATTCAGAATATTTTTTTTCTTGTTTTCCTCCTCCAAAAACTAGGTGCGTCTTGTGGTCTGGTGCGTCTTATAGAGCGAAAAATACGGTAACACCGGTCCTGAAAGACCTACATTGGCTCCCAGTATGTTTCCGAGCACAATTCAAAGTGTTGGTGCTGACCTTTAAAGCCCTAAACGGCCTCGACCCAGTAATAATAATAATAATAGTAATAAATTTTTATTTATACCCTGCCCTCCCTGGCCAGAGCCAGGCTCAGGGCGGCTAACACAAGTACAATTACAATAAAAACATAAGGGGGGGGGGGAGGGGAAAAAACAATTTAAAATACAGGTTAAAATACAATTTAAAATGCAGCCTCATTTTAATAGTAGCCCATAGATCAAAACCATAAGGGGAGGGAAACATAAGGGTCAGACTGAGTCCAAACCAAAGGCCAGACGGAACAGCTCTGTCTTGCAGGCCCTGCGGAAAGATGTCAAGTCCCGCAGGGCCCTAGTCTCTTGTGACAGAGTGTTCCACCAAGTCGGGGCCAGTACTGAAAAGGCCCTGGCCCTAGTTGAGACCAATCTAACCACCTTGCGACCTGGGACTTCCAAAGTGTTGTCATTTGTGGACCTTAAGGTCCTCCACTGGGCATACCAGGAGAGGCGGTCCTGTAGGTAGACCTGAAGGAGCGTCTGCACCCCCATCGTTCAGCCCGGACACTGAGGTCCAGCTCCAAGGGCCTTCTGGCAGTTCCCTCACTGCGAGAAGTAAGGTTACAGGGAACCAGGCAGAGGGCCTTCTTGGTGGTGGCGCCCGCCCTGTGGAACGCCCTCCCGTCAGATGTCAAGGAAATAAACAACTATCTGACTTTTAGAAGGCATCTGAAGGCAGCCCCTGTTTAGGGATGGTTTTAATGTTTGATGTTTTATCGTGTTTTTAATATTCTGTTGGGAGCCGCCCAGAGTGGCTGGGGAAACCCAGCCAGATGGGCAGCATATAAATAAATTATTATTATTACATTATTATATCAAGCACAGGAGGCCTTCCTTACCTGCGGAGGTTGGCGAGGCTGACAAAGATGTTGGCGTGGGAGAGGCGGTTTTCATCCAGTAGCAAGACTTCCAGAGCCGGGAACCTTGGGGAGCTCTCACTGCCAAGGGAAACATACAGTGACTTTGGCTGTGCCACATCACTCAGGAACAGGCAAAAGGGGAGAGAAGGGTGCAGTGGGAGACTTTGACAGAGAAAGGAAAAGAAGCCAATGTGGAGCCCTCAAGATGCTGCTGAACTACAACTCCCATCATCCCCCAGCTAGCAGATCCTGTGGTTGGAGGTGATGAGAATCGTAGCCTAACAACAACCAGAACGCACCACATTGGTTTTCCCTGATCTACAGGTTCCACAAACAGCCCTGTTTAGGGAAGTTTTTAATGTTTGATCTTTTATTGTGTTTTTAATAACCTGTTGGAAGCTGCCCAGAGCAGCTGGGGAGGCCTGCCCAGATGAGCCAGAAGCATAAGTAATAAATTATTATTATTATTATTATTATTATTATTATTATTATTATTATATCCTCGGGATCCCAAATCTGTTAGTGAGGCAGAGTTTCATGATTCCAGCCAAACCGGTTTCTAGATGAGTATGATTGTTCTGATTATACCTCTCACCTGCTGCCCTGTCCTGCAGCTGTTACAAAACGTACCTCCATTTGACTTCCGAAATCTTCAAAAACCAAGGCGCAGCTTCTGATTGGTGCAGGCACCCCGGAAACAATAGCCCACAGCCGCATCGGAGGTTCAGCTTCTGAAAAACGTTCGGAAACCGGAACACTTACTTCCGGGTTTTCGGCATTTGAGTACCAAGGCATCTGAGAACCAAGGTACCATTGTAATGGGGAAAGTTTGCGGATGACTTGAAGAACTATTTTAAGTAACCTAGATTGCTAGCAGGATGAACAGAAAAACGTGTGCTGTCATTTTACTTTTACTCTCCCTGGAAACATCAAGAAGGCGGAAAACAAGGGTACTTACACATTTTTCAATCAAATAAACATTTTACAAACTTTAAAATATCCAATAATTTCCCTTCTTCTCTTTCCATGGTTCATTTTACCTATCATCCATCCCTGCATCTTTTACTATAACTATTCAATTCAGTTTCCCTCTTTTACATCCATCAAAAATTATTTACTCTGTTGAATTTATCTTAATGCTGTCAGCATTTTCAGCTATACAAAGTTATTTTCCATATATTGAATACACATTTTCCAATCTTCTTTGAACATATGTTCTTCTTGCTCTTACGTATTCTATATGTTAAGTCTGCAAGCTGCGCATATTCCATCAGTTTAAGTTGCCATTCTTCTTTGGTTGGGACCTCGCTCACTTTCCATTTTGGGACTAACAAAACACGGGCCGCAGTTGTTGCATACATAAATCATCTTTTCTGACACCTAGGAATTTATGTCTGGGTTATTCCCAACAAAGAGGACTGGGGGTTGGGGGGGGGGAGTAGTTTTCAACATGTTCTCCGATTCATTATAAATCCTTTCCCAATACACTTTTTACCTTTTTTAGCATGTCCACCACATGTGGAAGAACATTCCTTCTGCTTCTTTACACTTCCAGCACAGAATTGGTTCTGTTTTATAAAAATCTGTTAGTGAGGCAGAGTTTCATAAGTCCAGCCAAACCGGTTTCTAGATGATTATGATTGTTCTGATTATACTTCTCACCGGCTGCCCTGCCCTGCAGCTGTTACAGAACCTTCTTGTACCTCCATTAAAAAATGCCTGGCGCTCCTTCTGGGATGGTGACTCCTCACCCAAAGATGAAGATGTGAAGCTCGTATTGTCGAGACGAGGGCAGAAGGAAGGGACACCTGCCTAGGTATACGCATCCTTTTATAAATCGTGCATTCACGATATATGCTGACAGTATCAGGGCAGTTCTATCCGATTCCACTTCCAATACTGTGCTTGTTCCAGCTGGTTTCTGGATGGACATTCCTCCTTTGTTGCTGTGCTGGTCCCGCGGGGGTTACCGTGCGGCGTGGTCAAAGTCCGGTCCTGGGCCGAGGGTCTGGAGGCTGTCCGCCAAGGACGAAGCGGGGTCCAAGGCAAGGAGCCGGGCGTGGTCAGGAACTCCGGAAGAGCAGGTCAGGGTGCTGGCAGGAACAGCTTTCCAACTATGTTGCTCCCGCAACCTGGGACTGGGCTGACTGGCCTTTATCTCCTCTGGGCCCTAGGGCGGTCCCGGCCCACAGGTGACTTGCCTCTTCTGGCCTTAAGGTGAGCACTCCTCCTGAGAGAACTTAGTTCCCTCCCCTTCTCTGCCCTGAGCCTCTGCAGCTCCGGAGAGGATGGAGGGTTACTGGACCCAGGGGCAGCTTCCCCTTCCCCTGACGGGACTGGGAGAGGAGCACCTGCAGGCAAAGGGTCCTCAATCACCTCCGGAGCCAGAGTGGATTCTGTTAGGATATTTCCGTTCCACCTTAAAAGGGAGCAGGCTTTGTGAGTCAGAGTCTGCGCATGTCCTGTTCACAGGATGTTTATGTTTGCTACTGCTTTCGTTTCTCTCTCTGTGTCGTAGACACTAAAGCAGGCAGTCATGTTTTTCTGTGTTCTGATCAACGCTGAATAAAACTTGTAAATAATGCTCTCCTTAGTGCGACTTTTGGCTGTGCATTATCTGCTGATAGAGTGTGCATGAGCTCTGGAATGTGGCAAGCTTTTTCTAGAAACTCATGTCACTAATTGTTGATACTGCGTGACTACGGGAGGTCGATGGATCGTCCGGTAGCCGGCTTGGGGGCCATGGTGGACTTTATCTCCCTGGCAGTATCCCAACAACAGGTTTTGGGCCCAGATTCACAGCACTTACAGGAGAGTAAGACTGCGACAGACTGTGTTGAGGTATGTGGGAAAAGCGAAAGTGAGGCTTTTCTGTTTGCCGTGGCAAGGGCTTCAGATGTCCGGCTGGCCTAATTGGTCTGGGGGCTGCGCCAAGCAAGCTTCGTGATTAATGGGAGCCAAGATAAGGAGTCTCTGAAGTGAATAAGACTCACGGCTCAAGTAAAGAGCTGGAATGGAGTTTTTCCAAGCTTCTGAGGCTGCTGAGTGCCCAAAGCTAAATCGGCACAACTATCAGACCTGGGCAAAATGGTGTGAGAGTTTGCTGCGTCAGTTTGGAGTGTGGCATACTGTGTGTGAGGCCCCTCCAGTTCCTCTGACAGATAGATGGAAGGCCAAAAATTCGAAGGCCATTGACGTAATAGTCTTGTCCGTCTCTCTGGAGGAAATTAAAACGCTTGCTGGCAACACCACTGCACGTAAGATGTGGAATGCTTTGAAAGTAGCCCATCTGCCAGTCATCCCAGCCCAGAGTTTGACTGCATCGGAGGTCCTGGCTGTTTCCCAGAATGCGAGTGAATGCAGGGATGCCGAGGGCACCGGTTGCAAGCTGCAGGGGGAGCTGACTGTCACGTCATCCCAGGCAGCATTCCAGCCTCCAGGGGGAGCCAAGGAGTCAGCAGCTGAGAGCTCTGTTTCTCATGGGAGCCAAGGTCATCGCCCTTGCAGAGGCCGGAAGGGCAAAGGTAAACAGAGGCAGACGCCTGCAGATGGCCAGAAGCAGAGGGAGGGTGAAGAGCCCACGCCAGAGAAAAACAAGGCATTGTTTGCTGGCACAACTTCACCAAAGGCTAAATGCAAGTCTGATGGCCAGGAGCAGGGGGGCAAGCTGCAAAAGCCCACGCCAGTGGAAAACAAGGTTTTGTTTGCTGGCACAGCTTCACCAAAGGCTAAAGGCAAGTCTGATGGCCAGGAGCAGGGGGGCAAGCTGCAAAAGCCCACGCCGGTGGAAAACAAGGTTTTGCTTGCCAGAAAGACTGCTCCAAAGGCCAAAGCCAGATTTGTTGTAGATTCTGGTGCATCAAGGCACATTGCCAACAATCGGCACCTGTTTATCTCCTTCAAACCTCAAGAAGGTAAGATCCACCTGGCTGACGGAAAGACGTTACGAATTGCAGGAGAAGGGACTGTGAAACTGGCAAGTCTGCACACGACCATCAAAGATGTACTGTATGTTCCAGGCGCTGCAGACAATTTGCTCAGTGTCCCACAGTTGACTGGGTGTGGTTTTGAGATTTCCTTCAAGAGGAGCGTCTGTGTCATCAGAAAAGGCAAAGAGGACATTTTGCATGCAAAGTTTATGGATGGCTTGTTCTGTATAACTTATGGTGACATTGGTGCTGCTGTGTCTAATGCTGATTCTTGTTGTGTTGCACAAACTAACAAAGTTCTTCATGCAGGATGCATTCACGATGCACACAGGAGGTTTTGTCACCTTTCTTGGAAGGCACTGGCCAAGATGCCAGAGATGGTTGAGGGTTTGAACATCAAACCCTGTAAGTTTCACATGAAATGTGTATCTTGTGCAGAGAACAAGGTAAAGGTTGCTCCAAAAGGCAAGGAGTCTAGCAGGAAGGCTTCCAAACCCTACCAGCTAGTGCACGCAGACCTGGTTGGTCCACTTGCGCCCTCTTTGGGTGGAGCAAGGTACTTCATGGTTCTAATTGATTCTTTTTCCAGGTACATTCATGTGTTTATGCTCGAGCAGAAATCGCAAGCGTTTCCTAGGTTCAAGGCATTCTGTGCTTGGTTGGAGAATGTTCACGGTAAACGTATTGGCTGTCTGTTTACTGATCGAGGCAGGGAGTTCACTTCTCAGCAGTTTGAAGCTTTCCTGACTGAGAAGGGAATTCAGCATGACTTGTCAACGCCTAGATCGCCATGGATGAATGGACTTGCGGGGCGAGCAAATCAAACGTTGCTGCAAGGAATGAAAACATTGTTGCATGATGCCAATCTCCCTGATAAGTTTTGGGGGGAGGCTCTGTCGAATTTTGTTTACACTTTTAATGGCAGATTGTCATCACCTATTGGTTGTACTCCCTATGAGAAGATGTTTGGTAAGAAACCCAACATCAAGCACATGAGAATCTTTGGTTCTGACATGTGGGTACACACCCCACAAAGCAACAAGCTTGGGAAGCGTGGGGCACATGGTTTGTTCATGGGGTACGAAAAAGGTGCATACAGGGTGTGGATGACCAACTCTAAGTCCATTAAGTTCACAAAGAGTGTTGAGTACAATCCTAAGTGGGGGGAAAATGTGGGAATTTTCCAGAGTTACCCAGAGGAGGATGAAGGTGATGTCAAAGAAGCAGCTAAAGCTGAGGAAGCTGCTGAGGATGATGATGACAATGATGATCAGAGTTTGGATTCCAGTTCAGTGGGCGGCGCTGCTGCTGATGTCAGTGACAGTGATGACACAGCAGACTACAAGAGCGCAAAGGCCTCAGTCAGACCATCTGATGCGTCTGACAATGAACTGGAAGAACCACTGTTCACCATTGGTCACTTCTCTCCTAAGAAGGAGGAGATGAGTCCAGAAGACTTGCATCTAGTACGCAGATCTGAAAGAGCCACAAAGGGCAGACCTCCAAAGAGATTTGCTGATGAGTTTGCTAAGACAGCAACTGCTGTTCTTAGTAGCTCAGAGAAGGTATGGGAACCTTCAAGCTTCAAAGAGGTTCAGGAGTTAACCTCTAAAGATGCTGAGCCTTGGCTTAATGCCATGAAGGCTGAAGTTGATTCCTTGAATAGGAACCAAACTTGGGAACTGGTACCGGTAGTCCCAGGAATGAGACTGATTGGCAGCAAATGGGTCTTCAAGGCCAAGACAGACCAGAATGGCAAGGTAGTCAGACACAAAGCCAGATTGGTTGCCAGAGGTTTTTCACAGGTACCAGGACAGGATTACCACGAGACCTATTCACCCACAGTCAAATATGAGAGCATTCGGCTGATGCTCAAGATTGCTGCGGAGGAGAAACTGCATGTTTCCCATCATGACATTAATACAGCTTTTTTGTACGGGATTTTGGAGGAGGAGCTGTTTATGCTTCCACCTGATGGGATGCAGATACAGAAGGGAATGGTCTGTAAACTGCGGAAATCCTTATATGGTCTCAAGCAGAGTGCTAGGTGTTGGAACACGAAACTCACTGAGACGTTGCTTTCTCTAGGTTTTCACCAGGGCAAAGCTGATCCATGTGTGTTTGTCAAGGAGGAGGGGCAAAACAAACTGTATTGTTTATGTTTTGTTGATGATCTTCTGATGTTTTGGAAGAATCAGGCTTTGTACCAAAGCACAGCTCAGCTGAAGGAGCACTTTGACATGAAGGATCTTGGTGAGGTATCCAACTATCTTTCTCTGCAGGTGGAGAGGGACCAAGCAGGTAATTTTCTGGTACACCAAACACAGAAAATTGCTGATGTATTAACCAGGTTGAATTTGGTTGATGCAAACCCAGCAGACACACCGATGGTGACAGGTTACCAGGTAGATAGTACTGCTGAAGCGTTTTCTGACACAACGCTGTACAGATGCATTCTAGGCAAGTTGAATTTCATTGCTAGATGCTCAAGACCTGACATAGCTGTAAGCTGTAACCTGCTTAGCAGACATGCCAACAATCCTACTGTTCAGGATTGGAAAGCTCTGAAGCGCATAGCCCGCTATTTGAAAGGGACTTTGCACTACAGGCTGAGGTTCACCAGTCAGAAGACTGGAGGTCTTGAAATCTTTGCAGATGCAAGTTTTGGAAGTGACACCACGGGTGGTACAAGCACTTCTGGAGTATGCTACATGTACAACCACTGCCTGTTTGACTGGTTGTGCAAAAAGCAGACGACAGTGAGCCTAAGTTCCTGTGAAGCAGAACTCAATGCTCTGTCATTCTCACTCATGGATTGTGAATGGTTGATGCAACTGTTTAAGGACATCAGAGTTTCTGTGAAATGTCCTGTACAAGTGTATCAAGACAATAGATCGTGTTTGGCTTTGCTGAACTCGGAGAGTTGCAAGCAAAGGACCAAGTACTTGCAGATTAAGCTACATCGTGCAAGAGAGTGTATTCAGAAAGGACTCATTCAGGTGTCCTACATGGCAGGAAATGAAATTCCTGCTGATCTGTTGTCTAAGGTTGTTAACAGAGAACAACTTAAGGTTTATGTACAAAGATTGCAATTGGGTTGAACCACAGGTACTACAGGTTACACGGAAAGGGGGAGGATGTTAGGATATTTCCGTTCCACCTTAAAAGGGAGCAGGCTTTGTGAGTCAGAGTCTGCGCATGTCCTGTTCACAGGATGTTTATGTTTGCTACTGCTTTCGTTTCTCTCTCTGTGTCGTAGACACTAAAGCAGGCAGTCATGTTTTTCTGTGTTCTGATCAACGCTGAATAAACTTGTAAATAATGCTCTCCTTAGTGCGACTTTTGGCTGTGCATTATCTGCTGATAGAGTGTGCATGAGCTCTGGAATGTGGCAAGCTTTTTCTAGAAACTCATGTCACTAATTGTTGATACTGCGTGACTACGGGAGGTCGATGGATCGTCCGGTAGCCGGCTTGGGGGCCATGATGGACTTTATCTCCCTGGCAGTATCCCAACAGTATCTGGTGTCTGCTCCTGAGGATCCAGCACAGGTGCGGGCCCTTCAGATTCAAGGCCCTGCCCTGGCTCAGCTGGCCCTGGAGGCGGGGACTCCTGTGCAGGCTGGGATTCCTCCAATTCAGCCTCTGAATCAGATTCCCAGGCCATCACAGTTGCCATTGTTGCCTGCCAGATCAGGTCCAAAATGGCCCAGCGTCCTGGTCTCACAGTGGGCAACCAATTGCTTCTTTTGCAAAACCTGCAAGCGGGATTTGAACACAAGAGCAATTCTCTCCTCTCCTGTGGTTTCCAGCAATTGGTGTTAAAAAGCATTGCTGCCTCCAGCTGAGGAACAAAAGCACAATGATCCTGGTTAGGTCTAGGAGCCATCGATAGCCTCCTCCATGGATTTGTCTGTTGTTGTTTAGTCGTTTAGTCGTGTCCGACTCTTCGTGACCCCATGGACCAGAGCACGCCAGGCACTCCTGTCTTCCACTGCCTCCCGCAGTTTGGTCAAACTCATGCTGGTAGCTTCGAGAACACTGTCCAACCATCTCGTCCTCCTCTGTCGTCCCCTTCTCCTTGTGCCCTCCATCTTTCCCAACAGCAGGGTCTTCTCCAGGGAGTCTTCTCTTCTCATGAGGTAGCCAAAGTATTGGAGCCTCAGCTTCAGGATCTGTCCTTCCAGTGAGCACTCAGGGCGGATTTCCTTCAGAATGGAGAGGTTTGATCTTCTTGCAGTCCATGGGACTCTCAAGAGTCTCCTCCAGCACCAGAATTCAAAAGCATCAATTCTTCGGCGATCAGCCTTCTTGATGGTCCAGCTCTCACTTCCATACATCACTACTGGGAAAACCATGGCTTTAACTATACGAACCTTTGTTGGCATTTGTCTAGTCCTCTTTTAAAGCCATCACGTCTTTGTGGAGGTATTTAATTGCTGTTAGGGGGGGGGAACCTGGTGTACATGTGATACATACCACTCTACCTTGCACCTGCAGGTCTTGTGGCCAGCGTTTGAAAGTCACTGTGACCCGGCAACTGGCCGAAGAACGAGAGAATTTTTGAGCTCCATCCGAGAAAGAGTGGCAAAATAAACCGATGGAATATGCGGAAATAGCAAAACACACCAGAAGAATAAGAGATCCAAATGTCAATCAAATACAGTGGTACCTTGGTTCTCAAACTTAATCCGTTCCAGAAGTCCGTTCCAAAACCAAAGAGTTCCAAAACCAAGGCGCACTTTCCTATCAAAAGTAATAGAAACGGTTTGATACGAGCCAGACTTAACAACCCCTAAAACAGCAATTTAACATGAATTTTACGATCCGACGAGACCATTGATCCTTAAAATGAAAGCAGTAATCGATGTGTTGTATTATAAAATAAATAAGACAGTATTGTAGATGATAAAAATTTTAAAAAAAATAAATTTCTTACCTGCACTGATGATAGTCATTGTTTGGATGGGGGGCATTTATCAAATTCCGCAGTCACACAGTCAACCAAATCAGTAGCTGAACTGGGTTCCACACAGTCACAAAAACAAATTAACCCAAAAAGCCTCAAAAACAAAAACGCAAAACAAATAGCAAAAACAAAAGCACCAAACTTCATCCATTCCGGAAGTCCATTTGACTTCCAAAATGTTCAAAAAACCAAGGCACAGCTTCTGATTGGTGCAGGTGTCCCGGAAACAATAGCCAACAGCTGCATCGGACGTTCAGCTTCTGAAAGACGTTTGGAAACCGGAACACTTACTTCCGGGTTTTCGGCAATTGAGAACCAAGGCATCTGAGAACCAAGGTACTCCAAGACTTTGGCCACCTCACGAGAAGCGAAGACTCCCTGGAAAAGACCCTGATGTTGGGAAAGATTGAGGGCACAAGGAGAAGGGGACAACAGAGGACGAGATGGTTGGACCGTGTTCTCGAAGCTACCAGCATGAGTTTGACCAAACTGCGGGAGGCAGTGGCAGACAGGAGCGCCTGGCGTGCTCTGGTCCAGGGGGTCACGAAGAGTCGGACACAACTAAACAACAACAAATTTTCAAACATTTTCTTTAGCTCATTATATACCATTTCCCAGAAAGCCTTTTACCTCTTTACAGGTCCCACCCCATGTGGTAGATTAGAAGATACCTTCCCCTTCTTTACATTCCCAGCACTCATTACAGTGGTATCTCGGGTTAAGTACTTAATTAGTTCTGGAGGTCCATTCTTAACCTGAAACTGTTCTTAACCTGAGGTACCACTTTAGCTAATGAAGCCTCCCTCTTTTTTCCTGGCTGATCTGTCTTTGTCTAAAGTTGGAACTCCATTTAAGTCTCCCATTAAGATAATCTTTTGATCTGCAAATTCAAGTAGTTCTGTTGCTAGTCTTCTGAAAAAAATTACTTTTTTATCATTAGGGGCGTAAATACCAACCAATATCATTTTCTCTCCCTGGATTTTAATTTGTATTATTAAAATTCTGCCTTTTCGTCCTTCTAAATCAATTTGGGTTCAAGTGCAGGATGAACTGTTCTTAACCTGAAGCACCACTTTAGCTAATGGGGCCTCCTGCCTCCGCTGCGCCGCCGGAGCACGATTTCTGTTCTCATCCTGAAGCAAAGTTCTTAACCCGAGGTACTATTTCTGGGTTAGCGGAGTCTGTAACCTGAAGCGTATGTAACCCGAGGTACCACTGTAGTTCATAGCTGTCAACGTTTTCCTTTTTTTATTAAGGGAAATTCCTTTATTCCGAATAGGATTCCTCGCAAGAAAAGGGAAAAGTTGACAGCTATGCATTAGTTCTTGTCGCCTCTGCCTCTTTCCATCCTCCCAATCCACACACCTGCTTTACTCAATTCCTGACGCAGCACACCGGGGCAGAGAGGAGGCGGGTAGAAGAAGAATAAACTCCTCCTGCCCTGTTTCTGGGGTGGAGAGGCTCAGCTCCCTTCCTGCCATCACTTGTGGGGTTGATCCTGCCCGCGAAGCGCTCCCTCTCCCCCTGATCTCGGAGGAGCTTGCTGCCTGGTGAGTGATGGAGATGAGGATGGAGGGGATGGCGGCGGGTGGGGGGGGTAGGACAACCGAATTGGGCGGCTACCCCCGAATTATTCCCCCATTATTCTCACCCTTTATGCCAGGAAATGAACTATTTCTCTCCCCCCAGCACCCGCTCCCAACAACAACAGCATCCCAAGCGTGGAAGGGGGTCGTTCCAGGGCGCGCTTTTAAAACTGCATTTTGCAGGCGAGGTGGGTGGAGAGGGAGAGGAAGAGAAAGAAAGAAAGATGCGCGGAGCCGGAGGAAGAGTTATAAGGGAGGGAGGCAGACTGCAGGGGTGCAGACGCATAATTATTTCTTCATTCCTCTCTCTCTCTCTCTCTCTCTCTCTCTCTCTCTCTCTGTGTGTGTGTGTGTGTGTGTGTGTGAGAGAGAGAGAGAGAGAGAGAGAGAGAGAGAGAGACCGTGCTGTGAAGCTGCTATGAGGATGCCAAGACCTTTGTTGATTTATTTAGGTACAGAGGTTGGATTTGTGCATTTAAGACTATAGCTTTTCACAGGACAGGCCCACGTGTCCATAACCCCCGCTGGTGGGGCTGGTGGTTTATTTAGTTTTTAATTATTTCTCTCTCTCAAAGAGAATGTCCTAACCTACCCTGAATACTCCTTTCTGCCGGAGGGGCAATTATAGATAATCATAGCATTCTAGAGTCGGATGGTTTCTTAAAAAAAAAAAAAAACGTTTTCAGAGCAAAAAGAAAGGCGTGCCCAGTCCATAAAACTAGGGGGATAAAGAACCCCAGTCAAAATCCCATTTAGAGAATATACCTCTTCAGCATCTTCAGCAGGAAATGATTTCCCCTCTGCACATCCTCAAATGTGAGATGCTTTGCAGCATTCCTCTAGCACAGAGTAACAGCAGAGCCCCCTTGTCCATTAAGCTGCAATAGATTCTTCTTCCCCCTTTCCGTGTGTTTTGCAAACAGTCCCATTAAACCATGGGTAGGCAAACTAAGGCCCAGGGGCCGGATCCGGCCCAATCGCCTTCTAAACCCGGTCCATGGACGGTCTGGGAATCAGCGTGTTTTTACATGAGTAGAATGTGCCCTTTTATTTAAAACGCACCCCTGGGTTATTTGTGGGGCCTGCCTGGCGTCTTTACATGAGCAGAATGTGTGCTTTTATTTAAAATGCACCTCTGGGTTATTTGCGGGGCACAGGAATTCGTTCATCCCCCCCCCAAATATAATCCGGCCCCCCACAAGGTCTGAGGGACAGTGGACCGGCCCCCTGCTGAAAAAGTTTGCTGACCCCTGCGTTAAACAATCTCCCCTCTTAGCCCTCTTCCCCAAAATGCAGAAAACCAGCATGCTCTTAAAGATCAACCTCCTGGCCAATTCCCTGGTCCACCAAGTTTTGTATATGTAGCCCCCGCCTTGCACCCAACCTGGGACCAGTTTCTACACTGTGACTGTTTTAAATGTACTTCTTTGTATTACATATTTTTATATCCTGCGCTCCATCCATTCTGGAGCAGGATGTGGCCACGGGAGCAATAAAACAGCCGCAAAACAGGACACCAGTTGAAATTATTGTTAACAATATAAGAACGCTCTAGGGGGTTGCCTAGACAGTCATGATTTATTCCTCCATCTCACCTGATGCACACACCCTATTTTGAAGGCTTCTTGGGAGACAGGGTGCTGTCAGCAGAGAAACCAAGCCAACAGCAGAAAGAGCAAGCTTCTGGATAACAAAGAACTCTTAGGGTGCAAACTGGGAGATCCACCGGGACCATTCAGATTTGGGTGGCAGCGCTACCAAATTCAGAGCAGTACTGCAGTAAGGGAAGGGTTTAATCCTCCTCCCTCTGTGCCGTTTTCCTGATTAAACTCATTCCCCCATTCAGCCATTTGCCCCACAGGAGAAGTGTACAGACCGTGCTGGATTTACGTGTAAGCTAAACAAGCTATAGCTTAGGGCCCCACTCTCTTGGGGGCCCCCAAAAAAATTAAAGGGAAAAAAACACTGGATGTGCATTTCCAAAATATAAGATAAAAAACAAATAAAATAAAACCTACCTGCAGCAACAGTGTTTTGTGTTGTGTAGGCTCCTAGGATGTAAGTCATGGGCCCCGCCTGCTAGCCTGCTCCCTAAAACATCACTGGTTTGCTCCTTTCTATATATAGGGTGCCTACATTCTGCATCGACTGGTTGCAAGGCAACATGTGTAAATGGCTTGAGATACCTGTTAGGTCCATAAATCACCATATAGCATATATTCAGCACAAAAAACAGCGACCATTTGTTGTTGACAAAGGACAGCTGGACATATAAAGGGCCCTATTGCCTTCAGGAGCTTAGGGCTTCATCAAACCTAAATCTGGCCCTGCTCTCTTGCGATTCTCCGTGTTGAGAGGGATCACTGCTTCTGATAGTGGAGCCGAAACATGTCCATTGTGACCAATAGCCCTGAGTGCAAAAACTCCATCCTCCTGAATACCTCCCTGTTTTCCCTCCTGGGGCAAACAGCTTGGGGTACTTAATTTATTGGGGAGATACACTGTTTGTTTATCTAAAAACAAAACAACCCAACAAACCTTGATCGAGACAAGCATTCTCCGTGTAGCACATGTGAAATGATCCAGCTAAAACCCACAAACCCAATTGCAAGCAAATGCCCACGAAGGATTCGTTGAGAACAAAGAGAATTGTCAGCAAGACAGGTGTCTAGCTGGGCCTGCCAAAACAGAAAGGTTTTTTTCAGGCGCTTAAAAGGAGGTTAGTGAGGACACTTGAGGAAACCTGGTCAAGAGCCAGGGAGTTGCAGGGAAAGAGATGTCGCCACATGAAGGGAATAACGTCGGGGGAATGTATGTGTAAGAGACAAGCCAGACTGGTTTAAATTACGCAAGAACCTAAAAAGAGTCTGCTGGCTGATGGTCCATCCGGTCCAGAATCATGTTCTCCAGTTTCTCAACCAGATGCCTTCAGGAAACCCGCAGGATTCGAACACAAGAACACTCCGTCCCTCCTGTTTGGGATCATGGAGACACAGCATTCGCCATTGTGGACAGAAGCCATTCAGAGCCGCCGCCTCCTCCTTGAATTTGTCTAATCCTTGGCCATCCAAGTTTGTGGCCATCATTGACTTGCTGCAGAAGGGAGTTCGCTAGAACTATGTGTTGCGTGAGGAATTAACTTTTCTTTATGGCCACAGTTAATTTATTAAGTAGACTACTACCCTGCGGTGATTTACACTTAAGATAATTAAAAACACTTCTTTTTTTTTAATATAATTTTTATTAACAAACCAATCAAATCACATTAGTTCCAAATTACAAAGCCAAATTTTTAAATTTTTGTTGGGGGTACCCATGCTTCGAGCTCAGAAAGGGATCCAAACATCTCTCTTGCTGCTGCTTTAATGTTACAGTTCTGTCCAAATAGTATTCACAGTTCTATCCAATCTTATCTTTATTGTTTCCCTCATTTTCTTGTTGTTGTCATATATTCCTTTCTTTGTGACCTCTGATAGACTCCACAAGCGGGTTGAAAACAGACGTTGTTTATCCTGTGTGGATTTTCCGTTCCTCCAAGAGCCTTATACAAACAGACAGACGCCATTTCCACACTTTCGAACAAAACATTCTTAAAGTCTGCCCATTAAATCCTCGCAGGCCTGTCAGTCTCTCCTCAATCTTCTTAGGGGGTTCTGCCAGGTCGAACTCACATTCCAATACCATGGTCTCCTCCCCCTCGATCATAAATCCAGTAGCCAGGCCTGCTTATTAAACAAGTCTCTTTTTATGACTGCGTCATTCCAAAGGCTCTTCATTCCTTCCCCGATGTTTCACAAACCATGTCTTTGATTAGTACTTCATTTCCACACAGTTCTTAATCATCCCGCTTATAATCAGTAATTGCAACGGTTCTTCTTGGGGGGAGGGTTGTTAGGTAATCACATAAGATAAAAGAAAAGAAAAGGTTCCCCCCCCCCATTCCGTCCCGTTCCGACATACCGACCCTTTGATGTATCTTCTTCTTGTTATGTTTTCTTCTTCTTATGTTAAGAGCCAGTGTGGTGTAGTGGTTAAGAGCGGTAGATTTGTAATCTGGGGATCCGGGTTCGCGTCTCCGCTCCTCCACATGCAGCTGCTGGGTGACCTTGGGCCAGTCACACTTCTTTGAAGTCTCTCAGCCCCACTCACCTCACAGAGTGTTTGTTGTGGGGGAGGAAGGGAAAGGAGAATGTTAGCCTCTTTGAGACTCCTTAAAGGGAGTGAAAGGCGGGATATCAAATCCAAACTCTTCTTCTTCTTCTCTTCTTTCCTGTTAAATCCAACCAATTGCTCCACTTCACAGAGGTCACTTCAATTAGCAGTCTTAACTCCCGTTCTTCGCTCGAAATATGTGCATTTGCTTCTCGCTAATTGTTTATTTTGAGCTCCTGCAACCAGGCCGCGCGATCAGAGACAGCGTCAGGGAGAGCCATCCCACACGGGTGCTGTGCGCCTAGTGCCTTCACCCCCTTCTTTCGAACTCGGGGGTGATTTATGGCAACCGCAGGCGAGGCAGTGTTCCCCATTCCCTTGGGGTAACAAGGGAGGCTGCATACTCCCATATCAGCCTCTTAATTACCTCGTGTGAGTCGGAGAGATGGTATTGTCAGCCATCTTCCAATGCGCCCCTAGCGGCCTCCCAAGATAATTAAAAACACTTCTTAAGTGTTTTTAATTAACACTCTTAATCCTGCCAACCTAGTGGTTTGAAAGCACACCAGCGCAAGTAGATAAATAGGTACCGCTGTGGCACAACGGTAAATGGCGTTTCCGTGCGCTCTGGCTCCCGTCACGGTGTCCCGTGATGCCAGAAGCTGTTTAGTCCTGCTGGCCACATGACCTGCAAAGCTGCCTGTGGACAAACGCCGGCTCCCTTGGCCTGAAAGCGAGATGAGCGCTGCAACCCCATAGTCGCCATTGACTGGACTTAACCATCCAGGGGTCCTTTACCTACACCTACCACTAGTTCAGACATCATGGGAGCATATGTGGAAATAAGATTTTTTTTTTTTTTGCCCCAACATGCATCGCTTTACGCTTGTTTGCGTTGAATTGCGTTTGCGATTTTACCGCCCATTCACGGAGCGTGGAGAGGTCCTATTGGAGCTCTTCACAATCTCTTTTTGGTTTAGCACCGTCGATTTAGTATCGTCAGCAAACACGGCCACCTCACTGCTCACTCCTTTCTCTAGATCAATTATGAACAAATTAAAAAGCAGCAATCCCAATACCGATTCGCGGGGATTCCACTTTCTACATCTCTCCATTGGAAAAACTGTCCATTCCTCTGACCTCTCTTTTTCTACCACGCTCAGGAAACATGGCCCAAGTTGGTTCAGGGAAGACGGTTCTTTTCCACCAGGAAGACCCAAAAGGTCTCACCTACCGCATCCCAGCTCTCCTCTACCTGCCGTCTGAGTCTACTTTCCTGGCATTTGCTGAGGAGCGCTCAACGCCCAGAGACGAAAATGCCAAGTTCCTGGTGATGAGACGAGGGCGGAAGGAAGGAATGTCTGTTCAGGTAACACCAAGAGCAGAAAGCGTAACCGAGCTATATTTCAGTCCATAATTCTCTTCTTTCTTCCTATATACATAAAATGTAAGGCTGTCATCATGCAGCAGTTCATGTGGCCACCAATATGTGGCCAAACCAACTCCAGTGTGAAAACAGGGTGGCAGGTGGCCCAGGTGAGCTGTTTAATGGTGCTCTGTGAAGTTCCTGGTGACAAGGTGTTCCAGGTAACACCAGGTGCAGGAAATGTAACTGTGCTTTCCCTGATTTGTCATTCTGTGTAATGTTTGAGTTGGGTTCCAGGAACAAAAGTATTGCCAGGAAAGAGGATTGGCTTGGAACTGACCACCCAAGGAAGTGTCTTGAAATCGTTGTGGACAGCTTATCTGACTCCTTTCAATCTGAAATGTTAGTTGACCTGGCAATGATGTTTGTTTTAAACTCATATTCTTTTTTATTAATGTTTTAAGTGGCAAATTTAACAGAGAATAAATGAATAAATGTATAGAAATAATATTAGTACCAATATTAGTACCAATAATCATTTGAACTGTGGTCAGTTTCAGAATTCCAGAAAATTCCAGAATGGCTTCATTAGTAAACACCTCTTGCTTAAATACTACGGCACTTTGCCAGCTCACATACCTGTGTCATGAAAATGGATTCTGTTTCCCCTGCCTCCAGGAACTCCCCACTGCCGCTAAACACCCTCACACATCATGATTTGCAATATATTGCCAGGTCAAAAATTATGAAACCAAAATCAGGATATGAACTGGAAACCAGTTGTTGAGGGTTTCCACCCAGCCCTAACACACATCATGATTCGTGATATATTGTCAGGACAAAAACTATTAAACCGATATCACGATATAGACTTCAGACCGGTTTTGGATGGTATATGGATAATTCACCCAGCTCTAGTGAGAGAACCACCAGCTAACTACTCCATCTTTCTTCCCTTCTAGTGGGGTCCTCAGACGTCTCTGATGGAAGCCACGCTGCCCAACCATCGCACCATGAACCCTTGCCCCGTTCTCGAGAGGAAGAGCGGACGCGTTTTCCTGTTCTTCATCTGTGTGGAGACCCACGTGACGGAACGGCACCAGATCTTCACAGGGAGGAACGCCGCTCGGCTCTGCTACGTCGTCAGCCAAGATGGCGGCCGCACCTGGAGCCAGACGACCGACCTGACGGAGCAGGTGATTGGCAAACATTTGAGGAACTGGGCCACCTTTGCGGTTGGGCCTGGGCACGGCCTGCAGCTGAATTCCGGGCGCCTGGTGATCCCGGCTTACGCCTATTACATCCACAGGCGATGTTTCGGGCATGCGCTCAACTGCTGGACCAGACCTCATTCCTTCGCGTTCTACAGCGATGACGGCGGGCAGAGTTGGGCCCGAGGACAGCTCCTGATGCACTTGAACACATCCGAGTGCCAAGTTGCGGAGCTGACCCACCGGGACGATAGCCCAGTGCTGTACTGCAACGCCCGCAGCCCGGACAGGTTCCGGGCCGAAGCTTTCAGCACAGATGGTGGAGAACACTTTGAGGAAGGGTACCTGTCCGAGGACTTGTGCGAGCCGCCCAGTGGGTGCCAGGGCAGCGTGGTGAGCTTCTTCCCTCAGCCGGAGGGCAGCTCTCGCTTCTCTTCGGCCTCGCTGGGCGGCACAAAGTCCTGGCTGGTGTACTCTCACCCCACAAACTGCCACAAGCGCTTCGATTTGGGCATCTACCTGAACAAGTCCCCGTTGGAAAAAGACTCTTGGCGCCCTCCCTGGGTGCTGTACAAAGGTCCCAGTAGCTACTCGGACCTGGCTGTGTGCCAAGAAGGGGGGAACACACTGGTGTTTGGGTGCTTGTTTGAGTGTGGGGTGCACCATCCCATTGAAGAAATCGCGTTCCAGCTCTTCACCAGTGACGAGCTTTTGAGGAACGTGCGGGAAAGATGATGTTGCGACACATCTCTCCCTCTCTCTTTCCCCCTCCCTCCCTCTCCCCTCCCTCTCCCTCCCTCCCTCTCTCTCTTCCCCTCCCTCCCCCTCCCTCTATCTCTCTCTCTCTCCCCCCTCCCTCTCTTGCCCCCTCCGCTCCCTCCCTCTCCCCTCCTTCCCCCTCTCTCTTCCCCTCCCTCTCCCTCTCTCTCCCCCTCCTTCCCTCCTCTCTCTCCCTCTCCCCCTCCGTCTCTCCCTCTCCCCCCTACCTCCCCCCCCTCTCGTTTCAGCAGCCTAGAAGTTTGAGCAAAACTTGAGCGGCGTCCAACACACCTGTTCCATGTTTTTAACGTTTGAAATTTTATTCTGTTTTTAGTGTTCTGTTGGGAAACCCAGACAGATGGGCTGGGTATAAATAATTAAATTAGTAGTAGTTGTTGTAGTTGTAGTACAAGGACTGTGCAATGGGATATTCCCCCCTGTGCATGTCCTAAATCTGTTTTGGGAATTCTGCCAACCCATTGATTTGGGTTTTATTGTATTTTTAATATTTTGTTGGAATTCGCCAGAGTGACTGGGGAAAACCAGCCAGACGGTTGGGGTATAAATACTATATTATTATTATTATTATTATTATTATTATTATTAATTACACTAATGGAATAAGTGTGTTGGAGACCACCATTAGCACCTAAGGACAGAACCTGCTCATTCAACCCCAGGCTTCCTCAACCTCGGCCCTCCAGATGTTTTGAGACTACAGTTCCCATCATCCCTGAGCACTGGTCCTGCTAGCTAGGGATCATGGGAGTTGTAGGCCAAAAACATCTGGAGGGCCGAGGTTGGGGAAGCCTGTTCTACTCTTTTGCACATCTTGGTAAAGTCATGGGCTTACAAAACTGAGGTGTAGGTCTTCGGAAATCGTCGCTGTTTCTAGTTAACAACAATCGGGTCCTCCAAACTTACCTCATTAGAAGAGCACAGAAAACCACCTGCTCCACTCAGACACTCAGTGCTTCCATATTCAACAGTTAGTGTGGAAAGGTGTCGTTTCATTCACTTAAAATTTTGGCAGATGCATTCTGTACTTTCCCTGAGGCTCCTTCATCTTTCCTCAGACTACAGAAAGTCTGGGTTTTGGTGATATGATCTCTGCTGATGCGTACCCCTTTAGCACCACGCCTCCATCATTGCAAAAGGCGGGGTTTAAAATTCATTTTTATTTATTTAACAATATTTTTATACTGTGTGTGTGTGTGTGTGTGTGTGTGTACACACTATACAGTGGTACCTCGGGTTACATACGCTTCAGGCTACAGACTCTGCTAACCCAGAAATAGTACCTCAGGTTAAGAACTTTGCTTCAGGATGAGACCAGAAATTGTGCGGTGGCAGCACGGGGCCCCATTAGCTAAAGTGGTGCTTCAGGTTAAGAACATTTTCAGGTTAAGAACGGACCTCCGGAACAAATTAAGTACTTAACCCGAGGTACCACTGTATAGGCATATTCTTCAAGCGGTTCCCCGCTCCTGATATATAGAGAGCTGGAAAACTTTTGGGTACCAGACAATTTCATACCGGGGCCATTTTTTTACACACCCTGCCATTCTTCAAGGACTTGAGGAGTGTCCCAAGGGTCCTGGAAAGACTGGGACGAGAACCGAATAGTACTTTGTGCACAGAGTCAGACCATTGGCCTAGTTAGCCTCGGCCCAGTAGACCTGAAAGAGCATCTCCACCCCCATCATCCATCCTGGACACTGAGGTCCAGCTCCAAGGGCCTTCTGGCGGTTCCCTCCCTGCGAGAAGTGAGGTTACAGGGAACCAGGCAGAGGGCCTTCTCAGTGGTGGCACCCGTCCTGTGGAACGCCCTCCCATCAGATGTCAAGGAAATAAACAACTATCAGACTTTTAGAAGACATCTGAAGGCAGCCCTGTTTGGGAAAGCTTTTAATGTTTGATCTTTTATTGTGTTTTTAATATTCTGTTGGGAGCCGCCCAGAGTGGCTGGGGAAACCCAGCCAGATGGGCGGGGTATAAATAAATTATTATTGTTGTTGATGGTTATTGTCTACACTGAATGTCAGTGGCTCTTCAGAGTTTGAGGCAAAGTTCTCTCTCTCAGCCTCATCTGGAGACGCCGGAGATTTAACTCTGAGCCTTCTGGGCCTGCACGGGACTAAATGTTGGAGCCTATGCCAAACCTTTGTGCCAAAATCTTTATACTCAGTTTTGAACTCTTGTGCGAAAATGCTTGCAATCTGCTGCAATTTGTTGTGCTTCTGTTATGTTGGATGAACTCAGCTTGGCTGGGAATGTATTATGTGTCAAACGCTACAAATGTATATCAGTTTTCTACCAGTTTTAACTGTCATGGCTTCCCTCAAAGAGGATGCTAAGATAGGGCTGCAAGCAACTTTGCTGAGCTATTTTTAAACAAACCCCAATTTCGGTGCTGTCCTGGTTTCTACTTTTTTGAAATATGGCGACCCTAGCTAAGAGCTTTCTTTGCTTTTTAAGCTAGCAGTGATGTCAGCATGGGCTGTTTTCCTTGGGTGCCTTTGTCCATTTCACAGTAAGGTCTTATTGTGCTCAGCCAAATTTGAACAAGCCTTCTCAGCAACCTTCTTCCCTCCCTGGTGCAGCCATGAGGAGGAGATTGGAAGTTGACGTTTCCATTTGTCTATTGTTTCCTGTGTTTGAACCTCGAGAAACTGTGGTTGGCCTTAACTGTGCTTTACTGAAACAACCAAACTTCAAAACGTTGTTTATGAAGTTGGCTTGTTTTCCTAAAGCAGTGGCACATTCCCTGTTGCCCACCATCTATGCCTTTGCTTGGTCCAGCTGTATTGCCCAAGTTTCTGGCACCAACGCCAGCCAAATCCCAGGACATTGCACTGTGAGCATGTGGTGAAATAAAAGCGGAAGCTGTTAACGAACAATAGCCTACAGGGAATGTGTTTAAATAAAATGATCTGCTGTCAGTTCCGTTTCCCGCTTCCTTCTTTTTTTCTGGAGGGGTTTTTGCATACATCAAAAACCGTAGCATGCGGAACGCACGCTGTATGGCCCAACGCCATGTGATGAATCTAAAAATCCTTTTCATGCTACCGGTTAGGAGAAAAACTGGTTTCTTCTCTGGGACAGGAGGAGGGGAAAGCATCATGAGGTTTGCGCCCCGCCCCAAAGCCTGCAGGAACAGGCAGGCTAAAAACTCATTTTTGTGGGCATCCCTTGTTTTATTGCATTGTTCAGCTGCCCAACATCAAGATTTCAAACAAACAGTATCTAACACGGCCGTCTTGCTTCACCAAATGGGGTGACAGACATCTTGAGTAGGGATGGTGGAGAATTGAATACAGTCTGTATTTTTAACTGAACTGTGAATGGATTTAAACAGGTATTTTCATATGGATTAAAAAATATATAGAGTGCCACCAGTCACACTGTATAAGAAAGAGATTTTGCAGGCACCCCTGGTTTTGACATTCTTTTTAAATTCTTTTTTTAAATGCTAACAGACCTTTGCAGGTGTTTATTTTGTACTTTGCTTAACCCATCACCTTCTTCTTTTTTGGTAAATTGTGTTTTATGTATTATTACACCACACTAGTATTTTATTATATGGCTGTACAGAAATATTTCCCCCACCCCCGCCATTATTCAAGCCCCCTAGTGATGCAGCAATAAAAGTGTATAACATCTGCAGAGACAAGCAGTATCTGGCGTGGTTTCAAAGGGGATGGGAGACCATGTGTTGAGCTTCCTTCATTGCAGGGGGCTGGACTATATAAATTCAATCAATCAATCAATCAATCAATCAAGGACCATTGGGTTTCTTTACAATTCGATGAAAGCTGTGTCTCTCGGTAAAATGTTAGCTCTCAATTAATTGTTTCTATCCATTAAGAATTCATAAATGGCTCATTTAACATACTCTGACGTTGCCTCTTGCTCATCTGCATGGGGCATAGGGAGAAAGAAAAAGGGTAGACTGACACGCTGCCGCCAGCTTGCGGGTTGACTTTGAATTTCCTTCTGGTTCTTTGCAAAAAGCTGGAGCTGCTCGCCATCATTTTCCATGGACTAAATCTATGGCTTCTGAAAGAGATCCCTCCCCCTGATTGGCCAAGCGGGGAACCGGATCCCAGCAGGCTGGCTGGCAGCCTGTGGAAGCAGCTGCCGAGCATTTATTTATATTTATATTTCTTGTTGCAAGTTGCGCTTAGATGTTGCCAAAGCGGGGCTGTGCGCGCTGGCGAGGAAGCGCGTCTCCTGGTCTCTCTTTCTCTCTCCTCGGCTTGCAGGGTCGGATCCTGCGCCTGCGGATCGCGCTTCCCAAACCCCCAACCCAACCCCCCAACCCCCCATGCTGGGTCTTTATGCACTGCGAGGAATCCGCTGCGCGGTGAGTGATGGATGGATGGGGAAGCGGGCAGCGCAGGGCATGCAATCAGTGCCAGATTTAGGTATAAGCTAAATAAGCTATAGCTTAGGGCCCCACTCTCTTGGCGGCCCCCAAAAAATTAAAGGGGGGAAAAACTGGATGTAGATTTTCAAAATATAAGATTAAAAAGCAAATAAAATAAAAGCTACATACAGCAACAGTGTTTTGTGTTGTGTAGGCTCCTGTGATGTAAGCGATGGACCCCGCCGGCTAGCCTGCTCCCTAAAATATCACTGGTTTCCTCATTTCTATATATAGGGTGCCTACATTCTGCTGTTTATAATTATTAGTAGTTTGCATCCTATATTTATTGTTTCATGTTATAGCAAGTTTCTAGAGACTAGATTACGAGTCTTTGTAAACTGTGTTTCTCAAGGAACTTTTGTTATTGCCAAATGTGTTTGCATCATTAAGTTTGTTATGAATACAAAAATTTTAAGTTGGAGCTTAATAATTACCGTATTTTTTGCTCTATAAGACTCACTTTTTCCCTCCTAAAAAGTAAGGGGAAATGTGTGTGCGTCTTATGGAGCGAATGCAGGCTGCGCAGCTATCCCAGAAGCCAGAACAGCAAGAGGGATTGCTGCTTTCACTGTGCAGCGATCCCTCTTGCTGTTCTGGCTTCTGAGATTCAGAATATTTTTTTTCTTGTTTTCCTCCTCCAAAAACTAGGTGCGTCTTGTGGTCTGGTGCATCTTATAGAGCGAAAAATACGGTATTTCACTGTTAATATAATTATTAATTGTATTGCGCTATTAATATGCTGCTTCTTAATTGTGTTTCAGTTCAACAGTTACGTTGATAAAATACATATTTTGTCATGTGCAAATGTCTTGAGATACCTATTAGGTCCATAAATTACCACATAGCATATATTCAACACAAAAAACAGGGACAATTTGTTGTGAGCAAAGGACAGCTGGACATATAAAGGGCCCAATTACCTTCAGCAGCTTAGGGCCTCATCAAACCTAAATCCAGCCCTGCACACACCCTTTAATGAAGACCTCCAGGAATAGGGGCCCCTACTTAGGGTAGCAGAGGTAGCCGTAAATCCCTCTCCCCGCTGTCAAAGATTCTTGACCATCCCTTATTTTATTTTTTACCACCAAATCTTATGTCCAAGAATTTCATGACTCATTTATGCAGCATGTGAAAAAAGTATTTTCATTTGGCTGTCCTGAATCTCACGCCAATCCACTAGCATTATGAGGAAAAGAGAGAGGGAAATTCTCTCTTTCTAACATATCAGAGCCCTAATCAGTCAGTCCACCTTTGGAGCTGAAATCCTTTGACGACTTTTTAAAATGGCTACCTACTTTTAGAGTGTTAAATTTGGATCTCTACCTCTTATCTATTTGGTGTTTGCACATTTATTAACTATTTCAAAAAAAAATCATTTCCCCCTTCTTTCATCTGCAAATTACCTTCAGCTTGAATACTATTCAGGAAGTTACTTCTACCCACCACATCAAAAATTAAAATTACCTTCAGCTTGAATACTATTAAAAGTAAAATGTTGTACCTGCCAAAGTTCAGAAACAAAAAGCCCCATACAGTACAGGGGTCAGCAAACTTTTTCAGCAGGGGGCTGGTACACTGTCCCTCAGACCTTGTCGGGGGCCGGACTATATTTTTTTGGGGGGGGGGGGGTGAACGAATTCCTATGCCCCACAAATAACCCAGAGATGCATTTTAAATAAAAGGACACTTTCTACTCATGTAAAAACACGCTGATTCCCAGACCGTCCGTGGGCCGGATTTAGAAGGCGATTGGGCCGGATCCGGCCCCCGGGCCTTAGTTTCCCTACCCATGCCATAGACTGTGTGACCATCCTTTATTAGTAATATGCAGAGTCGGGCCCATTTGAATCAATGCACCAAACCAGCCATTCCATTGAAGTCGATGGGTCTGACTGTTTTGAGCACATCTTAGTTAGACATCACCCTTAGTGGAGTAATTCATGGACAGGAATAGCAACTTATTGGTTTTGTTTTTATTTGTTTGTTGCATCAACGCCCTACCTTTCCCTCCAGGGAGATCAAAGTGGTGTTCGGGGTTCTTCTCCACCCCCCCCCCCATTTGATCCTCACAAACAACCCTGTGAGGTAGGCGAGCCTGGAAGGGAATAATGGGTCTGAAATCACCCTGTGAGGTTATTATAAGGAAACTGGGGTTGGCTTTTACAGCCCGACTCCCCATCAAGGTCCGATCCCCGGTCTGAGAACAGAGGCAACCAAAGAACAGAGCTAGCCGTCTTTCAGATGTGTGGTTTATGCGCACATATTATGAACATGCATTTTATTGATGTCACCTGAGAATTCACAGACCAAATGGGGATTTGAACCCTGTCCTAGTCACACTGGCTTAATATTAATTCTATCATATTTTTTAATATTTTAATGTTTATTGGATGGATTTTCCCCCTAAATTGATTTTTGAATTCTGAATTCATTGTTATTCACATTTTATACTGTATTTTATGCTGTTTTTTGTTGCATCAATTAAGTGTTTTAAATTTGTTGTTAGCCGCCCTGAGCCTGGTTTTCTGAACCGGGAAGGGCGGGGTATAAATAAAAAATAATAATAATTATTATTATTATTTAGACTACTTAGAAGTGGGTGGGTGTATATTAAAAACAAATCAATAATTAGGTGTGGTTTTTTTAAAGCCTATTCCCCAAAGGGTAAAATGTGCCCCTCCTCACTTTTTGCATCTTCTCTCTCCAGAAAGAGGGTGGTCTTTCTCCTCTAGTCTCCAGCCCCCTCACTTCCACAAAACAGTGGAAGCTTTAAACTTTGGAGCTGGCTGGTTGTTCCAATGAAGGATCGATAGTTTAGATCATCAGCTCCCAAATCTTTTGGGGCCATTCTCTAGCTTGGTTTCATAAATGCATACACAGTACCTGGTACCCTGCAAAAAACATCATCCAGAATAGCGGTTTGCACGGCCCGCTATGGGAGATAATGGCACGGTGAAATTCAAAACAGTAACAACTAACTGCACATTTATTCAAAATCCAAACTATTTTGTTAAATTAAGTCAAGTTGTAGGGGGACCCCAAGGGAACCCCAAATTATGATATTGTGGACCCCTGGGAGTTACCAAGAAAAGGGAACTTCTAGTAGCCTATCTCTTTAATAAACTGTTAAGAAACTGCTGAGAAAGTATTTCACTTTGGGAAGAGAGGAGCTAAAACACTTATCGCAAGAACACAAGTAGCAGGTTCACACAGGCGCAATACAAAGCACAATAGCCTTTGTAACCGAAATGTATTGATGGAAGCTGTGTCAGCAAATCAACCGGACCGATCTGAAGGTTTCTGCTTCTGCTAGAAGCGCAGGCGCGCTAAAAGGAAATGTAACTAAATAAGTTCTGGCTTTCAAGCTCACTTCTTTCCCCGTCTCCTAGAATATTTCTGCATGCCCAGAAAACATGGCCGAGGCCCAGGCTGGCTCTGGGAAGGTGACTCTTTTCAGCCAGAAAAAACGAGGGGGTCTCACCTATCGCATCCCGGCGCTGCTTTACCTGCCCTCCGAGTCCACCTTCCTGGCGTTTGCAGAGGAGCGCTCATCCCCCCGGGACGAAGATGCTAAGTTCCTGGTGATGAGGCGAGGGCGGAAGGAAGGAACGTCCGTTCAGGTAACGCCAGGAGCAGAAAGCGTAACGCTGCTATTCTTTCATTGCACGTTTCTTTACTTTCTTACTATATACAAGAAATGTAAGGCTGTCGTCACGCAGCAGTTCATGGGCCTGCCAACTCCAGCGTGACAGCAGGGTGGCAGGCAGCTCAGGTAAGTTGTTTAATGAAGGTGGGGAGGTGCTCTGCGCACTATGTCTAATGGGGGGAAATGCTCTCTGAAGCAAGTCCCCCAGCTGGGAAGGGAGGCTTCCCGTTGCCTAACTGAGAGATCCCTGCCCCCTCCTGCTTGCACGCAAGCTCTGATAGGCAGCGTGAAGCCTCCCTTCACAGCTTAGTTGCTGGGGTCAGGGAAGGCGGAGGCAGCCCGGAAGCTGCAACTTAGAGCCCCTGCACAACCATCATATGGGGACTTCCCAGCAGCTCCTGAAGCCAGCCAGAGCCAACTGCTCCTGGCTGCTAAGACATTCCGGGGATGGAATTTGTCTGGGGACTTATTCGCAAATCCGGGGACTGTCCCCGGGAAACTGGGATGTCTGGTAACCCTACTGGGGAGGCCAATTTTGGATCCACACGTCCTTCCACAGTGGGGACATAGGTTTCCGAGCGGGAGTTGATCATGGTGTGGATTTGCCAAGCGTGCCTTCCTCTTAGCACGTTTCTCCTTTGCGTCCTGAGTTCGAGCGTCTTCAAAGCCAATGACACCTTTAGTAAAAGCTGCTCTCCGATTGCAGTGGTTGCAGGCCAGTGTTTCCCAATTTTCTGTGCTTATGTTGCATTTTATATATATATATAGATTTCCCCTGAGAGTGCCTTTAAAGCTCTTTTGTTGTATTTCGCTTTCTTTTCAGAAAGTGCTTTGTCCCAAATTACATTATGCCATTGTGTACAACCCTGTATTTATAATAATGATATGCACACATGGAACTAGATTTTTAAAAAATCTACGGTCTTTGCTAATAACAATTTACAAACAGTCGTCCCTTGGATCTCAAATGCCTTGGCTCCTGAACAAATCGGCTCCCAAACGATCAAAACCCAATAGTGAGTGTTCCGGTTTTCGAAGCATTTTCGGAAGTCGACCATCCGGCGCGGCTTCTGATTGGCTACAGGAGCTTCCTGCAGCCAATCGGAAGTCGCGTTTTGGTTTCCGAAGATTTTGGAATTCAAAAGGACTTCTGGAACAGATTCTGTTCGACTTCCAAGGTAACGACTGTACAAGGAAATTCAGACAAAACCTAAATTCAGATAAATTTGACTGGATTTGAGGCTGCAACAATCGGATCAAGTAATTCAAGTAATTGTCCCGTTTGGGTCCCTGACTTCATGAGCAACAGATATATGACATAGATTCTTCCACGTGTGGCTATGAAGAGTCTGTTCCATATGCCTTCTGCCCACATTTTTAAAAAAGGAATGGAAAGATAGGGTTAACAGCTTGCCAGTCAGGCTGAGCGACTGACAGCTGTTCCAGTCTGTGTATATTTTTGCCGCTGACTCAATAAGTAACTTGAAGCCTTGCTGGGAACTTGCCCTGGTAACACTGGGGGTTTGGGTTTGAGTCCCGGTATATGATAGCGGAAGCAAGCAGGCACTCCTACAAGAAAAAGGGCAAATTTGCTAATCCTGCATCACTTTTCCAGGGATCAAGTCTGAGATTGTTTTTAAAAAAACAATATCCAGGCAATGCCTCTAAGCTCTGTCCTCTCCAAATCCAAGCCACCGAAATGCTTTCCTTCTGGAAAGTTTCATTTTCTTCAACTGTATTAATTTACAAAGCCCTGAACAATTTCGGTCTAGGATACCGCAGGGATCACCAGAACCCTGATATCTCAGCTCGATCACTGGGATCATTTGCAGGAGCATTGTTCGTCATTCCCCGAGACAGAGAGGCTCATCTGACAGCAGCAATAAACCTAGCTTTTAGTGTCAAATGTCCCAGTCCTGTGGAACTCTCTGCCACTGGAGATTCTGGTCACCAGTGATGGGACAGACAGGAGGCGGATTTAGTGACGCAATCCCCCCTTTAAAAAAAGCTCAAAAGCCTTGGGAAATCCCCCTCCAAAAAAGCTCAACAACTCTGTGCCATCTCCCCCATTTTCTAAAATTTGAGTCCCCCCAAATAGGGGGCATCTTATACATGGGGGCGTCTTATAGATGGAAAAGTACGCAGGGCTGTCTTAAGTATATGCGGCGCCAGGTTGCCCAGTCCCAGGCACTTCCACCGACGGGCGGGCTCTTCCCCAGACTCAACTCTTGGGCCCCAGACTCTCGGCCTGGTGCCCTTGAGAGCCCAGCGCCCGGGTGCCCCACCCATCTAGCGCCTATGGGGAAGACAGCCCCGAAAGTACAGTATATAGGAATAGGTTGAGGTCTGAGTGTTGGGTAGTGCTGCCCTCTTTGAACACACAGCCTGCGGGGAGTTCGAGAAGGGAGTGGAATTTAAACCTCTATTTAAAGCCACCCGAAAATAGATGGTGTGCTCACTCCAACGGCGCTTGACTCCCAAATTAAAAACCACAAAGCCTTTTTCGAGCGCTGGGATGCCACTTGGGTCCTCAGCAAAAAGTGTGATTATCCTCAGACAAGGATGTCCATTGTTAAATTTGGAACATATTTAAATCACCTATTATCCATTCATTGTAAAATTACAAGTACTTTTAAAACCCTGCTAATGTATTAACCTGTGTACTCTGCTCCTGTATATATGCAATAAGCATCTTCCATTCTTCATTGAATTTGTTGTCGTCTCTTCCCCTTAATTTCATTGTCAGTTTTGCCATTTATATAATAATAATATTAATAATAATAATAATAATTTATTATTTATACCCCACCCATCTGGTTGAGTTTCCCCAGCCACTCTGAGTGGCTCCCAATCAAGTGTTAAAAACAATACAGCATTAAATATTAAAAACTTCCCTAAACATTTCAAAATACTCCATTAATTTAACTTGCCAATCTTCTTTAGCTGGGACACCTTCTTCTTTCCAATATTGTGCTAATACTGTCCGTGCAGCCATAGCTGCATACATAAATAGATTTTTTTGTGATTTTGGTAAGTCCACTCCTGGGCCGAGCGGGAATTTGCACCCCGGCCTCCCTGGTTCCTAGTACAACACTCTAACCACTGCACCACAGCGAAGAGAGGGAAATATCTGGGCTTACTCTCTAACTCAGGGGTTGTCAACCTGGTCTCTGTCAGGAGCTCATCCTACACTCGAGTAGGACCCTGGCAGAGACACATGCCCGACTGGCATGTTCTCTCCCTCCTGGTCGATTGTTCGGGAGCTTCGAAAGCTTTCTTCAACCCAAACATCACCGCGACCGATGCCAACCGACACCGGCACACTTAGGGATCCACAGAGTTTGTGCATCATGCGTAACAGACCTCAGCAACTCAGCATTTTGGCTAATCTACTTTATTTACATATATACCTGAAGGAGCGTCTCCACCTCCATCGTTCTGCCCGGACACTGAGGTCCAGTGCCGAGGGCCTTAATGGCGGTTCCCTCACTGCGAGAAGCCAGGTTATAGGGAACCAGGCAGAGGGCCTTCTCGGTAGTGGCGCCCGTCCTGTGGAATGCCCTCCCACCAGATGTCAAAGAGAAAAACAACTACCAAACTTTTAGAAGACATCTGAAGGCAGCCCTCTTTAGGGAAGCTTTTAATGTTTAATAAGTTATTGTATTTTAGTGTTTTGTTGGAAGCCGCCCAGAGTGGCTGGGGAAACCCAGCCAGATGGGCGGGGTATAAATAATATATTATTGTTGTTGGTGGTGGTGTTGTTGTTATTAACACACACAGAGCACTGCAACATGGCTCCCTCTCTCTCTAGCATCGGATAGAGAAAGAACAAAGGACAATAGTCCCACTTCACGCAACGCAGTAACACAAATATCCTGTCTCCATCACTTCCCACTCTGTGGAGTCAAAACACATACCGTCATGTGAAAGACAACAGTCCCATGACTGCAATCATGGAGCAGGAATTCTAACAGTCCCTACCACCCACTAGTGGGCGTTTCAGGATTCTAGGTGGGCGGTAGGGGGTTCTACGGCACAAGCCGAATCCTCATTCCATCGAGCACTGGTGGGCGGTAAGGAAATTTTACCATCAAGAAAGATGCATTAGTGGACAGTAGGTATTAAAAGCTTGACTATGCTCTAAGGGACGCGGGTGGCGCTGTGGGTTAAACCACAAAGCCTAGGACTTGCCGATCAGAAGGTCGGCAGTTCGAATCCCCGCAACGGGGTGAGCTCCCGTTGCTCGGTCCCTGCTCCTGCCCACCTAGCAGTTCGAAAGCACGTCAAGTGCAAGTAGATAAATAGGTACCGCTCTGGCGGGAAGGTAAACGGCGTTTCCGTGCGCTGCTCTGGTTCGCCAGAAGCAGCGTAGTCATGCTGGCCACATGACCCGGAAGCTGTACGCCGGCTTCCTCGGCCCATAGAGCAAGATGAGTGCCGCAACCCCAGAGTCGTCCGCGACTGGACCTAACGCTCAGGGGTCCCTTTACCTTTACCCGTGCTCTAACTCATCCTCTGCTTTGTATTTCAGTGGGGTCCTCAGGAACCTCTGGAGACAGCTGTGCTGCCCAACCACCGCACCATGAACCCCTGCCCCGTGTTCGAGAGGAAGAGCGGCACCCTTTTCCTCTTCTTCATCTGTGTGGAGAAGTACATCACGGAACGGCACCAGATCAGCACGGGGAGGAACGCCGCCAGGCTCTGCTACGTCTCCAGCCAAGATGGCGGCCGCACCTGGAGCCAGGCGACTGACCTGACCGAGGCGGTCATTGGCGGAGAGCTGACCAATTGGGCCACATTTGCCGTCGGCCCGGGCCACGGCGTCCAGCTCCGCTCCGGGCGCCTGGTGATCCCGGCGTACGCTTATTACATCCACAAGCGCTTGTTTGGGCACCCTCTGGAGTGCTGGATCAAGCCCCACTGCCTCACTTTCTACAGCGACGACGGCGGGCAGAGCTGGTCGCGCAGCCCGCTCCTCGAGGCCTTGCTG
Organism: Podarcis pityusensis; assembly: GCF_964106645.2. Classification (NCBI taxonomy): domain Eukaryota; kingdom Metazoa; phylum Chordata; class Lepidosauria; order Squamata; family Lacertidae; genus Podarcis; species Podarcis pityusensis. The sequence goes on from NC_138027.1 coordinate 6,779,206, forward strand.
ACCTCCGAGTGCCAGGTGGCCGAGCTGTCGTGCCCGGACGACAGCCGGGTCCTCTACTGCAACGCCCGCAGCCTCCACAACTACCGGGTCGGGGCGCTGTGCACCGACAACGGCCACCAGTTTGTCAGCCCCTCCCTGTGCGAGGAGTTGTGCGAGTCTCCCCACGGGTGCCAGGGCAGCGTGGTGAGCTTCTCCCCTCAGCTGGAGCCGTTGGATCTGGGCCGGAAGAAAGACGGGGCCAAGTCGTCGGGTCTCGATCCCTCCTCGGCCCCCCTCAAGGGCGCCCGGTCGTGGCTGATCTTCTCCCACCCCACAAAAAGGCACAAGCGCGTGGATCTGGGCATCTACCTCAACACCTCTCCGTTGGAGAAGGGCTGCTGGAAAACTCCGTGGGTGCTGAACAAAGGGCCCAGCGGGTATTCGGACCTGGCCGTGTGTGAGGAGGGCGAGTCGGTGATGTTTGGGTGTCTGTTTGAGTGTGGGGTGTCCTGCGAGTGTGAGGAGATCGCCTTCCAACTGTTCACGGGTGTCGAGCTCCTGAGGAACGTGAGGGAAAGCTGCTGTGGTCCCTCTACTCCCTTGGAAGCATAGGTGCTCAGGGACGTTTAGCACCCCAGGACAGAAAATGTGGGTGCCCTCGCTTGCCTCTCCCGCCAGGCTCTCCTATGTCTCCGCCATAGTATTATACCGTGCAGGCTTTGGAAAACGCCCGTCGTTTTGGGATGACGATAAACAGGCCCTCGCTTCTGCCTCCTTGAAAGTAGCTAAACAAAAAAGAATTACAGTGGTACCTTGGTTCTCAAACTTAACCCGTTCCAAAACCAAAGCGTTCCAAAACCAAGGCGTGCTTCCCCATAGAAAGTAATGCAAAAGGGATTAATCCGTTCCAGACTTTTAAAAACAACCCCTAAAACAGCAATTTAACATGAATTTTACTATCTAACAAGACCATTGATCTATAAAATGAAATCAATAATCAACATACTGTACTATAAAATAAATAAGATGGTATTGTAGATGATATAAAAAAAAAAATTCTTACCTGCAATGATGATAGTCATTGTTTGGATGGGGGATTTTTATACATTTCCACAGTCACACAATCAATGTAGCTGAACTGGGTTCCACACAGTCACAAAAACAAATTAACCAAAAAAGCCTCAAAAACGCAAAACAAATAGCAAAAACAAAAGCGCCAAACTTAATCCTTTCCGGATGTCCATTTGACTTCCGAAATGTTCGAAAACCAAGGTGCACCTTCTGATTGGTGCAGGCATCCCAGAAACAATAGCCAACAGATGTTCGGCTTCCGAAAAACGTCTGAAAACCGGAAAACTTACTTCCCGGTTTTCGGCGTTTGAGAACCAAGGTACCACTGTACTGCATCATCTGCGTAATTATATTGATAAATCGAAAGGGGCGGTCTACAATTCAAGGTTGTTGTGATTTCTTTCTTTCATTTTTACCTCGGGACTCTCTTTCACCATCGCTGACGGCTGCCTCCTGTTGGTCACAAGATACGTCTTGCCCTTCCATGTCCTGGGGCCTAAAATGATATATAAACAGAACTCCATTGTTCAGAATCGGCTTATTGCTGCCTTTGCTGCCTTCTACTTCTGTACACGAAAGGAGGAACTTTTCAAAGTTCAAAAACGGATGGGCAATGCCATACCCTCTGGGATTTTTGGCACCAGAATGGGCACTCATCATTTTTTTGCTTGAGCACTTGCGCGAAAGCATAAGAGCAAAAGACGCTCGCTAAAATGGGACGGTTGAGGGCTATGCAAGCTTAGATGCTGGCGATTTCTCTCACGCACCCCCTGACATTTCCCATAGGTCTTATCCTGGCTCCAGCTCCCGCATCCTTGTTTCCAGATGCAGGGCCCCACAGTCTGAACACCATAATATTTCATACTAGGGCCATCTTTAACCAGGACTCCCATTTATTTTCTCAAATATCAAACTTGGACGTCTGTAATTTTGGAAAAGATCAGAGTTGCCCCAAAAGCAAGGAAGTGCTTGTACTGATGTGCTAGTGGGGGGTTCTTAAATATGCAGAAATGTATATGTTATAGTTTTTTTAAAAGAAACATATTAAGCCCTTGAGCTTCCAGGTTCTGTGGGGTGTTAAAGGCCCAGAGACACAGATCTAGAGCAGGTCATCTCATTGTCCCTCCTGGTCTGCCCCGCAGAGGACCTTAACTTCCATGAATAACCATAGTTTAGAGGTCCCGGGCCCTAAGGAAGCCAGACTATCCTCCACCAGGGCCAGGGCCTTCTCAGTGATGGCTCCGACCTGGTGGGATGCTCTATCCCAGGAGACCAGGGCCCTGCAGGATTTAACCTCCTTCCGTTGGGCCTGTAAGACAGAGCTATACCGCCTGGCTTTCAATTTGAACTTAGCCTGATCTTTTTATTCCCCTTCCTCCCCCCCCTCCCCTTTTTATGAAGATTACCCGCTCTGGGATCCCACAGCTAATTCTCGTCTGGTCTCCTCACTGGCCCAATTAGGACTAATTTAGCCAGCTAGCCCTGGTGATCATCTAATGCTTATTGGATGGATTTCCCCCCTAAATTGATTTTTGAATTCTGAATTTATTGTTATTCATGTTTTATACTGTATTTTATGCTGTTTTTTTTTTGTTGCATCAATTAAGTGTTTTAAATTTGTTGTTAGCCGCCCTGAGCCCGGTTTTCCGAACCGGGAAGGGCGGGGTATAAATAAAAAAATATTATTATTATTATTTATTATAGAGAAGGGACTTATGGGTTCGCAGCAAATGACAAAGCCAGGAGTTTCAGCATCTTCTGTTAGCTTTGCGGTGGGGGCACCATGTGCTTCTCCCCAACTACGCTGAAACCCTGAGTTTATAGACTTCCCCTCACTTCTGCCCAAGAAGGGTGCAGAAAGTGAAGAAATTGGGAGGATGCCTAAAGAATGGAGCCCAAGTCTGTAGTTCAGGGAGACGATGAATGAGGGTGGTTGCCTCATTGCAAAACAAACCAAAATTACAGCCAGCACGACTGTGCAAAATAGAGATGTCTTGAGCCTGTTAGGACGGATGCATAAAATGTCCACAACAGCTCTCTGTCTCACACACAAATTTCCGTGCCTTCTAAAGAAAGGAGCTGCTTTTGAAATAAGTCTGTCTCATTCCCAGATGTGTGTTTTTTGGTTATTTGAGTATCCTGTTCCCTGACTCCTGCAAGATGTCGCTCAGTTTGGGCCCAGTGGTTCATTTTCCTATGGCAACAAGATGGTGGCCTTTCATGGCTTTCTGATTTGTCTTGATCAACAGTGCTAGAAAACAGAAAATATTATTATTATTATTATTATTATTATTATTATTAGCATCACAGTCGTACCTTGGATCTCAAACGCCTTGCGAGTCGAACGTTTTGGCTTCTGAACGCCGTAAACCCAGAAGTGAGTGTTTCAGTTTGCGGACGTTCTTTGGAACCCGAATGTCCGACATGGCTTCCGATTGGATGTAGGAGCTTCTTGCAGCCAATCAGAAACCACACCTTGGTTTCTGAATGTTTTGGAAGTCAACTGGACTTCCGGAACAGATTCCGTTCAACTTCTGAGGTACCACTGTATTATTATTATTATTTTATTATTATTATTACCACCACCATCATTTTACTGATATTTACATTTACTTACCTACAGTATTTTTTATATATATACATTTTTATTGGGGGTTTTTTACATATCATTTCCAACATTCATTTAACATAACTTCTTATCTTATACAATATTTTAGACGTCCGTCTAACCACCTCTGACGATTTTCCGTTCTTTATCACTTATTCTGCATTTCTTAATTTCTCTATTACTCTTAATTGCCATTAACTAATAATTCTCTTCATGGTCTGGACCCCCAGAGTGGCTTACGGAGATCTGTAGTTAACACAGATCCCGTCTTCAGGCTTGCATTCTGAAAGGCACGACACACAAGGAAAAGAGGGTGGGAATGGAGGAGGAATGAAAAAGAGTAAACTCTAGCACCAGTTCTTAAAGTTACATATCACATGTGCCGGCCTACAGGTTGGCTGGCACCATGTTGGCCAAAGGCTTGTGGCTTGTGAGTTCTGTCCCTCTTATTTGTGGGGGATAGCGTGATCCTACTCAATTCTGCTTAGTGTAGCAACATCTTGTATTGCATGCTGTTCCTGCCTCTGGCTCCGCGTGGCACTGTATGAAGTCCTGGCACACGTGCTGGCGATAACTTCGGATAACTGCTCTGCCCATGCTCCACCTCAGATCTCTCCCGCTTCCTGTTGCAGTTCATCTCCTTAAAAAACAACAACACTACTTCCCGTATCTGGAAATCTAGCTCATCAGGGGAGATAGCCTGTACTAAACCTCTTTCTTTGGCCCACGTAAGACCAGTCTGGATAGTTGGCCTTGGTGAAGATTGGACGTTTTCATCCCCCAAAAGCTTTTGATTTGAGTTTCTACTGAAATGAGGCTGCATTTGTGTTTTAATCTTGTTTTTCAGTTGTATTTGAATCAATTGTTTTATACCTGGTGTTAGCCGCCCTGAGCCCGGTCTTGGCTGGGGAGGGCAGGGTATAAATAAAATTATTTATTATTATTATTATTATTATTTATTTATTTATTTATTTATTTATTTATTTATATTATTAATTTATTTATTATTATTATTATTTATATAAATTTATTATTATTGTTACATGAAGGGATGGGCAGATCAGATCAGACGCCTTCTGATTTCCATCCATTTTGCCTTATATGTTTATTCAAGAGTTCAGTTCTGTTTCTGTTCTGATGTGCAGTTTGTTTTTTAAAAAAATACATCTTTATGAAAAGGCATATTTCAGTGTGCATTAAAACATGTACTTTTAAATAGCTTTTATGCTAAAATAGATTTACACACACATACATATACAAACAAGAAATAGACAATAACTGCATTGCAAAAAGTCAGAGAAGTATATGTAACCCGATGTTTACTGCTGAATTGGAACAAACACAGACATCGGCAGGCTTTCCCAGGGAAAGAGATGGAACAAAATGAAAAGCTCTCAGAACTCTGCCTAAAAATTGTGGGGCAACTGGAAGTGTGAATGAACCCTGAATCTCTCAGTTCAGGGAAGGAATGTATGCCTAGTTTGATAAAAGAATTGCATGCTTTATTATAGGAATGAGCCTTGTTCAAACCAATGAAGGTGGAGACACAAAGATTGATGCCTGCTTTTCGTTCTCAGCAGGTGAGAGATACAAAGATGTCTCCTCTCTCAAAGGATGAAGAAGTAGTAAAGAATGAGCTCAGAAAGCCTAAGAGCAGGGTAGGCAAACTAAGGTCTGGGGGCTGGATCCGGCCCAATTGCCTTCTACGATACGATACGATAATACGATACGATAATCTTTCTTGTCATTGTCCCATACAGAACAACAAAATTGAAAATCTACACCAGGCATTCAGAAACTAACAAGCCAGCTATCCCAGCCTGGTTAGCCCCCTAAAAACTCTGATACCCCGTTTTTAAATACGGTACAATATACTCCCGTAGATACTACCTTACACTGCGTTTAAAACCAAAATCGCATTTGGATAGAAACTGTTTCTCAGGCGGCTAGTCCTAGTCTTTATAACCCTGGACCTTCTTCCAGAAGGCAGAAGCTGGAAGAGATCATTTCCGGGCTGCGCACTATCCTGCGCTATCTCTGCAGCTTTCTTATGGCACCTGGAAGCGTAGATTTGATCCAAGGTGGGAAGAGTGTGCCCAATTATTCTCTCCGCAGTCTTTACAACCCTAAATCTGGCCCGCAGACGATTCAGGAAACAGCATGTTTTTACCTGAATAGAATGTGTCCTTTTATTTAAAATGCACCTCTGGGTTATTTGTGGGGCAAAGGAATTTGTTCATTCCCCCCCAAAAAAATATAGTCCGGCCCCCCGCAAGGTCTGAGGGACAGTGGACCAGCCCCCTGCTGAAAAAGTTTGCTGACCCCTGCCTAAGGGCATCAGAAAGAAAGTTAGCACAAGCTAGGTCAGATGGCAGCCTAGGAAACTTGATGGTCACCCTCCTTACCTGCTTCCCTCCCCCCGCAAAACCCATCAGCCTTAAAACAAGCAGAATCGCACCCCAGCATTTCCAGCGTAACCCTGTATATTATAAGCTGCCAGCTCATAATATACGAGTGCGGCTGTTAACACACAAAGGATGGTTGCATTCTGAGCAGTGCCGGATTTACATATAAGCTAAACAAGCTATAGCTTAGGGCTGCCCACTCTCCTGGGGGCCCCTAAAAAAAGGGGGGGGGGAAACTAGATGTACATTTCCAAAATATAAGATAAAAAAAATTTAAATAAAACCTATACGAAGCAACAGTGTTTTGTGTTGTGTAGGCTCCTATGATGTAAGTCATGGGTCCCGCCTGCTAGCCTGCTCCCTAAAATATCACTGGTTTGCTCCTTTAGGTGGCTTTAGATACCTATGAGGTCCATAAATTACCATATAGCAGGGGTCAGCAAACTCTTTTCAGCAGAGGGCTGGTCCACTGTCCCTCAGACCTTATGGTGGGCGGACTATATTTTGAAAAAAAAATATGTACAAATTCCTATGCCCCACAAATAACCCAGAGATGCATTTTAAATAAAAGGACACATTCTACTCATGTAAAAACATGCTGATTCCCGGACCGTCCGCGGGCCGGATTGAGAAGGCAATTGGGCCAGATCTGGCCCCTGGGCCTTAGTTTGCCGACCCCTGACATATAGCCTATATTCAACACCAAAAACAGCTACAATTTGTTGTTGACAAAGGACAGCTGGATATATAAAGGGCCCCATTACCTTCAGCAGCTTAGGGCCTCATCAAACCTAAATCCGGCTGTGATTCTGAGCTACATAATAGTTTGGGTGGGTGGGTTTATTTGTTCCTTTTTAAATGGAAAAAAAATAAAGAAAGAAATAAGAAACAAGACTGAACGAGATCCCAGAAGGAAAAGCTATGTGCAGCGTCAGTGCAGATGTGGAACACGAGGACAGCATAAATATTGTCATGGTTTTAAAAAATTATTCTACTTACCTGGGAAGAGAACAGACCACGGTAGTTGAAGGAGCACATTTGGTTGAAGCAAAATGGTCGATTCCCTTGCCGCCTACCATGGTAAGAATAATTTTTTAAAATGTCATATACAGTGGTACCTCGGGTTAAGTACTTAATTTGTTCCGGAGGTTTGTTCTTAACCTGAAGCACCACTTTAGCTAATGGGGCCTCCCGCTGCTGCTGTGCCACCGGAACACGATTTCTGTTCTCATCCTGAAGCAAAGTTCTTAACCCGAGGTACTATTTCTGGGTTAGCGGAGTATGTAACCTGAAGCGTATGTAACCCGAGGTACCACTGTACAGTATACTCTTTGCTTCCGCGTAGCTTTGTTTGGAGCAATAAATCTGTTTATTCTTTTAACGCATGAGCATCAAAAAATCCTTGTAAGCATTACTTCTGCCTAGTATTATCACTTTAAAAAACAACAGTGCCTTTGCTAACAGCTTGATGTACATAAATTGAGCAGGAGCTAAAGTAATGTTAGGCTATTGTCAACGGGAGGCGGGTGGCAGAGGCAAAGGCAAAGTTAGCAAAGGCCCGCGAGCGTTTCCCACGGGCAAACCTTCCCACGGGTCTGCGTTCTGAATGGCGCAGGAGGGATGCTGTGGGATGTCTCTCTCTGGGATGCTGAGTGATGCTCAGTGGGCGTGGCTAAAGGAGGGGCGGTGCTTCGGAGGAGGAGGAAATCCTGATCTGGCCCTGCGCCCTATCCAGGGAGCTGATCCTGCGCACCGATCCTCTCCCGGCGCCGCTGCTTGTATCCCTTTCACCTGCGCAGTTGGAAAAGCCTTTGCACGGTGAGTGATGCAGCAAGGACGTTGCAGGAAAATCCCAGGGAGAGAAAACCCATAATTATCCTCCCCCCCCCCGCAAAAAAAATAGGGGAAGCTCCATGAAAGGATGGGAGGGGACAGTGTGATGCATTTAAAGGGGTAAAATATAAACTAGGGAATATATCTCTTTTATGGGGGTGGGGATATAAACCCCCCCGCCCTAGATGGAAGCGTCTCCCGCAGCCCCACTTATTTTTGCAGAAGTTTGCCCAGGGAGGAAGATCGATCTCAGTCCCCTGGAAGAGACCTCCTCGCATCAGGATTTTTTTTTTATTTTTTTTTTAAGGGGAGGAGGGAAGGATGAGTGCTGGAAATCCAAAGAGAGTCGTGTTTTTGCCCCCCCCCCCCCCGTTTCCTGCAAAAAAAGGATGTGATGCAATCTCAGGTGTACCGCTTAGGAACGTTGCAATATTTGCAATGCATTATTTTTTTTTAAGGAAAAAGGCATTTTTCTCGCCGCTTTTCGGAGAAAGCGCTTGAGGATTTCAGCAGCCGAGTTCCTGTTTTCAAAACGCTTCTGCCAGTGACGGGAGGGGGTGGTGGAAACCCAGTCCTTTAGACAGAAGAGGCGGCTTCTGCCTAGAGCCAAAGAGGTAGAGATTTAGGACAAGGATCTCCCCACAACTTAAATGATAATAATAATAATAATAGCAGCTGGTGAGCTTGCAACTTGGATAAAGCATCGCCCAAACTTGCTGTTTTGTCTCCTGGGAGAAATCTTGCAAGAGTTTGATTCCTGGAAATGTTCCTTACCGTGGAAATAATGATCAGGGATGCCATTTTAACTGGGGAAGTAGGAGTGCCATATGTCAAACTTCAGGCTTTTGTCTAAAGAGAGCTCAACAACTTTCAGGTTTTTCTGGTTTTTACTTTGAAATGTGGCAACCCAGTAGAAAATTAAAAAGTCATTCCCCAATACCAAGGTACTGATCCTGCCCCAAAACACACACACACACACACACACACACACACACACTGTCGCGAATTCTCTGCTGCGCTTTAACAGAAATGATCAGAGTTCCAGGTTCTTCAGTGCAGTGCAGTATATTTATTGTGAGCTATATATATATACAAATACAGTGGATGTTCAGGTTGTGAACGTGATCCGTGTGGGATGCATGTTCACAACCTGCAGCGTTCGCAACCCGCGTCTGTGCACGGGTGCAATAATAGATGAAACATTGCTGGTTGAATGGCCCCCTGTCAGGAATTCTTTAACTGTGATTCCTGCTGCTGCCAGTCCGTGTTGACAGTATTGAGCTTAGGTGGAGCAATAGTCTGAGACTCTATAAAGCAGCTTATGCATGTAAGGCTTGCAGTTTGGCTAAAGAGGGCTTCCTATAGATCAGTACAGGGTCAGGTTTAAGATGCTGGTTTTGACCTTTAAAGCCCTATGCGGTCTAGGATCCGCGTACCTACGGGACCACCTCTCCTGGTATGCCCCTTAAGGTCCACAAATAACAACACTTTTGAGGTCCCAAGTTGCAATGTGGTTAGATTGGTCTCAACCAGGTCCAGGGCCTTTTCAGTACTGGCCCCGACTTGGTGGAACGCTCTGTCACAAGAGACCAGGGCCCTGTGGGACTTGACATCTTTCCGCAGGGCCTGCAAGACAGGAGCTGTTCCGCCTGGCCTTTGGCTTGGACTCAGTCTGACCCTTACGTTTCCCTCCCCTTATGGTTTTGATGAGGCTGCATTTTAAATTGCATTTTAACCTGTATTCTAAATTGTTCCCGCCCCCTATTATGTTTTTACTGTAATTTTACTGTTGTTAGCCGCCCTGAGCCCAGCTCTGGCCGGGGAGGGTGGGGTATAAATAAAATTTACTTTTATTATTATTATTATTATTATTATTATTATTATTTATTTCTGGTGATAACTAGCCTACTGGTCACCTTTAGCAAGCAGGAATCTTTTGCTAGTGACCAAGATTTGAAGCTTTTGTAAACTGGACGTGATTGGGTGGTGGGGTCTGTTTGGTTTGTTTTCTTCCCAGGTTGTCAATTAACTACTGGTTGCTCAGTACATGTCGGCAGGCAGATTTGCAACCCGGACTGGTTCCGGCCAGAAGTGTGAAATTTCTCCAGGTCGGAGTCCTGGAGGCAAAATGTCCCTTACAGGGTGCAAATCCAGGATTTGTATACTTATGGGAATCAAGGAAGACAGTGGATTCTGAGTGCGACTTAGCTTTTAGTTCCACCTGGTGAGGAATATGGGCTGGTGGTAGGAGGATCTTGGCACCTGGTCAGGTTTATAAAGGAAGATAGGACCTTTCAGGTGATGCAACAAACTAATTGGATTCTTCATCTCCCTCCTTCCCTCCTCCCCAAATACTTCTGCATGCCCAGAAAATAATGGCCGAGGCTCAGGCTGCCTCTGGGAAGGTGGTTCTTTTCAGCCAGACAAAACAAGGGGGTCTCACCTACCGCATCCCGGCACTGCTTTACCTGCCCTCTGAGTCCACCTTCCTGGCGTTTGCAGAGGAGCGCTCATCCCCCCGGGACGAAGATGCTAAGTTCCTGGTGATGAGGCGAGGGCGGAAGGAAGGAACGTCCGTTCAGGTAACGCCAGGAGCAGAAAGCGTAACGCTGCTATTCTTCATTGCACGTTTCTTTACTTTCTTACTATATACAATAAATGTAAGGCTGTTGTCACGCAGCAGTTCATGGTCCTGCCAATATGCGGCCACACCAACTCCAGCGTGACAGCAGGGTGGCAGGCAGCTCAGGTAAGCTGTTTAATGAAGGCGGGGAGGTGCTTTGCACACTATGTATGGGGGGGAATGCTTTCTGAAGCAACTCCCCCCATCTCCTTTAGAAGTGGGTGGGGCTTGGGGCGATGCCAAGTAGCTGGTGATGAGGCAAGGGCGGAAGGAAGGAATGTATGTCAAGCTAAGACCAAAGGTGACACTACAACTAATCCAGAATGTGGCAGCTAGACTGGTGACTGGGGATGGCCGCCAACACCACATAACACTGGTCTTGAAAGACCTACATTGGCTCCCAGTACGTTTCCGAGCACAGTTCAAAGTGTTGGTGTTGACATTTAAAGCCCTGAACAGCCTTGGTCCAGTATACCTGAAGGAGCGTCTCCACCCCCATTGTTCTGCCCAGACGCTAAGGTCCAGCTCCGAGGGCCTTCTGGCAGTTCCCTCACTGCGAGAAGCAAAGCTACAGGGAACCAGGCAGAGGGCCTTCTTGGTAGTGGCGCCCGCCCTGTGGAACACCCGCCCGTCAGATGTCAAAGAGATAAACAACTACCTGAAAACATCTGAAGGCAGCTCTGTTCAAGGAAGTTTTTAATGTGTGACATTTTGATGTAATCTTTCTTGGAAGCCTCCCAGAGTGGCTGGGGAGGCCCAGCCAGATGGGCGGGGTACAAATAATAAATTATTATTATTATTATTAATGGTCAGGGGTCCCTTTACCTTTTATACATTTGAATCCGCTAACTTACATCTTGTGATCCGCCCTGAGATCTGCAGACGAAGGAAGGTATGCAGATTTAATTAATGGTAACGATTCCAAGTCGGATGTCAAGTGTGCAGAGACGTCACCCCGAGAGCAAACCCTTTTGTCCCGTCTCTGTTTCAGACCTAGTGTGGTGTAGTGGTTAAGAGCAGTAGACTCGTAATCTGGTGAACCGGGTTCGCGTCTCCGCTCCTCCACATGCAGCTGCTGGGTGACCTTGGGCCAGTCACACTTCTCTGAAGTCTCTCAGCCCCACTCACCTCACAGAGTGTTTATTGTGGGGGAGGAAGGGAAAGGAGAATGTGAGCTGCTTTGAGACTCCTTCGGGTAATGATAAAGCGGGATATCAAATCCAAACTCTTCTTCTTCTTCTCTCCAGTGGGGTCCTCAGGAGCCCCTGCCGATGGCCACCCTCCCCAAATACCGCACCATGAACCCCTGCCCGGTTCACGAGGAGAAGAGCGGAGCCACTTACCTGTTCTTCATCTGCGTTCTGGACCACGTCACAGCCCGGCGGCAGATTGCGACGGGGAGGAACGCTGCCAAGCTCTGCTACGTCTCCAGCCAAGATGGCGGCCGCACCTGGAGCCGGGCGGTGGACTTAACCAGGCAGATGTTTGGAGGCGACCGGAGGAAGTGGGCCACTTTTGCCGTCGGGCCGGGCCACGGTGTGCAGCTCGGCTCTGGGCGCCTGGCGGTCCCGGCGTACGCGTACCGCACCCGCAAACGTTGCTTTTGCTTCTGCCCGCTCTGCTGCGTGGCTCCCTATTGCTTCGCTTTGCTCAGTGACGACGGAGGGCGCAGTTGGGCGCGGGGCCGGCTCCTCGAGGACTTGCGAGCCACCGAGTGCCAGATGGCCGAGATCAACCGCCAGGACGGAAGCCGCTTGCTGTACGTCAACGCCCGGCATTCGGGCTGGAGCCGCTGCCGCGCTGAGGCCTTCAGCGCCGATAACGGAGGCCATTTCCAGAAGTCCTTTCTTTGCAAGCAGCTGCCTGAGCCGCCCCACGGGTGCCAGGGCAGTGTGGTGAGTTTCTCCCCGGCGCCGAAACCCTCGGATCGTGGCCTAGAGGAAGGCGCAGGCGAATCGGCATGTCTGCTGAGTGTCGATTCCTCCTCGGCCCCTCGCAAGAGGAGCGCCAAGTCGTGGCTGGTCTTCTCCCACCCCACAAACAGCCACAAGCGTTTGGATCTGGGCATCTACCTCAACACCTCTCCGTTGGAGAAGGGCTGCTGGAAAACTCCGTGGGTGCTGAACAAAGGGCCCAGTGGGTATTCGGACCTGGCCGTGTGCCAGGAGGAGGGCAAGCCGGTGCTGTTTGGGTGCCTGTTTGAATGCGGGGCGGCAACTGCGTGCGAAGAAATTGCCTTTCAGCTTTTCAGCGACGTTGAGCTTCTGAAGAACCTAAGCCCTGGGAATCGTAGAATCGCAGAGCAGTCAGGGACCCCGAGGGTCATCTAGTCCAACCCCCTGCAATGCAGGAATCTCAACTAGACCATCCATGACAGATGGCCGTCCAACCTCTGCTTGAAAACCTCCAAGGAAGAAGAGTCCACCACCCTCTAGAGATGGCACCAGCCAGCAGCACCAACAGCCAGGGACGATGGGAGTTGTAGTTCAGCTTCACTGGGGAAACCCAGCCAGATGGGTGGGGTATAAATAAATTGTTATTATTATTATTATTAATAATTTGGAGTGCCCCAATCTAAGGGAAGGGTGTTCATGCCTTCAGAGGCCCTTTGACCTTTAAACGGCCCTGCTGATTTCTCCATAACTTCATGGGTTTTGCACATCTTGAGTGATTTTTGGACTCAGTTGGATGAAGAAGCCTTGGAACAGAACAGTCACCACTTCTGAATAGTGTCTTGAATCATAGGACCAGGTGCGCAGCCTGGGAGTCATTCTGGACTCACAGCTGTCTATGGAGGCGCAGGTCAATTCTGTGTCCAGGGCAGCTGTTTTACCAGCTCCATCTGGTACGCAGGATGAGACCCTCTCTGCCCGCAGACTGTCTCACCATAGTGGTCCCTTCTCTGGTTATCTCCTGCTTGGACTACCCGCTCTGGGATCCCACAGCTAATTCTCTCTTTTTTAAAAAATAATATTTATTATTTTTCCAGAAACTTAAACACTAAAAAAAAAAAGACAATGCAAAACATTAAATTAACAAAACAAAACAAAAACAATAAAATAAATCAAACAGTTTCATTATCCCATCTTTCACTCACTTATTTCCGCGACCTCCTCACACCTCCCTCTTTGTATTCCACTTCTAATAATTATTTCAGCAATTCCTTTCCATCTTCCTCTGCTTTCTATCCTTTAATTATCTTAACAAATTCTAACCTTATTTTTTCCTTTAATGCTCTATTAACCTATCTATACTTAATTCCTTATAACATTTCTACTAAAGCCATATAACTTCATTCCAACATTTTTCTAACATTCATTAATTTTACAATATTTCTGTAAATAGTCTTTAAATTTTTTCCAATCTTCTTCCACCGACTCTTCTCCCTCACAGCTAATTCTCCCCTGGCCTCCTCGCTGGCCCAAATAGGACTAATTTAGCCAGCTAGCCCTGATGATCATCTAATGTTTATTGGATGGATTTCCCCCTAAATTGATTTTTGAATTCTGAATTTATTATTCACGTTTTATACTGTATATTATGCTGTTTTTTGTTGCATCAATTAAGTGTTTAAAATCTGTTGTTAGCTGCCCTGAGTCCGGTTTTCTGAACCGGGAAGGACGGGGTATAAATAAATTATTATTATTATTATTATTATTTATTTTGCACAAGCTTTTCTTCTGTTGTCTGCTGGTGTGAAAATATATGTAATTTTTTAAAAATCTCTTTGAACACAATGGACATGCACATCTCAGCCAGCAACATATATTTGCATGTAAGTTATCTTCCTGGTGTGTTCCCTTTCAGAGTTAGTGAATTTCCAGAATTTCCTGTTATTCTTTTGCAGCAAAAACCAGCCAGTCTGTGACTAAACCCTATTGTCTAGACGGAAAGCAGTCGTGGGTGTGCATTTGCTGAAACAGAATGTTCAATGTAAATGCATGTTTTAATCATTATTGCCAAACAATGAATTATCCACTGTGCTTTTTGTTACGGCTGGTTACATGTGCTACATCTTTGTCTTGAGAACGATAAACAAGCAGAAAGTAGTGTTAGACTTAGCATTGTCAAACTTTTCAAAAGTTGCGTCATGTGTCCTCTGAAGCGTTTCCTTTAAAGAAAATTAAACAGTCGCAATCACCTTGCTGCAAGGCAGAAATAAGCAACTTAAAAACATATCAGCTTAAAACAAATTGAAGCCATTTTGAATTGTTGGGAGGCGATAATTTCCGTGGCGATGTCAAATAAACAGATACAGTGATACCTTGGTTCTCAAACACCTTGGTACTCATACAACTTGGAACCCAAAGACTGCCAACCCGGAAGTAAGTGTTCCGGTTTGCAAACTTTTTTCGGAAGCCGAATGTGCTCCATTTTGAGTGTTACGCTTCCGATTTGAGTGCCACCCTTCGGTTTTGAGTGTTATGCTGAGTTCTGTCTGTTTTTTGCTATTTATTTTGCTTTTTTGTTATTGCGGCTCTTTTTTGTTTTTGTGACTGTGTGGAACCCAGTTCAGCTACTGATTGATTGATTGATTGATTGATTGTGTGACTGCAGTACATTGTTTATTGCTTTCATTTTTATGGATCAATGGTCTCGCTAGATAGTAAAATTCATGTTGAATTGCTGTTTTAGGGGTTGTTTTTAAAAGTCCGGAACGGATTAATCCCTTTTGCATTACTTTCTATGGGAAAGCGCGCCTTGGTTTTGGAACGCTTTTGGTTTTGGAACGGACTTCCGGAACGGATTAAGTTTGAGAACCAAGGTACCACTGTATTGCAAATGCTGTTTATAAAAGGGGCCACTCTTCTTCTGATCAGCATGTAGACGGAACATCCTTCCCTTTGCTGGAGTGATGGATTTCCTTGTCTGTGTTAGGTTCTCAACACACAGCATCTGGGAATGAAGAGGAAACGAGTCTTTTTCAGAATTGCAGTCACCAAGGACAGTCTCAGAAGAAGGCTGCAGATTGTCGAAGTGTCGCCCTGCCTGGTGCCCGAAGCACTGCCCCACCCCCTGCCCCACACATTGTCCTGAGCCTCCCAAATATTGGGCTATTTCGCTGGATTCAAAGCTGGAGAGGTGGAAAGAAGCCATGCAACAATCACAGAGACCTAAGTAGCGTTTGGACTTAATGTAAAGGGGTTTTCTCTCCTCGTAGCTCTTTCCCCCTGCTTTCCTTCCCCCCCCCAACGCTTAGCGGAAACTGGCCCCCACGCCAGGAAGGCAGCCCTGAAACAATGGGTGGTAAAATGGCAAATTCAGTTTGACCTAAACAAGTGGAAATTGAGGCACGTCGGAGCAAAATATCTTGTCAGCTCGTGGTATGTAGCGATCAGGTGGGATTGCTATGAGGAATTATAAAAAATATGGAGGAAGCCATTTGTGTCCGCGATGAAAGCGTTGTGTTGACCGGGTTCGAGCCATTTTGATACGATTTCTGATCAATCCATGCCTCTGCATCTATGTCCTATTTTTCTACACCTGACAGGCATGTATAAGCATTCTAAATACACAGGCCAGTTGCTTCATCAGGCATCCTGGGTCATAAAGATAATAGTTAGCTTTGATGTAGTTTAATTTTTAGGTAGATCTTAAGGGCCAGGAAGAGAGTTCACAAGGAGATGGTAAATCCTCTTTCTTGCCATACTTCCTTCCTTTCCGGCCTGTTTATGACCTGAATGCATTCCTTTAGTCCTGTTTTATTTACTTTCAGATTGTGTATGCATGCTCAGAGTAGTCTTTGCAGTTAAAATAATTTCTTCTGATCTGACTTTGTCCCACGTGGGTTTTTTTTAAATGCTCAGAGGAAATCTGATTGGTTCTTACGAACACTGTGTAAAAAGTTCTTGTGTGAATAAAACGACCTGGGCCAAGGGGTGGAGAGGGGATTATTATACGCACTCCTCCCAGAGTCTTGCTGGTCAAGCCTCGTGTGTACAGTGGTACCTCTGGTTACGTACTTAATTCATTCTGGAGGTCCGTTCTTAACCTGAAACTGTTCTTAACCTGAAGCACCACTTTAGCTAATGGGGCCTCCCACTGCTGCTGCGCTGACGGAGCACGATTTCTGTTCTCATCCTGAAGCAAAGTTCTTAACCCGAGGTACTATTTCTGGGTTAGGGGAGTCTGTAACCTGAAGCGTATGTAACCTGAGGTACCACTGTATTCTATTAATCAGAGTCCAATCCTTCCTTGCTTTGGGAACGCCACAGTGGTGAGGGACCACGAACGAGACCTTGGGGTCACAATGGACCAAGGCAGGTGTTAACAAGCGTGATGAGACTTTAATGTGCTCACAAATAATAAACAATCAACCCACAAGGAGAACAGCCATACCTATAGTGACGTGGGCAGCCGTGAACACCGAGGTGGATCTCATAAGCCAGGCAGGAGCGACGGCAGAGACCTCTCCAACTGGCACAGGTCCGTGTGTTCAGTGGGATCCCCATCTCCTGTCCAGCTTGGGTATAGGAAGTCACAACAATGAAGGTTAAAAAGCAATGACAAACCTAGACAGCATCTTAAAAAGCAGAGACATCACCTTGCCGACAAAGGTCCGTCTAGTTAAAGCTATGGTTTTCCCAGTAGTGATGTATGGAAGTGAGAGCTGGACCCTAAAGAACGCTGATCGCCAAAGAATTGATGCTTTTGAATTCTGGTGCTAGAGGAGACTCTTGAGAGTCCCATGGACTGCAAGAAGATCACACCTCTCCATTCTGAAGGAAATCAGCCCTGAGTGCTCACTGGAAGGACAGATCGTGAAGCTAAGGCTCCAAGACTTTGGCCACCTCATGAGAAGAGAAGACTCCCTGGAAAATACCCTGATGTTGGGAAAGATGGAGGGCACAAGGAGAAGGGGACGACAGAGGACGAGATGGTTGGACAGTCTTCTCGAAGCTACCAGTATGAGTTTGACCAAACTGGGGGAGGCAGTGGAAGACAGGAGTGCCTGGCATGCTCTGGTCCAGGTGTCACGAAGAGTCGGACACGACTAAACGACTAAACAACAGCAACAAATGGTTGGTAATTCTCCTTCCCTCCCACTGGACCAGCAAGTTGATTGAAGGGGGTGGGAGCAAAGCATCTACAAATTAATTGTGCAAATTAATTGAAAAAAGCATGTTTTCTATCTTACTCCTAATCCTGTACTCAAAACAAACATGAAAAGTCAGTTGGTCATTGTGGTGTCAGAAGCCTGCAGCCAATAGAAGGAATGATGCGCTCGCCACAATATATTAAGGTTCTATGAAAAGAGAGTTATCCCAGAGCTGGAAAAGAGGTATCCTGACGGTACTGGGATATCGCAGCAGGACCTAGCCCCCTCTCACACATCGAAAGTGGTGAAGAAATTCAGGACAGAACAGCAAATACAGGTACTTGATTGGCCAGGGAATTCCCCAGACGATGAATTTGTGGGCTGTATGCAAAAGATGCCTCCGTTCTATAGACTGTATGACTATGGAGAAGCTCATTCGGGCGCTGATTCAATTGTGGTACAGGGATCCGAAAATCAACAGTGACTGTTCGAAACTACTACAGTAGACTCCATGCCAAACCGTGTTCAAATGCTGCTTAAAAATAGCGGAGGTCATATCCGTTACTAATGTACGTATACGTGAGTTTTGTCCAATAAACTACATTGCTTGTTTCAATTAATTTGCACAAGGGTGTAGGCATCAGTAGCAGCGGGACAAATGTCCCATTTGTGCAATGAGTGGGCCGGCTCACCATTTCATGTCACCAGCTTCCTACTGAATCGCAACGTATTTCGTGCTTTTTTTACGGAGGTTGTGTTATTGTTGGTTTTGTGTTGTATAGGAATATTTTGTAAACCGAATAAACAAATAAAGCAGGCCCGTCTTCACACAGAGGGGGATTGTTGGTAGATCCTGAGTGTCGGAACTAATATTTGTGTCGCCCCAATTAATTCCTGCGGATTAGCTCACAAAGCCCAGACATGTTTTTCCGTTGCAGCTGCTCTTCCCGGCCAATGTT
Source organism: Podarcis pityusensis (assembly GCF_964106645.2). Lineage (NCBI taxonomy): Eukaryota > Metazoa > Chordata > Lepidosauria > Squamata > Lacertidae > Podarcis > Podarcis pityusensis. The sequence goes on from NC_138027.1 coordinate 6,797,723, forward strand.
TTTACAAAGGATGGCTTGTCCGTGTCTCGAATGGTGCCTGCGGTCTAAACCAGTGTGATTCATCTGGGCTTCTATTTGAGAGATTTATCACAGGGGTGTTCTTAGAGTGAACACAACTGAGATCAAGCACGTGTTCAGCTAAGCAAATGAAATTCAGGTCACAAAATTAAAACTGAATTGGCACTTTTAAGCACTCCCCTCCCCCCCCCAATAAAATCAGAGTTTTTGTGATAAGGAAAGTTCTGGGAAAATGCAAAGGATATTGTGGGATACCATTTGTTTTGATGAAATGCCATCGAACCACCACACACACACACATCCCGGAAACAAATTAGGATAAATGCTCATTAAAGAGACAAACTTGTCTAAACTCCCCACAAACTGCGCAAACAAATCAGGAAGAATTCTCAGTAAACAGGTCCGGAAGTATAATGATATCAAGGAGAGATTTGGACTAAAATGTTGACCAATTTTCATGAGGATTTAAAAATAAATAAATCACAGACCGCTGCAGAAATGCAAAGAACTGCATATAAATTTGGAAAAGTGAGAAACTGAATATTTTATTATTTTATTTATTCAACTTACATATTTTTCTGTCTATAAGATGCCCCCATGTATAAGAGGCCCCCATGTTGGGGGACTTGGATTTAAGAAAATGGGGGAAAGATGTATCCGTGTATAAGATGCCCCCTAATTTTTGACATTATTTTTTAGGGGGAAAACCTGGTCTTATACACGGAAAACTACTGTATACACCGCCCTATACCCAGAGGTTTTATTTTATTTGTTTTTTCCTTCTCATATTTTGGAAATGTACATCCAGGTTTTTTCCCCTTTAAATTTTTGGGGGGCCCCAAGAGAGTGGGGCCCTAAGCTATAGCTTGTTTGGCTTATACATAAATCTGGCCCTGATCCTAGCTGACAGCATAGTGGTCTACAAGATCTCTCTGGTGGTCCCAGGGAGATGCCAAGCGTTGAACCTAATACAGTGGTACCTTGGGTTACAGACACTTCAGGTTACAGACTCCACTAACCCAGAAATAGTACCTCGGGTTAAGAACTTTGCTTCAGGATGAGAACAGAAATCGCGGGGTGGCAGCAGGAGGCCCCATTAGCTAAAGTGGTACCTCAGGTGAAGAACATTTTCAGGTTAAGAACGGACCTCCGGAACGAATTAAGTTCTTAACCCAAGCTTAAGTTCTTAACCACTGTAAGTCTCATTGCACTCTGTGTGCTTGTCGCACAACACACCAACCCTGAAAGTCAGTTGCACTATATAGTGGACGCTCGGGTTGCGACCGTGATCCGTGCGGGATGCACATTTGCAACCTGCAGCGTTCACAACCCACAGCGGTGCGTCTGCGCACGCGTGGGTTGCGATTCGGCGCTCATGTGCAAAGCACGATTTAGCACTTCTGCGCATGCGTGACCCCCGAAACCCAGAAGTAACCCATTCCGGTACTTCCAGGTTTCGGCAGGTCCATAACCCGAAAAACGCAACCTGAAGCGTCTGTAACCTGAGGCATGACTGTATTATTTTCTGTTCAGCAGCCTAACAGCCCACGGATAGAACCTGCTTTTTAGCCTGTTGGTGCGACTGATTAGACTTCTATATCTCCTGCCTGAGGGTAGAAGATTGAAGAGGTGCTGGCTGGGGTGTGAATCGTCCCTAAGAATTTTTCTCGCTCTCCTAAGGCATTGATCCCTTGCAATGTCATCTAGCGGACTCAAGGGACAGCCCATGATATCATGCGCTGTGTTCACCACCCTCTGTCTACATGCTAAACCGATCCTGTACCACTGAGCTAAAATAACAGAGGCCCTCAGTGGCAGGGCACCCTAAAATGCAGGGCAATCAGACCAAAAAAAAAAACATTCCTATCCCTTTCAGCAGTGAAAAGAGGATCTTTCAACAAAGACTATTTCTCCCATGACAAGTTGAGATATTTCCCTATAAGACAGAGACTTCCTTTTGCACCTGGTCACTGGGAGATACTTACCGATGAATCCTAGCAGCGCCAGCAAAAGAAGCAGCTGTGGTCCGAACGCTTTCATGGTTCTGCGTCGATCGGGTGCTAATATTTCTGCCGGCTCCCATCCAACCATCCCAGCTCCCTCGACATTTATCCTTTGGGGGCCCCCTCTGCAAAAAGGTGGACTTTGGCGCACTCGTGACTCAGAGAGGCCAGGATTTAGGAATTAGCTTCGGCATTGTATACAGCCTGACCGTACGCATGTTTACTCCAAACTCAATTATTCTGCGGAATTCATTAGTGCACACACCCAAGCGGGCAAACAGAGGTCAGTCATGAAATTTACTAGATGACCCCAGGGCAAGTCACTGCCGCTCAGCTTCACCCACCTCGCACAGTTGTTGTGAGGATATGAAGAGAGGGAGACCCAGGCCACCTTGAGCTCCTTGGAGCGATGGGATATGGAACATAATTATAATAAGAATATTTATACCCTGCCCTCCCTGGCTAGAGCCGGGCTCAGGGCAGCTAACAACAGTAAAATTTCAGCAAAAACATAATGGGGGGAGGAACCAATTTAAAATACAAGTTAAAATGCAATTTAAAATGCAGCCTCATCAAAACCATAAGGGGAGGGAAACATAAGGGTCAGACTGAGTCCAAGCCAAAGGCCAGGCGGAACAGCTCTGTCTTGCAGGCCCTGTGGAAAGATGTCAAGTCCCGCAGGGCCCTAGTCTCTTGTGACAGAGTGTTCGACTAAGTCGGGGCCAGTACTGAAAAGGCCCTGGACCTAGTTGAGACCAATCTAACCACCTTGTGACCTGGGACCTCCAAAATGTTGTCATTTGTGGACCTTAAGGTCCTCCACGGGGCATACCAGGAGAGGCGGTCCTGTAGGTACAAGGGTCCTAGGTCATAATAGGGCTTTAAAGGTCAAAACCAGCACCTTAAACCTGACCCTATACTCCACCAGGAGCCAGTGCAGCTGGAAAAGCACTGGATGAATGTGATCCCATGGCAAGGACCCCGTAAGGAGCCTCGCCGCGACATTCTGCACCCGCTGGAGTTTCTGGGTCAGCTTCAAGGGCAGCCCCTCGTAGAGCGAGTTACAATAATTAAGCCTGGAGGTGACCATCGCATGAATCACTGTGGCCTGGTCAGGGCAATAAAGGTAAGGGACCAACACGAGGAGAGCCCCAAGTTGGCAATGTCTGGTTTTCAGCACTGCTGTCTGGGCATGCCTGGTCCCTTATTATATCACAAAGCAGAAATCTAGCAAATCAGCAGAATTGTGCTCTATTCAAGCTTTTGTATCCCTATTTCTGGCCTTGGGCACATCCCATGACCGTCCTTGCTGCAAAGTCTGCTTGCCTTGTCATTGCCAGGCTTATTTGATTCATTAGGGTTAATAATAATAATAATAATAATAATAATTGTTGTTGTTTAGTCGTTTAGTCATGTCCGACTCTTCTTGACTCCATGGACCAGAGCATGCCAGGCACTCCTGTTCATAATAATAATAATAATAATAATAATAATAAATTATTATTTATACCCCACCCATCTGGCTGGGTTTCCCCAGCCACTTGTGGCGGCTCCCAACAGAATACTGGGAGTGGCTAAGGAAACCCAGCCAGATGGGCGGGGTATAAGTAATATATTATTATTATTATTATTATTATTATTATTATTAGGATATTGACTGGGTGGAAGGTGTGCAGAAATCTGGAAATCGGGCCGTATGAGGAACAATTGAAGGAGCTGGGTGTGTTTAGCCTGGAAAAGAGGAGAGTGATAGGGGATATGATAGCTGTTTTCAAATACAGTGGACTCTCGGGTTACGTTACCTTTGGATAACATAACTTTCGGGTTGCAAACGTAGCAAACCTGGAAGTGTATTCTTCTGGGTTTCACCGCTCACGCATGCGCAGAAGCAGCGCTTCTGCTTATGGAATTTTCAGGGTGCGTACAGACCCCCGGAACAAATTACATTCGTATCCAGAGGGTCCACTGAATCTGAAAAATATTATTATTATCAGAAGCAGTCCAACATTTTAGGAAATATTTGTATATACTCTAAAAGGCAGCCTAGTAATTCTGATGATGAGCAGAGATTTAGGGGGCGGCGGAATCTTTCACACTTCTGAAAACCCTACTCTAATGCCCCCCCCCCCAAATGCACATATAGTGGTACCTCTGGTTACGAACTTAATTCGTTCTGGAGGTCTGTTCTTAACCTGAAACTGCTCTTAACCTGAAGCACCACTTTAGCTAATGGGGCCTCTTGCTGCTGCTGCGCCACCACGGCGCAATTTCTGTTCTCATCCTGAAGCAAAGTTCTTAACCTGAGGTACTATTTCTGGGTTAGCGGAGTCTGTAACCTGAAGCTTCTGTAATCTGAAGCGCCTGTAACCCGAGGTACCACTGTACATTCAGCCCAGGCCTACCAAATATGCTCTGCTTGTTATGCAACAGCTTCCCACGAGGGGGCATCCTAGACATTCATGTTCGGATCCCAAGGATAACTGCCTGCAAAGTTCAGGGATTTTTTTTGCTCAGAAATTCAGGGCATCGCCATGCCCTCCAAGCCTCCATCATCTGCACAGAGGCTTCTCCTGTGTTTACCTCTCAGAAATTTAGAGCAAATGAAAGCAGCCGGGAGGATAGAATCTCCAGCAAGGTGGAACGTAAGAAGAGCATAAGAAGAAATTACTGGGTCAAGCCAATGACCTATCAAGCTCTGCTCCTCCTGCTCCGGAGGGCAGGACTCGAACCTGTGGCTCCAAGTGACAAGAAAGGAGATTCCAACTAAAAGTTAGGAAGAACTTTCTGGTGGTAAGAGCTGTTTGACAGTGGAACGGTCTCCATTGGGAGATGGTGGACTCTCTCCTTCCTTGGAGCTTTTTAAGCAGAGGTTGGATGGTCATCTGTCATGGATGCGTCAGCTGAGATTCCTGCATTGCAGTGGGTTGGACTAGATGACCCTTGGGATCCCTCCCAACTCTTAAGAGTCTATGATTCTAAGTCCAGAATCCTCTTCCCAAAGTGGCCAACCAGATGCCCTCAAGGGAAACCTGCAAACAGGATTTGAGCACAACGCTCTCCCTTCCTGTGGTCAGGGCCGGATTTAGGTTTGATGAGGCCCTAAGATACTGAAGGTAATGGGGCCCTTTATATGTCCAGCTGTCCTTTGTCAACAACAAACTGTCCCTGTTTTTCACGTTGAATATATGCTATACTGTAATTTATGGACCTGATAGGTATCTAAAGCCATTTGCACATGACAAAATATGTATTTTACCAAAGTAATTGTTGAACTGAAATACAATTAAGAAGTATATTAATAGTGAAATACAATTAAGAAGTATATTGGGGGGGGGGCAAGAGAGTGGGGCCCTAAGCTATAGCTTGTTTAGCCTCTTCTTCTTCTTCTTCTTCTTCTTCATCATCATCATCAGCGATCCCTCGTAGCCGAGTAAGATTGTCTTCCATAAACACGGTTTTAGCAATGAGTCCGTAAGTGACTGTGGAGGCCAATTCTGGATCCACACGTCCTTCCACAGCGGGGACATTGGTTTCCAGGCGGGAGTTGATCACGGTGTGGATTTGCCAAGTGTGCCTTCCTCTTAGCACGCTTCTCCCTTGCATCCTGAGTTCGAGTGTCTTCAAAGCCCATGACACCTTTGGTAAAGGCTGTTCTCCAATTGGAGCGCTCGCAGGCCAGTGTTTCCCAGTTGATGGTGTTTATACTACATTTTTAAAGATTTGCCTTGAGAGAGTCTTTAAACCTCTTTTGTTGACCACCAGCATGACGCTTTTCATTTTTAAGTTCGGAATAGAGTAGTTGCTTTACGTAAATCCGCCACTGCCTATGGTTTCCATCAATTGCAATTCAGAAGTGTGCACCTTGTACACCTCCTTCTGGCAATTCCTTCAGACAAGCTGGTGCCAAATGTCTTGCTCTGCTTTCCGTTGGACCCCATCAGCGAGGCTGAGAGGGGGGTCTTGTTGTCTGGGTAACCCAGGACCTCCAGACACATGGACCAGGCTGCCTTATCCATCTTGCTCCATAATCTCTGCAGCAGTGGCTTCCCAATTAGCTAAGTACCGCAGAACCCCTGTTTTTCAAAACCAAGCCATGTGTGATGGCCTGGGACTCGGGCTCAGACTCGGAGCCGGAGAAGTCTCAGTCTGCACCGGATCCTTTGCCTCAGGCGGCATCTGAACCGAGTCTGGGGCCTGATTCTGAAGAGCCCCAGTCTGCACAGGTTCCCCTGCAACAAACACCAGCTGGGCCGAGTCAGGGGCCTGAGCCTGCCCTGGCTCCAGATGTGGGGATGACCTCGTTGCCTCCAGCTGGGCCATCACTTACAGCTGCTCCACTACGGGTTGGGTCAGGGGAGGCTGAGGCGGCCTCTGGGTCTAGTCACCCACCGATGTCTCCCGAGCTGCAGAGACTGAGGTCTGAGAGAAGGAGAGACCTGAGTACTTGCAGGAGGAGTGCTCGCCTTCGGGCGAAACAGGGAGGTGAGTCGCCTGGGGATCAGGACCGGCCGTTACCCCGTCAGAGATAAAAGGCTGCCGGACCCCGCCCCAGGTTGCGGGAGCAACATTGCTGCTTGCTGGAACCTCCCTGTTACCCTGTGCCTGACCATGCCTGGTTTCCTGCCTTGGCCCTGTTGGACTGACTCCTCGCGGAATCCTTGGATTTGGGACCGGATCCGGACCGCTCGGCTTGGGTTAACCCCCGGGCCCAGCACACCTTGGACCACCTTCTTCCGGAAATGTTGATATCTCTATGGTAGTTTTTGTTATGTGAATGGTTTCATGGACCCCCTGGCTGGGTTATGCAGACCTCCTGGGATCCACGGACCACCAGTTGGGATCTACTGCTCTACACTGTTGGCAGCAGCATGCCAAGTTTAAGAATCTAAGGAACATCTGCTGAATCCATGGCTCATGCAGTTCGGCATCTCAGTCTCACAGAGCTGTCGGAAACCAGCAAGCAGAATTCGAACACGAGCCTTTTCCCCTTGCTGGTGTTTTCCAGCATAGCTCTGTTGGTAGGGCATGAGACTCTAATAATAATAATAATAATAATAATAATAACATATATATATATATATATATATATATATATATATATATATAATGTTTTCAAAACTGCAAAAACAGGAAAAATACAATACAATTAATTAACCGATACACCAAATTATTTCTTGTTCCTCGACTTCCCTTTCACCCTTCCATGGTTTCCTCAAATTATCTCTTACTGCTGCACATTATAATAATTGCAATCGTTCTTCCAATCACTTTATTCTCATAACAATTTTTTTACTGCTGAGCTTACTCCAAACCGACTCGCGTTTTAACATGTTTGCAGCAATTGTTAAAGAAAACAATCTACAAATCGTTTCCAAATCCTCTTCAAGGATGGCCTCTTCTTCTTCTCTGAAGAGCATGAGACTTCAGGGTCATGGGTTTGAGCCCCACCTCGGGCGAAAGATTCCTGCCCTGCAAGGGGGGTTGGACTAGATGATCTTCAGGGGTGCCCCTTCCACTGCTACAGTTCTGCGATTCTCTGAACTGGGATTCAGAAGCTGTGGAGGCAGAGCGTATAGGGATCATGGCTAGGAGCCAGCCAGAACCCTCTCCTTCATGTTTCCAGGTGGGAGCCTTGAAGTAGTCAAGGACTGAACCCGGGTCCTTCTGCATACCAAGCCCTGTTTAGGGAAGCTTTTAATATTTGGTGAATTATTGCATTTTAATATTTTGCTGGAAGCCACCCAGAGTAACTAGGGAAAGCCACCCAGATGGGCAGGGTATAAATAATAAATTACAGTGGATGCTCGGGTTGCGAAAGTGATCCGTGTGGGATGCACATTCACAACCCACAGTGGCGTGTCTGCGCGGGTTGCAATTCGACGCTTCTGCGCATGCGCAAAGCACAATGTAGCGCTTCTGCGCATGCATGACTGCCGAAACCTGGAAGTAACCTGTTCCAGTACTTGCGGGTTTCAGCGGTCCATAACTTGAAAAAACGCAACCTGAAGCGTCTGTAACCCGAGGTGGTGTTGTTGTTTAGTCGTTTAGTCGTGTCTGACTCTTCATGACACCTGGACCAGAGCACGCCAGGCACTCCTGTCTTCTACTGCCTCCCGCAGTTTGGTCAAACTCATGCTGGTAGCTTCGAGAACACTGTCCCACCATCTCGTCCTCTGTCGTTCCCTTCTCCTTGTGCCCTCCATCTTTCCCAACATCAGGGTCTTTTCCAGGGAGTCTTCTCTTCTCATGAGGTGGCCAAAGTATTGGAGCCTCAGCTACACGATCTGTCCTTCCAGTGAGCACTCAGGGCTGATTTCCTTCAGAATGGATGGGTTTGATCTTCTTGCAGTCCATGGGACTCTCAAGAGTCTCCTCCAGCACCATAATTCAAAAGCATCAATTCTTCGGCGATCAGCCTTCTTTATGGTCCAGCTCTCACTTGCATACATCACTACTGGAAAAACCAGAGCTTTAACTATATGGAACCCAAGGTATGACGATTATTATTATTATTATTATTATTATTATTATTATTATTATTAAAGCAGATGCTCAGCCTCTGAGCCAAGGGAGGACTTTCCCGTCTCCCCTCCCACCCCATTTTCAATCTTGGAGTAGACAGGGAGAGATAGACGGATTTCTGAGCAGCCTCAGCGAATCCTTGCCGGAGCTTTGCAGAGACTGGAGAGGGAAGCGAAAAACGCACAGCGGTTTTTACTGCCTCTTTCCCCATCTGGTTTCCATTCGGCTCATTTCTGCTGCTGCTGCTGCTGCGAGAGAAAGAGAGAGATTCAAGTCGGTGCTGGGATGCCGTTTTGGCTTTCGCAGCTCAGGGCGAGATTCCAGAGGAGGAGGACCGAGGGCGCGCAACAGCTGCGCAAAGGGATGCTCCGGTTGCGCCCATGACACCACCGACGCTCCCTTGGCTTCGGGAGAGGGACTGGGTGGCACTGGAGGAGCTGGGTGGGTGCAGGAGAGGGGAGATTTTGGATCCCAGCCTGCGGGAGAGGAAGGGAGGCGGAGGCGAGAGACAGAGGCATTGTGCAGAAGAGTAAGGCGATGTTGTGGCCCGCGGCGGTGGCGGCAGTGGTCCTCCTGGCCGGTCTCTCGCAGTGCGTCCAGGCGGAGACCTACACTTCCATGCTGAGCATCCACCAGGCGCTCAGCACCGAGAGGGAGCTCCTGCGCTTTTTGCACACCTACCTGGAAGAGGAAGCCAAGAGGCTGGAGGACCTCAGGAGGTAAGGGCCGGGCTCTGTTTGCGGGGATCAAGCCCAGGAGGCTGGAATCCTAGAGTTGGAAGGGACACCCCAGGGCTATGTAGTCCGACCCCCTCCAATGCAGGGAATCGCAGCTGAATAATCCCTGCCGGATAACCTTCCATTCTGCTGTCAAACAGTTCTTACTACCCTAGCGCTTAGCCAGAATCTCCTTTCTCGGCATTTGAATGTGTTGGTTTGGGTCCTACCCTCTGGAGCAGAAGAAAACAAGCTTGCTCCATCCTCCAGGTGACAGACCGTCAGATAATTAAAATAATAATAATAATAATGGACACGGGTGGCAGTGGGACGCAGGTGGCGCTGTGGGTTAAACCACAGAGCCTAGGACTTGCTGATCAGAAGGTCGGCGGTTCAAATCCCCGCGACAGGGTGAGCTCCTGTTGCTCAGTTCCTGCTCCTGCCAACCTAGCAGTTCGAAAGCACGTCAAAGTGCAAGTAGATAAATAGGTACCGCTCCGGCGGGAAGGTAAACGGCGTTTCCATGTGCTGCTCTGATTCACCAGAAGCGGCTTAGTCCTGCTGGCCACATGACCCAGAAGCTGTACGCTGGCTCCCTTGGCCAATAAAGTGAGATGAGCGCCACAACCCCAGAGACGGCCATGACTGGACCTAATGGTCAGGGCCCCCTTTACCTTTACCTTAATAATAATAATAATAATAATAATAATAATATAATTTATTATTTGTACCCCACCCGTCTGGCTGGGTTTCCCCAGCCACTCTGGGCGGCTTCCAACAAAGATTAAAAATACATTAAAATGTCACACATTAAAAACTTCCCTGAACAGGGCTGCCTTCAGGTGTCTTCTAAATGTCAGGTAGTTGTTTATCTCTTTGACATCTGATGGGAGGGCGTTCCACAGGGCGGGTGCCACTATCGAGAAGGCCCTCTGCCTGGTTCCCTGTAGCTTTGCTTCTCGCAGTGAGGGAACCGCCAGAAGGCCCTCGGAGCTGGACCCCAGTGTTCAGGCAGAATGATGGGGGTGGAGATGCTCCTTCAGGTATACTGGCTGTCATATCCCCTCTCAGTCTCCTCTTTTCCAGGCTGAACATACTTAGCTCCTTCAACCATTCCTCATACGGCCCAGTTTCCAGATTTCTGCACACCTTCCAGTCAGTTGTTAATAATAATAATAATAATAATAATAATAATAATAGTTTATTTATTATATCCCACACATCTGGCTAGGTTTCTCCAGCCACATCCCCAACAGAATATTAAAAACACTATAAAACATCAAACATTAAAAACTTCCCCAAACAGGGCTGCCTTCTTCAAAAAGTGAGGTAGTTGTTTATTTCCCTCCTTCCACAGGGAGGGCGCCACCACCAAGAAGGCCCTCTATCTGGTTCCCTGTAACCTCACTTCTCGCAGGGAGGGAACGGCCAGAAGGCCCTCGGAGCTGGACCTCTGTCCGGGCAGAACGATGGGGGTGGAGACACTCTTTCAGGTATACTGGGCCGAGGCCGTTTAGGGCTTTCAAGGTCAGCACCAACACTTTGAATTGTGCTCAGAAATCTGGCACCCAGAACTGGACACAGGACTCCAGGTGTGGTCTGACCAAGGCAGAATAGAGCAGGACAATGACTTCCCTCGATCTGGATGCTAGACTTCTGTTTATGCAGCCTAGAATAGCATTTGCTTTTGTTGCTGCTGCATCACACTGTTGACTCACATTCAGCTTGTGCTTAACTAAGACCCCTAGATCCTGTCCACATGTACTGCTGTCAAGTCTTATCTTTGTGCATCTGGTTGTTGTTGTTGATATTTAGTCATTTAGTCGTGTCCGACTCTTTGTGACCCCCTGGACCAGAGCACGCCAGGCACTCCTGTCTTCCACTGCCTCCTGCAGTTTGGTCAGACTCATGCTGGTAGCTTTGAGAACACTGTCCAACCATCTCGTCCTCTGTCGTCCCCTTCTTTCTCAACATCAGGGTCTTTTCCAGGGAGTCTTCTCTTCTCATGATCTGTCCTTCCAGTGAGCACTCAGGGCTGATTTCCTTCAGAATGGAGAGGTTTGATCTTCTTGCAGTCCATGGGACTCTCAAGAGTCTCCTCCAGTACCATAATTCAAAAGCATCAATTCTTTGGCGATCAGCCTTCTTTATGGTCCAGCTCTCACTTCCATACATCACTACTGGGAAAACCATGGCTTTAACTTGCATCTGGTTATTTTGGTGCAGAAGCTGAAATTTGTCCCTGTTGAAATCCATTTTGCCAGTTTCATTAGTTTTGTGTTAGTGCTACACTGGGTGCCTGCTGTGCTCTCAGAACATCTCAGGTCCAATCCCTGCCATCTCTAGTTAAAGCGGGAATGGGGAACCCCTGCTTCTCCAGCTGTTGGCAGACTCCTGTTGGCGCCTGCCAGCGTGTCTGAAGATCTGGAGAGGGGGAGACAGAGATTTGGAGGAGCAACTGATAGAGACAAAGGAGAATGAATGGAGGTGCAAAAACTACCCACATCCATCGACAACATGAGGGAACCCTACACTGACTCAAAGCAAATGTTATCCCACAATTCCCAGTGCATTTTCTCACTGCTTTCCTGATCACAAAGTCTGGTATTTGGGGATAGCTGGTTTGTTGCACAAGAGCTCCAAATCACATTTACTTGCAGGACCTGAATTTGCCAGTATGTGATGGATTCCCACTCGAAACTACAACAGTCTGGAGGCTTCCCAGAAGGCAGTCTCCCAATTGTTCCTTGCTAGTTGTTTCCTACTCCCATCTTCTGTGCCTTGCAATTATACATACCGTATTTTTCGCTCTATAGGACGCACCGGACCATAGGAGGGGGAGTACGGGGGGGGGGAATTCCCCCTCTCTGCTCAGCGCCCCTTCAGCGAAGCAGCAGGAGAAACGGAGCCCTTTCCATTTCTCCTCCCGCTTCGCTGAAGGGGCGCTGCGCAGAGAGGGAAAACTGTGGAGTGCCTCTTCAGCGAAGCGAAGCCTGGAGAGCAAGAGGGATCGGTGTGCACCGACCCCTCTCGCTCTCCAGGCTTCATGCGGCTATCCGCAAGCCTTCGGAGCGCAGCAGGAACTCCTGCTGCGCTCCGAAGGCTTGCGGATAGCTGCCTGAAGCCCCCGGAGCGCAGCGGGAGTTCCCTGCGCCCCGGGGGCTTCAGGCGGCTTCAGCGAAAGCAACGCAAAGCCTCCGGAGTGTGGGGGGAGCTCTCCCACTGCACTTCGGAGGCTTCACGTTGCTATCACTGAAGCCAAGGAGCCTGTATTCGCTCCATAAGACGCACACACATTTCCCCTTAATTTTTGAAGGGGAAAAAGTGTGTCTTATAGAGCGAAAAATATGGTGCATATTTTTAAAAAATCCCAGATCCACCAGAACAGGTGCCCAGAATCTGCCCCTTGAGGCAGCCACCTTGCCTGGGTCCATGCCAGAACCAGCCACGAACATGTCCACTTTCTAACAGCCCCTCCTTGTTTGAGGTTTTTGCTATGCAGTTTTCCGGGGATGGGTGTGGAGGGAAATCAATCCTTCTCCACCAAACTTCTGGACGGCAAAATTGGCAAGAGAGCATTGCAATTCGAAACAGTGTCTTGGCAAATATTCATCTGCCCTTTTGTAGGTGTTGGCTGTGTATGATAGAATGTGAACCAGAAGGGCTGGGTTTTTGTGGTTTGGGTTTTTTTTTGAAAGGGAAAGTGAGTACAACCTCTCCCCCCACCACCACCACCAAAAAAAACCCTTATGGGAACAGCCCATAAAGAATTGGGTTTTCATAAGTGTCAGGGGTTCAGGAGCAGAGGCACAGGAAAGGGAGGAAATAGAGAGCGAGGGGGAGGAGTCCGAAGGTAATGTTAGCGATGACAGCGGTCCGAGGTCTCTGAGTCTTTCCAGCGAATCGGAAGATTCACAGAAAGGGGCTCCCATGGTCAGAGCAAGGGGGGTGCCGAGGGGGACACCCCAGGAAGAAGGGGCCAGAGGGGACTCAGAGAGAAGCAGTTGGAAATCAGGACCAGCGTCCACACCAGAGTGCAGTAGGGGGGAGGAGTCCCAGGCATCGGGATCAGGCGGCGCACTGCCAGTGGGAGGACATGAGTCAGGATTGGCCACGCCTCCATCGGGGAGCGAGGAAACGGTCGAGAGGAAGGTTGAAGGCTGGGCGCGCGCGCCAAGTTCAAATGTACAGGAGGGCGGCGCAGTTGGCAGCCCGGATAGGGAGCCAGGTCCCAAAGCCCGCCGAAAAGACGGGGAGGAGTCAGGGGGGTCAACGTCAGCGTCAGAAGAATCCAGGAAGGAAGGGACCCCGGGGGGTAGCAGGACCCAGAGGAGAAAGGAGAGACGGAAGAGGTGGAGTAAGGCTAGAATCTTAAACTGGTGTACAGGGGGCGGAGACTCAGATGGAGCTTCGCCGATCTAACCCCTAGACGTAGAGCTGGGGCGCTGCGGCTTGAAAATGGAAACTGTACTTCAATAAAGACTTTTGTACATTACTGCCGGCTAGCGTTGGTCCTCTGTGAGCTGGGACCTGGAGCCAGCTCTGACAGTAAGCTCCATCTCTAAAAGTTTTGCACCAAAAACCTCGTAACGTGAGTGGACGCAGCGAGGGAAGAAGATTGGTGCTTCGCGAGCTCACAAAAGTCAGGCAAGATGACTACAGAACAGCAACTAGCAGCCCTGCAAGATGCAGTGACACAACTCAACGCGGAGGTACTCGCATCCAGGAAAAGGGAAGAGGAAGCGGCTGCCGCCTGCAGGGATCTCCAAGCCAGGTTGGAAGTGCTTGCTAAGCAGGGGCAACCGAGACCCAAATCAGAGGGGATTGGGCTGGGGAAAAGAGGAGGCAGCCTGGTATCTCATTTCGATGGGAATTTGCAGCAGTACCCTAACTTCCGAGCAGACGTGCTGTTTGCGCTGGAACTGCTGGATAAAGACTTTAGAGATGAGCAAGAGAAGGTGGGGTTTATCTTGTCCCATTTGCATGGGGAAGCTAAAGCGTGGCTGCGCAATCTGTGGAGAGATAAGGATCCGGCGCTCCAAAATGCGGATGCATTCATTAAAGCGATGGATTCGTGTTTTTTATCAAATATAGACATTGATATCGCCAGAAAAGACATACATGGGCTCAAACAAGGCAGAGCCAGTGTAAGGCAGTACCATTCCCGCTTTTTTGCATTAGTCCATGCGCTGGGATGGGAGAAGGATTCTGCCCCAGCCAGAGACCTTTTTTGGGAAGGCTTGAATGCAAATGTGAAAGATGAGATTGCAAGGGGGGAGAGACCAAAGAGCACTCAGGAGGTTGTCCGGCGGGCGCTGCAAATTGGGGTGCGTCTGGAAGAACGTCCATGGAACAGAGAAGAAGGACGTTGGGGACGTACGCCAGTGAGAGCACCTCCCCTCTTTCCCAAGGATGCAGCGCGTGCGCAATCCACACCTCCGCAGGGAGGGGGAGAGGAACCGATGGAAATTGGAGGCGCCAGGGCTCAGTCAGCAACCAGAGCCCTAACACCGGGAGCAGTCAAAGCGAAGCCTCCTAGAGGGAACAGGAAGTGCTACATCTGCGACAGTGCTCAGCACATGGCGAAAGAGTGTCCCCAGAGGCTCCACAAGCACACTGCAGCCTCAGCAACAGTAACAGACGCAACTCAGCAGAGAGAACCACAGCAGGGAAACGACAGAGTCTGGTTGGAGGAAGAGGCACTGGGGCCCAGCCAGACAAGTCAATGAAGCCGTCCCCAGAGATTTTGCAGCCCACAGACCCCCTCCCGCCCAAACCAGTGGTGCAGCTCACAGCATCGCTCCAACTACCCAATGGACTCACTATGGAAGTGCCGATTACCATTGACTCTGGTAGTAACGCAGACTTCATAGGACTGGATTTCATTCAAGAGCACAACATAGCACTCCTGCCAGCCACGCTGCCTCTGAAGGTTGTCACGGTGGATGGCAGGGAATTGCTGGGGGGGCAGGTGGTGCAGCAAACGCCTCCGATGGTGATGCAAATTGGGAATCACCGAGAAGTCATCAGCTTCAATGTCACCCAACTGTCGGACACGCCTATAGTATTAGGCATGAGTTGGCTGCACAGGCACAGCCCAGCATTGGCGTGGTACCAGCGACAACTGACCTTCGGCTCCTCATACTGTGCGGAACATTGCATTCTGCCTAGCCCGGAAGGGGAAGAGGATGACCCGCAGCTACAATTAGGCACGCTGCAAGCAGTGCCACTCAAGTACGCAGCGTTTTTGGAGGTTTTCTGCGAGAAGGAAGCGGACAAGCTGCCTCCCCACAGGTCCTATGACTGCAAGATTGACCTCCTGCCAGGGGCGACGCTGCCAACCGGGAAACTGTATTCCATGTCTGAAGACGAGCTGCAGGAACTCAGGGAGTTCATAGACCTCAACTTGAAGCGCGGTTTCATCCAGGAGTCGAAGGCAGTGGGGGGCAGTCCTGTATTCTTTGTGAAGAAGAAGGACACGCCCCAAAAAAGGCTTGTGGTGGACTATAGAATTTTGAACTCGAAAACCAAGCCCACAGCCTTTCCCATGCCCAAGATAGATGACCTGCTCGCAACGGTGAGGAAAGGACGCGTTTTCACAAAGTTGGATCTGCGAGGGGCGTACAACCTGATTCGCATACGGGAGGGCGACGAATGGAAGACTGCCATGTTCACGCCCCTGGGCACCTATGAATACAGAGTTATGCCCTTTGGATTACAAAATGGCTCCCACTGTTTTCAAGCCTTCATGCATCACGTATTGGCCGGTCTCCTCTACAAGAAATGCGTCTGCTTCCTGGACGACATCCTGATATTTTCAGAATCAGAGGAGACCCACGAGGGAGACGTCAAGGAAGTTCTGCAGAGACTGCAGGAGCACAGGCTGTACGCCAAGCTGGAGAAGTGCCAGTTCGACATGAAGGAGGTAGATTTCCTGGGCTACAAGTTGTCGGACAAGGGGCTCGCCATGGACAGCGCCAAGGTTCGCTCAGTGTTGGACTGGAAGAGCCCGCGCAATCGGAAGGAGGTCCAGCGGTTTGTCGGTTTCGCCAACTTTTACCGCAAGTTCATCAAGGGGTTCGCGATGCAGACGGCGGCCATTACCGACACGCTCAGCTCCAAGAAGAAGAAGTTCATCTGGACGGAGCAAGCGGAGCAGTCCTTTCAGAAACTCAAGCGTCTCTTCTCGTCCGAAGAGCAGCTACTGCATGTGAATCCCAGCAGACCGATGAGGGTTGAAACGGACGCCTCAGACAGAGCCGTGGGGGCAGTACTGTTGCAGCAAGACCCGCATGGGGACTGGAGACCGTGTGCCTTCTACTCCAGGAAGCTCAGCAAGTCAGAGCAGAACTACGCCATCTGGGACAGGGAGTTGCTGGCCATTCATGCAGCATTCAAGGCGTGGCGGCACTTCCTCATTGGAGCCAAACACACAGTGCAGGTCCGCACGGACCATAAAAACCTGGAATACTGGCGCACGGCAAGGTTCCTGAACCAGAGGCACATACGATGGGCGGAGTTCTTTGCGGATTTCGACTTCAGGATAGAGTACATCCCAGGCGACAACAACATCATGGCGGATGCACTGTCTAGGAAGCCGCAATACCTCGAGGAGGCGGCACCAGCAGCGGCCAAGCACATTTTCGCACCGAAAGCGTGGGCGTGCGCTTCAGCAACCGTGGACCTGGATGCTGTACGTCGAGCACTGCAGGAGGACCCCTTCGCACAAGCCAAGATGGAGGAGGTGCAAAGGGGCACGGCGGAGGACGACGAGTTCCAGATACGCGACGGATTGCTCATCCGCAGAGGGGCCCTCTACGTACCGGGAGACGACCTCCGCGCGAAAGTACTGCAGCAGTTGCACGACGCACCCACCGCCGGGCACTTTGGCAAAGAGAAGACGGTAGAATTAGTAGCCAGAGATTTTTGGTGGCCCAAGATGCGGGGGGAAGTCGCGGATTACGTCTCGAGGTGCGACACCTGCCAAAGGGCCAAGTCAGTGCACAAACCGCCGGCGGGACTGCTCGAACCGCTGCAGACACCGCTCGAACCGTGGGAGAGGGTGGCCCTGGACTTTGTCACGGATCTACCCAGCTCGAGGGGCAAGACGGCAGTGCTAGTGGTGGTGGACATGTTCACCAAAATGGCCCACTTCATTCCGTGCGCGAAGGTGGCCACGGCGGAACAGACCGCCAAACTGTTCATAGACCACGTGTTCAGGGTTCACGGTCTGCCACGGTCTATCCTGTCCGACCGGGGGCGACAGTTCATCTCGAACTTCTGGCAGAAGCTGATGGGTTTCCTGAACGTCAAGATCAACCTAGCGTCGGCGAGACACCCGCAGACGAACGGACAAGCGGAGCGAGTCAACGCCATCATGCAGCAGTACCTGCGATGCTACGCAAATCAGCAGCCGGCAACATGGGTGGACTACCTGCCGCTCGCTGAGTTCGCCTACAACAACACGAAGCACGTGTCCACGGGGGTGACACCGTTCTTCGCCAACAACGGGAGGCATCCCAGAACCTTCCCGGGATTAGCGAGAGCGGGGGAGGGGGAGCCACAGGCAGCGGAAGCCTTAGCATCAGAGTTGCAGGAGGTTCACGAACAGCTTCGGAGGCAGTTAGAACTAGCAAAGCACGCATACAAACTGCAGGCTGACAAGCACAGAAGGGTTGGGGAAGACATACAGGTGGGAGACTGGGTTTGGTTAGCAGCCCAGGCAGTGCCGGCCAGATCGTTAGCGAAGAAGAAGCTAGGGCATAAGCAGCTAGGACCCTACCAAGTCGAGGCACAGGTCAATCCAGTGGCCTTCCGGTTGACACTGCCGGAGGGATCCAGAATGCACCCAGTTTTCCATAGATCAGTGCTCACGCCCTACAAAGCACCTCATAGATTTCAGGAGCCAGGCACGGCACCAGACCCGTTCAGGGAAACGCCCACAAGGGGGGGGTCGCCAAGGCGGGAACCCGTCAACGAAGTCACAGAGATTTTAGACTCGAGATGGGGGGAAGAGGGAGTAGAATATCTTCTCGCCAGAGAAGGTACCCCGGCCAGCGCCAACAGTTGGGTGCCAGACTATGCCTTGGACGAACCTCTTCTCAAGGACGAGTTTCATGCCCTTTTCCCACACAGGCCCATGCCAGCCGAGTATTTCGACGACTGGCTTTTCACACCCACATTTTCAGCTAGCACATTCCAGGGGTTCACCTCGGACGAGGAACCGGCACTAGAAACACGTTCCCCGGAGGGATCACCCTCGGGGTCTGCCTCAGACCGTTCCTATTGGTGGGACAATCGACCAGAGGAGCAGTGGCGCAGGAAGTGGCTGGGGGGTCCTTGGCAGGCAACGTCCCCGGAGGAGACCGGGGGAGAGACGGACATGGACGTGTTGGGGGAGGACCTTGGGTTCGAGCACGGCGGCAAAGAGATGGAAGCAGAGGAAATCGAGGTCGGCGAGAGCACGGAGGACGAGCCGGACTTATCCGGCTGGATGCACGCCACGGGGGACGAACTGTATCCGGCACTCACCCCCACAACGACGGAGCACCCAGTACCCACACCTGAAGGAGGGGAGGGGGGAAGGGGGGGCTTCGAGGGGGGGATGGATGTCAGGGGTTCAGGAGCAGAGGCACAGGAAAGGGAGGAAATAGAGAGCGAGGGGGAGGAGTCCGAAGGTAATGTTAGCGATGACAGCGGTCCGAGGTCTCTGAGTCTTTCCAGCGAATCGGAAGATTCACAGAAAGGGGCTCCCATGGTCAGAGCAAGGGGGGTGCCGAGGGGGACACCCCAGGAAGAAGGGGCCAGAGGGGACTCAGAGAGAAGCAGTTGGAAATCAGGACCAGCGTCCACACCAGAGTGCAGTAGGGGGGAGGAGTCCCAGGCATCGGGATCAGGCGGCGCACTGCCAGTGGGAGGACATGAGTCAGGATTGGCCACGCCTCCATCGGGGAGCGAGGAAACGGTCGAGAGGAAGGTTGAAGGCTGGGCGCGCGGCCAAGTTCAAATGTACAGGAGGGCGGCGCAGTTGGCAGCCCGGATAGGGAGCCAGGTCCCAAAGCCCGCCGAAAAGACGGGGAGGAGTCAGGGGGGTCAACGTCAGCGTCAGAAGAATCCAGGAAGGAAGGGACCCCGGGGGGTAGCAGGACCCAGAGGAGAAAGGAGAGACGGAAGAGGTGGAGTAAGGCTAGAATCTTAAACTGGTGTACAGGGGGCGGAGACTCAGATGGAGCTTCGCCGATCTAACCCCTAGACGTAGAGCTGGGGCGCTGCGGCTTGAAAATGGAAACTGTACTTCAATAAAGACTTTTGTACATTACTGCCGGCTAGCGTTGGTCCTCTGTGAGCTGGGACCTGGAGCCAGCTCTGACAATAAGTAAAAACACATTAGATATATATTTCCATTGGAAAAGGTTCAGAAAATTAAAATGATCCAGGGGATGAAACGATGCCTGTATGAAGAAAGTTTGCAGAGTTTGTGACTTTTCAGTTTTAGGAAATACAGGATCAGGCCAATGACCCATCTAGTACAGCACCTGTATTTTAAATTGTCCCCCCCCCCCAATTATGTTTTTACTGTAATTTTACTGGTGTTAGCCGCCCTGAGCCTGGCTCTGGCTGGGGAGGGCAGGGTATAAATAAAATTTATTACTATTATTATTATTATTATTATTATTATTATCCTGTTCTTACAGTGACCAACCAGAGGCTTCTGGGAAGCCTGCAAGCACAAGAGCAACTCTCCACTCCTGCAGTTTCCAGCAACTGGGACTCAGAATAATAATAATAATAATAATAATAATAATAATAATAATAATAACAATAATAATAATAATTTATTATAGTTAGTGGATTAAAATGTATAAAAGGTAAAGGGACCCCTGACCATTAATAATAATAATAATAATAATAATAATAATAATAATAATTTATTATTTGTACCCCGCCCATCTGGCTGGGCCGCCCCAGCCACTCTGGGAGGCTTCCAACAAAGATTGAAAATACATCAAAATGTCACACATTAAAAACTTCCTTGATCAGGGCTGCCTTCAGATGTCTTCTAAAAGTCACGTAGTTGTTTATTTCCTTCACATCTGATGGGAGGGCGTTCCACAGGGCGGGTGCCACCACCGAGAAGGCCCTCTGCCTGGTTCCCTGTAACCTTAATTCTCACAGGGAGGGAACCTCCAGAAGGCCCTCAGAGCTGGACCTCAGTGTCCGGGCTGAACAATGGGGGTGGAGACGCTCCTTCGGGTATACTGGACCAAGGCCATTTAGGGCTTTAAAGGTCAGCACCAACACTTTGAACTCCCACTCCCCAGTCCAGCTGCCGCATTCTGGATTAGCTGTAGTTTCCGGGTCACCTTCAAAGGTAGCCCCACGTAGAGCCCATTGCAGCGGGAGATAACCAGAGCATGCACCACTCTGGCGAGACAGTCTGCAGGCAGGTAGGGTCTCATCCTGCGTACCAGATGGAGCTGGTAGACAGCTGCCCTGGACACAGAATTGACCTGCGCCTCCATGGACAGTGGTGAGTCCAAAATGACTCCCAGGCTGTGCACCTGGTCCTTTAAAGCCCTGGCTTAGGGCTTTCAAGGTCAGCACCAACACTTTGAATTGTGCTTGGAAACGTACTGGGAGCCAGTGTAGGTCTTTCAAGACCAGTGTTATATGGTCTCGGCGGCCGCTCCCAGTCCCCAGTCTAGCTGCCACAACTAGGCTAGTATCGCTGCCTCCGACTGTGGAGCCTTCCATAGGAGCCTTCCATAGCCCTCTCCTCCTGAGTCTTGTCTAATTGTGAATAATATCCTTCTTCATGCCTTCCTCCCCAACCAGATTCTACAGGAAGATCCAGGCCTTGCACCAAGGCGCGGGCAGTACCGTGGTTAACCCTTTACTGGCCTACACGCTCATCAAGAGGTTGCAGTCGGACTGGCTGAACGTGGTGTACAGCGTGGAAGCCAGCGAGAACGCCCAAGGTATGTGGGCTGAAGGCAGGGCATACTGTTTAGGTGCTGGGAATATAACAGTGATAGCGATGGGCATTTGGAGAAGGTTCATTGCATCGTGGTAGGACACCTGCTTGGCTTGCAGAAGGTCCCGGGTTCAAGCCACAGTAGCATCTCTAGGTAGGAATGTTGCCTTCCTGAAACTCTGGGCAGCAGCTGCCGGCCAGTACGGGCAGCCCTGAGATAGATGGACCTTTTTTTTAAAAAAGGCACCTTTAAAAAAAATAAAAATGTACCTTTCCCCCCTAAAACCCAGAGTCCTTTTTGTTGGGGATAATTCAGAGGGAAATTCTTAGGTGTCAAAAAAGACTACCCCCCCTTTCCAATACTGTATTTTATTGGTTTTTCCCATATTACATCACAATATAAATAAACCAAAGCCATCACCACATCCTCCATAATATTAATTAATTAATTAATTAATTAATTAATTAATAATAATAATATTTTATTTATTTATACTCTGCCCCTTCCCGGTTCAAAAACCAGGCTCAGGGCGGCTAACAACAAATTTAAACACTTTAAAACACTTAATTATAAAAGCAGCATAAAATGCGGTATAAAAACATGAATAACAATAAAATTCAAAAATCAGTTAGATAATCCCCAGGGCTAGCTGACTGAATATTCTTTTGTCCCTCCCCCTGCTTCCCTCCACCCCACTCGATTTCCTCTACATTCTGAGATTACATTTATCTTTACATTTACAATCTTCTCAAATCTTCTATATGTTCTTATTATCTTTCCTTACTAGTTTACCTTCCCTCAGATACTTTACATTTTAATCTAGGCATATTATCATATCTTTTTTTGAGCGATATTTTACCATATATTCATCAAAATATTCCCACTCCTTTTTTAATTTTAATTTTTGATTCGATTGGTTTCTTATAATAGCTGTTAGTTTTGCCAGAGTAAAGTATTCATTTAGTTTACAAATCCATTTCTATTTCAAACCCATTTTTTTATTATTGATATTTTCAACATCTCAAAAAAGACTATTTATGTACGCCACTACTGCAGCCCATGTTTTGTTAGCCCCAAAATGGAAAACCAGCGAGGTCCCAGCTAAAGAAGGATGGCAACAAACTGATGAAATATGTGCAGCTTACAGATTTAACATACAGAATAAGAGAACAAGAAGAACATACATTTAAAGAAGACTGGAAAATGTTTACTGAATATGTGGGTGGAAATTGTGTACATTTAAAAACACTGGCAGCACTAAGATAAATTCAACAGTGTAAATCAGTTTTGATGGATGCAATAATGGAATACGGAATGGTTTAGTTCATGTAAAATATGCAGGGATGTACGGTATGCAAAATGAACCACGGAAAGAGAAGAAGGGAAGTCATTGGTTTAAGACTGTTAAAATGAATATTTTGAAATGTAAATTCAAAAAAATAAATAAAAATGATTTATTATGAAGGCAGGTATCTGAAGAAGTGTGCATGCACACGAAAGCTCATACCAATAACAAACTTATTTGGTCTCTAAGGTGCTACGGGAAGGAATTTTTTAAATTTTTTACCCTGCCCCTATTGTTAAGGCTTGGTACCAAGGAGGGATTGGTATTGTTCTCAGCAGGAACACGGGTGGCCCTGTGGTCTAAACCACTGAGCCTCTTGGGCTTGCTGATCAGAAGGTCTGTGGTTCGAATCCCCCCGACGGGGTGAGCTCCCATTGCTTGGTCCCTGCTCCTGCCAACCTAGCAGTTCGAAAGCATGTCAAAGTGCAAGTAGATAAATAGGTACCCCTCAGGCGGGAAGGTAAACGGCATTTCTGCACGCTGCTCTTGTTTCTGTCACGGTGTTCCATTGCACCAGATGCAGTTTAGTCCTGATGGCCACATGACCTGGAAAGCTATCTGCGGACAAATGCTGGCTCCCTCGGCCTGAAAGTGAGATAAGCACCGCAAACCTTTGACTGCACTTAACCATCCAGGGGTCCTTTACCTTTTACCTTTATCTTGATAGGGACACGGGTGACCCTGTGGTCTAAACCACTGAGCCTCTTGGGCTTGCTGATCAGAAGGTTGGCAGTTCGAATCCCTGCGACGGGGTGAGCCTCTGTTGCTCTGTCCCAGCTCCTGCCAACCTAGCAGTTCCAAAGCACACCAGTGCAATTAGATAAATAGGTACCGCTGTGGCGGGAAGGTAAACAGTGTTTCCCTGTGCTCTGGGTTCCGTCACAGTGTCCAGTTGCACCAGAAGCGGTTTAGTCCTGCTGGCCACATGACCCGGAAAGCTGTCTGTGGACAAACGCCGGCTTCCTCGGCCAATAAAGCGAGATGAGCACCGCAACCCCAGAGTCATCTGCGACTGGACTTAACCATTGTTATGTACTGAGTTGAATAGGATCCAAAATGCAGCAGTCTGATTGGTCCTAGAACAATAGGATCCAAAATGCAGCAGTCTGGTTGGTCCTAGATCAATGCAGCAGTCTGATTGGTCCACAGGAGCCACCCAATCCAGCTCTAGGTGGAAGTGAATCCACAACCTGATTGGTCTACAGGAGAATCCCGGAATTAGCCAATCACGTGGGGCCCATTGTGTAAATAAAGCAGATATTTTGGGGAAACTTTCATTCCTCACTACTATGAGCTGAATAAAGAGCATGAAATCCACACTCGACTCCGAGTATATTTCAACCATCCAGGGATCCTTCACCGTTTTTTTTTACCTTTTGTTCTCAGCACTGAAGAATGGCTACCAACGGTTGGAGGAGGAGTTGCCCATCTTTGAGGACCTGGAAGGAGCTGCCCGGGGGGTGATGCGCCTGCAAGATGTCTACTCCCTGAGCGTGAAGGGCTTGGCCAAAGGGAAATTCCAGAGGGTTAGCAATGCTCCGCTTCCGGACGTCTACAACCCCAGCCAGGATTTCTCCCTGTCCGCCGACGACTGTTTCCATATTGGCAAGGTGAGGGGGGCAGGTCAGTGGTTTCCAAAGGGGGCAGTAACAGACCCCCTGGAGGTCAGTGGGATTACCTGGCAGGCATGCTAAGAGGCAAGGGGTCGATAGGGTTGCGCTGTGCGAGCTATATTAATTGCAATTTATGCCTCCAGGCACCCAAGTGTGTAGGTTAAAAATCCCATCCTTGCCAACAAATTAAAAGCATAGGAATTAGGCTGCAAAATTACGAATTAGCTACAAAGTTGGTGCTGTGGGTTAAACCACAGAGCCTAGGACTTAACAATCAGAAGGTTGGTGGTTCGAATCTCCGCGACGGGGTGAGCTCCCGTTGCTCGGTCCCTGCTCCTGCCAACCTAGCAGTTCAAAAGCACATCAAAGTGCAAGTAGATAAATAGGTATCGCTCCGGCGGGAAGGTAAACGGCGTTTCCGTGCGCTGCTCTGGTTCGCCAGAAGCGGCTTAGTCATGCTGGCCACATGACCCAGAAGCTGTACGCCGGCTCCCTCGGCCAGTAAAGCGAGATGAGCACCGCAACCCCAGAGTCGGCCACGACTGGACCTAATGGTCAGGGGTCCCTTTACCCCTTTACCTTTACTCAACTGGCTCTCCCTTTTTCGCCCTGCTTAACAAAGAAGCAGGCAGCAACTCCCCCCCCCCAAATTTTTTTATTCATTTTATAACACAAATAAACAATACAAACAGAAACACAAACAATACAAAGTTTAAAAATATATTTTACAGTGGTACCTTGGTTCTCAAATGCCGAAAACCCGGAAGTAAGTGTTCCGGTTTTTGAACGTTTTTTGGAAGCTGAACGTCCATTGTGGCTGTCGGCTATTGTTTCCAGGGCATCTGCACCAATCAGAAGCTGCGCCTTGGTTTTTGAACATTTTGGAAGTCAAACGGACCTCCGGAATGGATTAAGTTTGGTGCTTTTGTTTTTGCTATTTATTTTGCGTTTTTGTTTTGGAGGCTTTTTTGGTTAATTTGTTTTTGTGACTGTGTGGAACCCAGTTCAGCTACCGATTGATTGATTGATTGATTGATTGTGTGCCTGCGGAAATGGATAAAAGACCCCCATCCAAACAATGACTATCATCAGTGCAGGTAAGAAAACAAAATATCATCTTCAATACTGTCTTATTTATTTCATAGTACAGCACATTGATTATTGCTTTCATTTTATGGATCAGTGGTCT
This sequence comes from Podarcis pityusensis, assembly GCF_964106645.2. Classification (NCBI taxonomy): domain Eukaryota; kingdom Metazoa; phylum Chordata; class Lepidosauria; order Squamata; family Lacertidae; genus Podarcis; species Podarcis pityusensis. The sequence continues at coordinate 6,823,104 of NC_138027.1, forward strand.
CATTAGATAGTAAAATTCATGTTAAATTGCTGTTTTAGGGGTTGTTTTTAAATGTCTGGAACGGATTAATCCCTTTTGCATTACTTTCTATGGTAAAGCGCACCTTGGTTTTGGAACACTTTGGTTTCGGAATAGGCTTCCAGAACGGTTTAAGTTTGAGAACCAAGGTACCACTGTACTTACTTAAAATTTTGCATTGGTTCACGGCAACGGCAGCAGTAGAAATTATGCAGGCAAAACTCCTCATCTAGCGAGTGATTTCGCAGGTTAAAGGGGTCCCAAGTTCCTAAGGGCTTTCTCTTACCGTTCCTGGTTTCTTCCAGGTTGCCTACGACATGGAAGATTATTACCACTCCATTCTGTGGCTGGAGGAGGCCGTGAGCCTCTTCCGCGTTTCCTACGGGAGCTGGAACACGGAAGACGAGGGGAGCCTTGAAGATGCCCTGGACCACCTGGCTTTTTCTTATTTCAAGGTAAGACGGGATGCTGCAAGAGGACACAGGGAGCTGCTGCCTTTACCGAGTTGGACTCTCTGTCCATCTAGCTCAGTACTGTCTGCAGCAGCTCTCCAGGCAGGGGAGATGCCACACTGGAGATTGAATTTGGAGCCTGCCTCATGAACGCAGATGCGCTGACACCGAGCTACAGTCCTTCTGCACAACTTCCGCTTGTCCTGCCCAACTTCCATGCTGATTCTGTGTGGGAATGTTCAGGGAGGCAGGAGAGGATATATTGTTTATTAATGTCCTTCCTAACTTCCATTGTTGTAGTTGTTGTTTAGTCATTTAGTCGTGTCCGACTCTTCGTGACCCCCTGGACCAGAGCACGCCAGGCCCTCCTGTCTTCCACTGCCTCCCGCAGTTTGGTCAAACTCATGCTGGTAGCTTCGAGAACACTGTCCCACCATCTCGTCCTCTGTCGTCCCCTTCTCCTTGTGCCCTCCATCTTTCCCAACATCAGGGTCTTTTCCAGGGAGTCTTCTCTTCTCATGAGGTGGCCAAAGTCTTGGAGCCTCAGCTTCAGGATCTGTCCTTCCAGTGAGCACTCAGGGCTGATTTCCTTCAGAATGGATAGGTTTGATCTTCTTGCAGTCCATGGGACTCTCAAGAGTTTCCTCCAGCACCATAATTCAAAAGCATCCATTCTTCGGCATCAAAACTTCCATTAGCAAGTCCCTTTACTTAGTAGAGGTTACATTCCCTGAAGGAATGATCGCCGGGTGTGGAGCACACTTCCACCCGCAGACAAGCCACAGCTGTCTGAACATCATGCCCTCTATCTAACCTTTGGCTTTCTCAGTGGTCTGCCGTGTCCCGTCTGTGACCTTGGTCTCCTTCGTCATACATTGTTCAGGGGGAAAGTGACGTGCTGGAAACAGGTGCCAAAATAACTTTGTATCACCCCACGATCTCGTGACTGGAAGATGTAAAGGGCACAGTCCAAAATGTATCTGACTGGTTTTGCATATTGTGCTAGTAAAAAGAGCCTCAACAAACAATACAAGCAACACGAAGACCAGTATACTAGATAGCACTGCAATTCTTATTGCATAGCATTCATGATTTAGTACAACCAAAACAAAATGTGTACACTTGTAAATTCTCTAATATGTTTGAGATCAAATGAGCACACGTCTGTCAATCTTTGAAAGTCCGTAGAAGTATAATAAGTCTATGGTTGAAACAAGGTAATCGATGCTATCCTGTGGGCTAAGCGGTAAAACTTTTTTAGGCGTTCATGGTGCCGAAGTAGTAAGTGAATAACAACGTAGGACAGTGATCCCGGATAATCTGTCTGTTTCGCTGGAATCTTCTTCAGCACAACCCATAGATTAGAAAAATGCACAAGGAGCAGTGGTCATGAGAATATGTATATTCCAGCGAAACAGTCAGATTATCAGGGAGCACCGTCCTACGTTGTTATTCACTGACTACTTCGGCAACACAGGGGTTTGTTGTTCAATAAAAAGAGCCTCAGCAGAGCTAGCTGGCAGCTTGCTTATGCACAGCTCACCGGCATTACCAGCTCCTGCCTCACGCCATTCACTTCAATTCCCCTTTTAACACACAGGGGGTAGCTGGTTGCAGGCTTGTGTAAGCCTCTCGCTATCATACAATTCAGTATTGAATTGTGTGTTCCTGGTAAATTCCCTTATTGTCCCTCTTAAAAAGAATAAACACATGGCAGTCTTATTTAAAGTATATAAAGGATATTTACTCACACCATCAGTTCACAGTGGATCCCTGAAGGCAGACTTAGTTACAAAGTATATACATGTAGAACTATTGGAGATAGTCTCTTTGTCCTCTGTTGCGTTTCAGCCAACAGAGCATCTCTAGATAAAAGGCTGCTGCTTCTACGAAGCTGCTTCTAATGAAGTCAAAGAGAGGAGGTGTGCTCCATGACTTGTCCTTTTCTTACCTGCGCAGGTAAGGTCACACCCACCTCTAGTCACATGCAGAGGAAGTATGCCCCAGCCAGGAGGAAACAGGAAGTTTTCGACTGGCTGGACCAAACATCCCCTTGCATGTCCACTCTAGGAAAACAAGGAATGTTGCACTTGACTAGTGTCACATACCACATTCTGCACAAGATGATTCACTCAAGGAGGGGAGGAGGGTGGGATAGTAATAATTTATTATTTATACCCTGCCCATTCCACAGGGTGGGCGCCACCACCGAGAAGGCCCTCTGTCTGGTTCCCTGTAACCTCACTTCTCACAATGAGGGAACTGCCAGAAGGTCCTCGGAGCTGGACCTCAGCATCTGGGTAGAACGATAGGGGTGGAGACACTCCTTCAGATATACTGGACCGAAGCCGTTTAGGGCTTTCAAGGTCAGCACCAACACTTTGAATTGTGCTTGGAAACATACTGGGAGCCAATGTAGGTCTTCCAGGACCTGTGTTATGTGGTCTCGGTGGCCGCTCCCAGTCACCAGTCTAGCTGCCGCATTCTGGATTAGTTGTAGTTTCCGGGTCACCTTCAAAGGTAGCCCCACATAGAGCGCATTGCAGTAGTCCAAGCGGGAGATAATCAGAGCATGCACCACTCTGGCGAGACAGCCCGCGGGCAGGGAGGGTCTCATCCTGCGTACCAGATAGAGCTGATAAACAGCTGCCCTGGACACAGAATTGACCTGTGCCTCCATGGACAGCTGTGAGTCCAAAATGACTCCCAGGCTGCGCACCTGGTCCTTCGGGGGCACAGTTACCCCATTCAGGATCAGGGAATCCTCCACACCCACCCACCCCCTGTCCCTCAAAAACAGTACTTGTCGGGATTCAACCTCAATCTTTTAGCAGCCATCCATCCTCCAACCGCCTCCAGACACTCACAGTGTGCTGCTCGCCTCTGCTGTCACACTGGTGGAACTCCCTGCAGGGAATATTCAGCTTGCCTGGCAATGGAAGACTGAATTGTTCACTTGGGACCCTGGGTGACACTTGACAGCATGCCCTGACTCCCTATGAACCATCTTTCATCTTTCTTTCAAGTCTAAATCAGGTGTTCCTCTGAGCATGTGTAGAGTGCAACCCTCCCCATTCGCTGAGTAAGAATAGCCTCCAAACACAGACACACACACTTTGCTTTCATGTCAGCTTGAGTATCTATTTCCCCCCAGAAATCTAACTTTTTGCTTTCTCCCCTCTTCATTTTTTAAAGGCAGGAAACATCTCTCATGCCTTAAGCCTTTCCCAAGAATTTCTTCACTACGGTATGTGCTTCTTGTCCAGATCCTGTCAGACTGAAGAATGTTACTTAGTCACTCCAAACATCAAGCTTTAAAGGATTAGATGCTCTCCTCATAAATTGCACAATCATCAGTGGGCCTTCATAACTGGGGGGGGGGGGGGGACAGTTTCTGTTCAAACCAGCCGGGGCATTTTTCTCCCAGGGAATAAGGGATTCCGGGTTGAACATAGGGAAGTAAATATCAGAGGAACATTAAAATGTAAACAAAAAAATACTGCACCTTTCATAGCCGTGAAAATGGACTTTCAGCAGATATGACTTGTTTCCTACTGAAATTCCCTACACAACTAAGAACCCTCCATTTGAAAAAGGAGCAGAGATTCCACATTTATTCTGGGTTACCTAACTGGAAAGTAATGCTGTCTCCTGGTAAGGATTTTATGTATCATTAATGGACATTGAAATCATCTCTCTCTCTATTGCAGAGATTCTCAAATAACTTAACATCCGTAGAATCAGAAGGTAAAGGGAGTTGGCTGCAGTGGGCCAAAGACCCACCTAATTCTACCTGCATAAAAACCACTAGAGCTGCTAGCTTTTGAACCACAGCCTCTAACTAACAGCCATTCAGTTAGCAGGTGATTGTGTTCAGTTTCTTGCCATGAAGCTTTTCAGCTGAATGCAGCTGCTCTTAAAAGTACAAGAGCATGAAGGACTCGCTCACAAATTTATTGACAACTGCACGCATTATTATAGCTAGGAAGTGGAAGGGGCAAGATTAAATCAAATAAACAAAGGAATTGTGTTCACATGTGGTGGGGGTGTAAATATGTACAATTTTTCTGGCAAAGGGTGTTTAAGGAGATGACAGAAATCCGTGGGTTAAAGCTGAGCAAAAGTCCAGAAGTAGCGTTATTATCAATCTACGATGGGGTGGAAGGTTTGCAGGCTGTGAAGGACTCACTCACAAATTTATTGACAGCTGCATGCATTCTTATAGCTAGGAAGCGGAAGGGGCAAGCAGAATATAAAATGGAAGAATGGTATAAAGAGGTGTGGGATATAGCTATTAATGATAAATTAATACGCAGGAGAAATGATTTTGAGGGTGTGTGGAGGGTGTTTGTAGAATTTTGTACTGTTAAAATGGAAAGGGGTCAAACCATGGCAAGAGGTGTTGAAATTTTGGGAGGTTGGATAGTTGCAATGGAATGGTCTCAATGGTGGGGTGCACATTTTTATTCTTATTTATCTATTCTTATTACTTTGTTAAAATAAAATAAAATAAAAAAATAAAATAAAAAATGGGGGGGGGGGGAGAGTACAAGAGTAAGCCAGGACATTTTAAACAGTCAGTTGGCAACCCACCCTTTGGTTTACAAAAAGTGATCAAAAGACAACAACCCAAAAAACAAAACAAAGCAAAACCTTTGCTTCAATGTCATTCTCATTACTTACCATGCTTCAGTACTGCTCTGCGTAAGTGCCAACTCTCTGGGGCTCTGGGTGCCCAAGCACCCACAAAATTCCCCATGAAGGGACCAGGCACCCACAAATTTCTATGCCAGGTATATTCACGCTACATGCCCCCCCCCACGGCCCCCACGACCGCAGGGCCAAGTTGGCACGGTCATGGGGCCAAGTCGAAAAGCTACAAATAATTAAAACCGGGTTGCCAACTTTTTCTTACTGGCTCTGCGCCTTTGCCTTCAGTGGCAACCTGGCGCACGGGGAGAACTTTCCTGGACATGGGCGACCGCTTCATTTCTGCATGCTAGATGGCTATTAAAGGGGCGGGGGGGGGGGGCCTTTTAAAAACGTATATCCACTTTTGGATTCAGACCACCTGTTATCTCGACCAGATCCAAGCAACAAGAGGATGGCGAGGAATGTTCTCAAGTACGAGAAGCTGCTGCTGCTGAACCCTGAGAGTGGTGAAGAAGGGGGGTCCCCGCAGAGACCAAACGTGACCCAGCTGGAGACCAGAGATATTTACGAGAAGCTGTGCCAGACTCTGGGGTCTCAGGTGGGGCCGCAGAAAAGGCACGGAATCCAACCTTGGTGTTTTGTTTTTACGAAATAGTGACAAACCCCAGCAGTGTTAGGATGATGTTATCAGACGGGTGTTCATTGTGGAATGAGCATCCATGCGCCTTCGGTGTCCTTGGGATAGAAATGCCAAATTTCCATGGGAAATCTGATGAGCTTTTAAATATATAGATACAGTGGACGATCGTGATCCATGTGGGATGCACGTTCGCAACCTGCAGCGTCCGTAACCTGCAGCAGCGCGTCTGCACACACACGGGTTGCGATTCGGCGCTTCTGCGCATGCGCAGAGCATGATTTAGCGCTTCTGCACATGTGTGATCGCCAAAACCAGAAGTAACCCATTCCGGTACTTCCGGGTTTCGGTGGTCCGTAACCTGAAAAAATGCAACCTGAAGTGTCAGTAACCCGAGGTATGACTGTAACACCAATGATCTGCTTGTGATAGCTGAGTGACAAATTTGCAATATAAGCCCCCCTTAGAGGAAAAAAACCAACCATCACCAACCCTCCATGTTTTTCCTTTTGCTGGTTCATCATCCTGTATGATATTTTGGTGGGTGTAAAATACAATTTTTGTTTCTTTGAAAAATAGAATAAAACTGATCTTTTTAAAGGAACTACCACTGAACCTCTAGGGCTTGCCGATCAGAAGGTCGGTGGTTCGAATCCGCTTGATGGGGTGAGTTTCTGGGTCACCTTCAAGGGTAGCCCCATGTAGAGCGCATTGCAGTAGTCCAAGCGAGAGATAACCAGAGCATGCACCACTCTGGCGAGACAGTCTGCGGGCAGGGAGGGTCTCATCCTGAGTACCAGATGGAGCTGGTAGACAGCTGCCCTGGACACAGAATTGACCTGCGCCTCCATGGACCAAAGTCTAAAATAACTCCCAGGCTGCGCACCTGGTCCTTCAGGGGCACAGTTACCTCATTCAGGACCACAGAGTCCTCCACACCTGCCCGCCCCGTCCCCCCAAAACAGTACTTCTGTCTTGTCAGGATTCAACCTCAATCTGTTGGCCACCATCCATCTTCCAACTGCGTCCAGACATTCACACAGGACATTCACTGCCCTCACTGGTTCCAACTACTGGGCTAGGGCCTTTTGCCTATGACTATGGTGCAATAGACATTGGCCTATTGATGGTTGGTTGGTTTGCTGGTAGGTTCCCTTGCGTCACCCTCTCTCTCTGGTCCTCCTCCAGCCATCCCAGTATCAGCAGCAACACCTCTACTGCTCCTACGAGACCAATGGGACCCCCTTCCTGATGCTCCAGCCTCTGAAGAGGGAGATTGTTCACCAGCAACCCCACATCGCCCTCTACCACGACTTTGTCAGCGATGCCGAAGCGGAGAGGATCAAGGAGCTTGCCGCTCCACGGGTAAGCAGCTCGGGGGCATTGGAGAGGCAGGAAATGGGGTCTTGCGGGGCCGGCCCATCCATGAGGCAAACCGAGGCAGCCGCTTCAGGCGACGGAACCGAAGGGGCAGGCCTGCTGCAGAAGTGGCTGCGGCAGTGGTTTCCAGGTTCTGGCGGGACCTCGCAAAAGCCCTGCGAGATCTTGCGGGGCTCTAGCAATATCTTGCCAGAGCCTGGAAGCCGTGTTATGCAGCAAAACGGGACGGGTCGCTCCTGGGCTCTTGCGTCGTTTTGGGGTTTTTTTTCCATTTTTTAAAATTAATTTTCCAGATTTATAACAAATACAACACAACACAATAAACAAAACATATAAGAAGAAAAACAAACAAACATATAAAATTTCTTCCAATTAAAAAACCAAATTAATTTCCATTATTAAATGACTTCCTCGAATCCTTCCTAACTGATTTTCATTGAATCTCATTTTTGCAATTTTCCAATATTCACTTTCTAATAAAATTAACTAGTTCAAATTACTACCTTCCTTTCTTTTCATCATAATCTCTTGCGTCGTTGGCTTCAGGCTACAAGAAGGGAGATTCCAGCTAACATCAGGAAGAATTTTCTGACAGGAAGAACTGTTCAATGGTAGAACGGTCTCCCTCAGGAGAAGGTGGACTCTCCTTCCTTGGAGGTTGTTAAGCAGCGGTTAGATGGCCATCTGTCATGGATGCTTTAGCTGAGATTCCTGCATTGCAGGGGGTTGGACTAGATGACCGCTAGGGTCCCTTCCAACTCTAAGATCCTACAATTCTGTGAATATCAACAATAATAATATTGATTGTTTGAATTTATATACCGCCCTATACCCAGGGGTCTCAGGGCGGTTCACAGAACATGATCAATATAAAAACCACAATATACAGTGAGGGGGGAAAGTATTTGGTCCTCTGATAATTTGCCCGTTTGCCCCCTGACGAAGCCTTGGTCATGGTGGCAGTTTTGGAATCTGCTGGATTGATTGCTTCTGTTGACAGGTGTCTTTTGTAGAGGTACTGTAACGAGCTGGGATTACAGGTAAGACCTCTCCCTTACAGCAGGTGCTTCTAATCTCAACTCATTACATATAGTGAAGATACCAGGTAGCCTGACATCTGGCTGGTTGATAGGGGATCAAATACTTATTTCACTCATTATAATGCACATCCATCTCTGACTTTTGTCTTCTGGGTTTCTGGGGGTTTTCCTGTTGTTATTCTGTCTCTCACAGCTACGATAAACTTACCATTAAAATTATGGACTGGTCATTTCTTCGTCAGGGGGCAAACGGGCAAATTTAGCAGGGGCTCAGATACTTTCCCCCCTCACTGTATTTAATCAAAATAAAAACAACAACCCAATAACACCCCCCCCCAAAAAAGAACTAGATTTTAAAAAGGCGTAGGATGTCAATAAGATCAACCAAAGACCTGGTTGAAATTGAACGTTTTTGCCTGGTTCCTAAAGGTGTATAATGAAGGCGCCAGGCGAACTTCCCTGGGGAGAGCATTCCAGAGACGGGGAGCCACTGCAGAGAAGGCCCTGTTATTGTGTTGCTACCCTCCGGACCTCTTGAGGAGGAGGCAAACGAAGAAGGGCCTCAGAAGGTGATCTCAGGGTCTGGGTAGGTTCATCTGGAAAGAGGCGGTCCTTGAGGTATTGTGGTCCTGAGCCGTTTAAGGCCTTATATGTCAAAACCAGCACTTTGAATTGGACCTGGAAACTAATTGTTAGCCAGTGCAGTCGGACCAGGATCAATGTAACATGCTCAAACCGTATTGCTCCGGTGAGCAACCTGGCTGCTGAATTCTGCACCAACTGAAGTTTCCGAACCGTCTTCAGAGGCAGCCCTACGTAGAACGCATTGCAGCAGGGGTCAGCAAACGTTTTCAGCAGGGTGCCCATCCACTGTCCCTCAGACCTTGTGGGGGTCCATACTATATTTTTTGGGGGGGGGAATGAACGAATTCCTATGCCCCACAAATAACCCAGAGATGCATTTTAAATAAAAGCACACGTTCTACTCATGTAAATAATAATAATACTTTTTATTTATACCCCACCCTCCCCAGCCAAGACCGGGCTCAGGGCGGCTAACACCCGATATAAAAACAATTGATTGAAATACAACTTAAAAACAAGATTAAAATAAAACATTAAAATACAGCCTCATTTCACTGGAAACAACAGTGTAAAAACACCAGGCAGGCCCCACAAATAACCCAGAGGTGCATTTTAAATAAAAGCACACATTCTACTCATGGAAAAACAGGCTGATTCCCGGACGTCCGCTGACCGGATTTAGAAGGTGATTGGGCCGGATCTGGCCCCCGGGTCTTAGGTTGCCTACCCATGCCTTGCGGTAACCAACCTTGAGGTTACCAGAGCACTTGATGGATCGTCATTTATTTTGTACCTTGGGTGTCTTTCCTGCCCCTCTTCCTCCCGTAGGAGCCAAAGGGCGGTTATCCCGGGCCACAAACTTGTTTTTTTTACTGCTGCTGTGGTCAATGAGATTTTTGAGGCTTTCTCAATGGGTGTGGAGTATTGATGACTGGTTAGTAAGTTGCCCAAGGACAACTAATAAATCATAGAATCCTACAATCGTAGAGTTGGAAGGGATCCCCAAAGGTCATCCAGACCAACCCCCTGCAATGCAGGAATCGCAGCTAAATCGAAAGAATGCATTACCATTATGGTTACAAATACCAATCGCGCGTTCTAACCATGTTAGTCTGCTGGAGAATTTTGTTCCCTCCAAATTCTGTTATACTAGCAAACCCCCCCTAAAAAGGGGGGGGACCACCCCAGTTTGCATCCCCAACCCTACTTTGTTTTTTTTAAAATAATCTTTATTAATTTAAATTACACACATATACAAAGAATACACAAAGAATTTACAATCTCACACTCCTAAAAGAAAATTAAAGAAAAAACAATTAAGAAAAGCAGAAAACACAGAAAAAAGAAAGAAGAAAAAGCAGATTTACATGCATAAAAAAATCTTAAACTTCCTAATTAATACTTAAATAAACACTTAAATAAAAAAGACTTCTGACAAAACGAGTCTTCCAATCATTCTCATTGTACTGTTTATACTGTCGTTGTTTCCCCCGCACAGTTTTATATTCTTTAATATTGTTTTAGAAGACATCTGAAGGCAGCCCTGTTTAGGGAAGCTTTTAATGTTTGATGTATTACAGTATTTTAATATTTTTTTGGGAAGCCGCCCAGAGTGGCTGGGGAAGCCCAGCCAGATGGGCGGGGTATAAATAATAAATTATTATTATTATTATTATTGTTCCCGTCTACTCCACAAACGGTATTTGTTGTGTTTACAAGTATCACTCAAGTTCTGCTAACATGGTGTGCCCAGCCCTAATTTGAACAAGAGGGTAGAAAACTTCCTTTTTGGTTATTCAGTTTCCTTCAGCAGCCGAGAGAATTAAGCTTAAAAATTGCCACCTCGAGACAGGATTGAGGAGGAGAAGGAGGAGAGCCTGCGGTTCAGCTCCTCCACACTTGGCCGAAACAATTCCTTCTCCATCCAACATCCCGGCCAGTTGCCTCGGCAACCGCGCAAACAGGCCCACATGGAGATTATTAACCTAATCCACGGCGTGGATGGGACATCGGTTTTGCGGTTCTCCTCCTTCCCAAGGCCAGACGGCACTGGGCTCTGCCTGCCAATCCATCACAATTCCTCTGGGCAGCTTCCAGACATCCTGGCATCTCGGCCGAGTGTGTCATCGTGGCTGCAGTTCTCCAGGCTAGACGCCTTTCCGCCGGGTGCGTTGCTCCTAACAACTGCCTAGGGCTGTTTTCCTCAACTACAGTGGTTGCTCGGGTTGCGAACGTGATCCGTGCGGGAAGCACGTTTGCAACCTGCAGCGTTGCATCTGCGCACGCACGGGTTGCAATTTGGCGCTTCTGCGCATGCGCAAAGTACAATTTAGTGCTTCTGTGCATGTGCAAGGGCCGAAAACCAGAAGTAGCCCATTCCGGTATTTCCGGGTTCGGGGCAGTGCGCAACCCAAAATCGCGCAACCCGAAGCGTCTGTAACCCGAGGTATGACCAGAAATGCAAAAGACAAAGGCAGACATTAGCTTTGCTAGGCAGCTGGAAGCGTCTTGAGAGTGTTTCTGGTTGCCAGGAGGAACAGGTGGCGCCTTCACCTTTAACAGGTGTGTGGCCTTGTGGGAGCATCCTTCTTGGATACCGAAGGTCCCCACATTCAGTCTCCAGTGGCAACTCCAGGCACAGCTGTAGGAATGTTGTGGGTAGTAAAAAAGGTAAAGGGACCCCTGACCATTAGGTCCAGTCGCGGACGACTCTGGGGTTGTGGCGCTCATCTCGCTTTATTGGCCGAGGGAGCCGGTGTACAGCTTCCAGGTCATGTGGCCAGCATGACTAAGCCGCTTCTGGCAAACTAGAGCAGCGCACAGAAACGCCGTTTACCTTCCCGCCGGAGTGGTGCCTCTTTATCTACTTGCACTTCAACGTACTTTCGAACTGCTAGGTGGGCAGGAGCAGGGACCAAGCAACGGGAGCTCACCCTGTTGCGGGGATTCAAACCACCAACCTTCTGATCAAGTCCTAGGCTCTGTGGTTTAAACACAGCGCCACCCGCGTCCCTGTTGTGGGTAGTAGGAGAGTATATATTGATGAAATATTATCCTTCCTAACTCACGCTAGTGAGTCACACATATATAGCACAACTCGTTCCACTTTACACAGCAAGAAACTAGTTCCAGATTCGTTTGAATCCCTTTAGTTAAGCAATCCAATCTGGCACCCCCAGATTGGGGTATATTCCTGGTAAGACCCCTTAGATTCCCTCCTAAAAGAATAAAGACACAAGAGTCTTCCTCATAAAGGGCCCCATTACCTTCAGCAGCTTAGGGCCTCATCAAACCTAAATCCGGCCCTGATTAAGCTGTGTGCTAGACACTGCTAATCCTCTGAAATCAGCATGTGTTAAAGGCTTATTAACCTAGGCTGGCCTCCTGTGTGAAGTGAAAGCCTGGGGATGGAGCATTAGGAAGGACACAAAACATCTGTGCGAGGTGGCAAAATGTGTGGGGCCTTTCACTCTACAGATAAAGCGATGGGAGTTAGAAACCTGCGAAGGAGTCTTGTATAAGGGAATCAGGAAGGCAGAGCATGGTGTCTGTCTGAATCTAAGGCTGTGGGTAGGGCAGAAGCAAGATTCTTTTGGAGTGTAGTGCTGTGAATCCCTCCATCGTAGGCCAAAGGCCCGTATAGTAAAATCTATGGTTTTCCCAGTAGTGATGTATGGAAGTGAGAGCTGGACCATAAAGAAGGCTGATAGCCGAAGAATTGATGCTTTTGAATTATGGTGCTGGAGGAGACTCTTGAGAGTCCCATGGACTGCAAGAAGATCAAACCTCTCCATTCTGAAGGAAATCAGCCCTGAGTGCTCACTGGAAGGACAGATCCTGAAGCTGAGGCTCCAAGACTTTGGCCACCTCATGAGAAGAGAAGACTCCCTGGAAAAGACCCTGATGTTGGGAAAGATGGAGGGCACAAGGAGAAGGGGACGACAGAGGACGAGATGGTGGGACAGTGTTCTCGAAGCTACCAGCATGAGTTTGACCAAACTGCGGGAGGCAGTGGAAGACAGGAGTGCCTGGCGTGCTCTGGTCCAGGGGGTCACGAAGAGTCGGGCATGACTAAACGACTAAACAACAATGTGCAACTAAACCATATATCCTAAAGACACCACAGTCCCCACTGTGCCTCATTCCAAAAGAAAACATGGACTCTGCTAAGCACTCCTCGGACCCCTGGGATTTTGCACTGCTGTGAGATTGGGGTGGTGTGCAACACTATGTCCATAATTTTTAAATTATTATTCTTTATTTATATATAATTTTTATTTATTTTCCATTTATTTTCCATTTAATAATATACATTCACATCATTGCTATCCATTTTACCTCCCTGCCTCTTTAGAGCCTATCGACTTACTTCCTTCCCACCTCATGGCTTTCAAAATTAATCTTGATATCATTGCATTTTGTACGTTTTCCAATTCCAATTACAAAATAGCTCAAAATTTGAATAAATATAGAAAGGTAGAAAACTTCTCATTACAAGTCTTCAGATAACCCTGCTAGTGATGTCAATTGCTTACAATAGTCTTTTAGCTATCATATAAATTTACTCCGGTCCTTTTGGAATACTTGATTATGCTGGTTTCGGATTTTTTCCTGTCAGCTTCACCAATTCTTCAAGGTCCATCATCTTCATCTGCCACTCTTTAATTAATTATTATTTTTAAAATACTTTTATAAGTTGTGCTTCTTTGTTTCTCAATTTGACCCTTTTACATGGTTTTGTATGTTTTATGGTATTTTATGCGTTGTGATTTGCTTTTCCTTTTACTGATTATAGACTTTATATTAATTCTTTATTATTATAGATTATAGTAATTCTTTATTGCGGTTGGACTGTTTAATTACTATTTGCTGGTGTTTAATTTTACTGTTTACTATTCAATTCTGATGGATTGTTGAATGTTGCTTTGTTTGATATCAGTTGTTTATTTTAAAGTTATTGTGACTTTTATATTGGATCAGATAAAGGTAAAGGTAAAGGTACCCCTGCCCGTACGGGCCAGTCTTGACAGACTCTAGGGTTGTGCACTCATCTCACTCTATAGGCCAGGAGCCAGCGCTGTCCGCAGACACTTCTGGGTCCCGTGGCCAGTGTGACGAAGCTGCTCTGGCGAGCCAGCGCAGCACACACGGAAACGCCGTTTACCTTCCCGCTAGTAAGCGGTCCCTATTTATCTACTTGCACCCGGGGGTGCTTTCGAACTGCTAGGTTGGCAGGCACTGGGACCGAGCGACGGGAGCGCACCCCGCCGCGGGGATTCGAACCGTCGACCTTTCAATCGGCAAGTCTTAGGCGCTGAGGCTTTTACCCACAGCGCCACCCGCGTCCCCATTGGATCAGATAGTTACTATTAATGTTTGATGTTTTATTATGTTTTTATGTCTTGGAAGCCGCCCAGAGTGGCTTGGGCAACCCAGCCAGATGGGTGGGGTATAAATGAAATATTATTTTTATATATTATTATAACTAATACTTGCTTGGTTATTTTACATATTTGGGGCACTCCCACCACATGTGGAGGTATGTGCCTGTGGAGGTGCACCCTCTCCAGCATTTTGGTGAGGTTCCTGGGTGTATTAGCGCTAGATAGATAGATAATTTATTACGGTCGGAGACCAGCTTATAAAACACACTTGGGGGTATAATCCCAGAAGGAAAACAAACATTTAAAACAAAATTTGACCTTCTCCTGTTACGCAAAGATCATAAGACGACCCGGATGGTCGCCAGATTCTGTGTACAGATCTGTAGGCGTAGACCATCCCCCGACCCAAACTAGTTCGTTAAGAAAATCCCCAAACTCGGTTCCATGGGTGACTCTGGGTCATCTCTCTGCGGTAGCTTATTAGCGCTAGTTTTCTTGGTGTTAGGTACCACCTGCAGGTGAGTTTCAGAGTGAGTTCTTTTCTTTTTGTTGATATGGATTTAAAGGGGGGGGGGGCTTAGACCACATTCTGGTCCATTGAGTGGGATTAATCTCAGAGCCTATGTCATCCTCCCATATTTTTTTTGATTATTATAACTCAGCCAAACATCAGAAGCAAAGCCCTTCCTGTCTCCTTTCCACTCCAGATTTGACACTGCAACCTCTTGCGTTTTTCTCTCTCTGTTCCCCTCTCCAGTTGCAGAGGTCGGTGGTTGCCTCGGGAGAAAAGCAGCAGAAAGCGGACTACCGAATAAGCAAAAGGTAAAGTCTCTTGCTAGCAACACACAGAAATCTCAGGGAACAAAGGAGCTTGCATCGCTTGATGTACCAACTTATGTGCAAGGAGCTGGCCCCCTCGTGAAATTTAGGGGTGCCTCCAGGGACACCCCACACCGCAGGGTTGAGGTTGCTAGCCTTTTTGTCACGTTTGCAGGCTAGCTCAATCAATCAATCAATCAATCAATCAATCAAAACATTTTATGCCCTAAATTTCCTTCTACCTTATGTTTTTGTTTAGCAAGAATACATAAACAATACAGTCATACCTCTTGTTACGTTTGCTTCAGGTTAAATCTTTTCAGGTTGCGTCCCGCGGTGACCCGGAAGTACCAGAAAGGGTTACTTCCGGGTTTCGCCGCTCACGCATGCACAGACGCTCAAAATGACACCACGCGCATGCGCAGAAGCGGTGAATCGCTCTGGAACGGATCCCATTTGCAACCAGAGGTACCACTGTACTTTTCATGCAATATTATTTGCAGAATTTTATTGCACTATGATCTTCCTGAGTGGGTCGTGCAAACTGCTCTTCTGAATAACTCATTTTAATAGGGTCTTCTTCTTCTTCTTTGGCGTTCCCTCGTAGCCGAGTAAGATTGTCTTCCTTAAACACAGTCTTAACAATGAGTCCGTAAGTGACTCAGGAGGCCAATTCTGGATCCACACATCCTTCCACAGTGGGGACATTGGTTTCCAGGTGGGAGTTGTTCACGGTGTGGATTTGCCAAGTGTGCCTTCCTCTTAGCACATTTCTCCCTTGTGTCCTGAGTTCGAGTGTCTTCAAAGCCCATGGCACCTTTGGTAAAGGCTGTTCTCCAATTGGAGCACTCGCAGGCCAGTGTTTCCCAGTTGTTGGTGTTTATACTACATTTTTAAAGATTTGCCTTGAGACAGTCTTTGAGCCTCTTTTGTTGACCACCAGCATTACGCTTTCCATTTTTAAGTTTGGAATAGAGTAGTTGCTTTGGCAGACGATCATCAGGCATCCGCACAACATGACCAGTCTAACGAAGTTGATGTTGAAGAATCATTGCTTCGACATGGGTGATCTTTGCTTCTTCCAGTACACTGGCATTAGTTTGCCAAGATCCTTTTTTTCTAAATGGAGAGGCTGGGGAGGGGACCAGACGTTCTGTTTGGTTAAGCTGCCACCTTCTGCATGCCAACCAGGTGTTCTGCCACTGAGCAAAGGAATCTGAGCAAGCAATCTAGAGGTGAATAGTTCAGGATCAGGCCTCCCATCTCCCTAGTACACTACAATCCAGGTTTCTATTCTTCTGCAAACTGCCAAAGGGCAGGATTTATAGCCAACAGCTGCGTTTATCATTCCAGGCTTCTTAGGCTGGGAAAAAATGACTTCATTGAGTCGTCTTGCAATGCAGAGCTAGATATGGAATTTCCACACAAAGGATGACGGAGACATAGGCTGCGGTCGCAGAGCAGCCTTGGCAAATATTTTCCGAGATGATCTCAGCGCCGGGTTTTGCAATCTGGGTTTGAGAGACCCCCACTGACCGCCAGAATTCCATTCTCTGCAGGGTGGGGGGCTTTGAATTATGGTTGGATGAACGAGCGATTAACTCTTCCCTCACCTCTGGCCCCGTTGGGAAAAACAGAAGGATCTTGGCTTGAAACGGCAGCGGTAAAATGAACAGAATCGTATGCCAGTGAAGATATTTTAAATCGATTAATACTCTGGCCTCATCTGCACTATGCATTTAAAAGCAGCGCTGTACCACTTTAAATAGACATGCCCCCCCCCCAAGAATCGTGAGAGCTGTAGTTTGTTTTGGGTTCTGAGCAGGCGCGCTGACTCCTAGGGGCCAAGGCAGTTTCGGGCCCCTCAAAGTAGTCTTGTGAGCCCCCCACCCCTTGAACAGAAAAATTGTACATATTTACCGTATTTTTTGCACCATAACACTCACTTTTTTCCTCCTAGAAAGTAAGGGGAAATGTCTGTGCGTGTTATGGAGGGAATGCCTATGGGTGGCATGCCTACGGATTTTCCTCCTCTAAAAACTATGTGCGTGTTATGGTTGGGTGCGTGTTATAAAGCGAAAAATACGGTACACGACTGCACTTCTGAGCTCAACTCTTTCCTGCTCACTGTGCCTTGTTTAGTGCTTGGCTGAAAGACACCTTGGATCCAGCAATCGTGGCTTTAGATCGACGGGTCGCAGCCCTGACTGGTCTCAACACCCAGCCCCCTTACGCAGAATACCTGCAGGTGGTAAACTACGGATTAGGTGGGCACTACGAGCCCCATTTTGACCACGCGACGGTGAGTCTATTGCTGCAGAGTCCGGCAGGGCATGAAAGCAGTTTGATACAGTAGTTCATTGGTTCTCAAACGTAATCCATTCTGGAAGTCCGTTCCAAAACCAAAGCATTCCAAACCCAAGGCACACTCTCCCATAGAAAGTAATGCAAAAGGGATTACTCCGTCCCAGACTTTTAAAAACAACCCCTAAACAGCAATTTAACGTGAATTTTACTATCTAACGTGACCGCTGATCCATAAAATGAAAGCAATAATCAATGTACTGTACTATAAAGTAAATAAGACAGTATTGAAGATGATAAAAATTAAAATTATGATTTTTTTTTTTACCTGCACTGATGATAGTCATTGTTCAGATGGGAGGCTTTTATCCATGTCTGCAGTCACACAATCAATTGATCAGTAGGTTCCACACAGTCACAAAAACAAATGAACCGAAAAAGCCTCAAAAACAAAAACGAAAAATAAATAGCAAAAACGAAAGCACCAAACTTAATCCATTCTGGAAGTCCATTTGGCTTCCGAAATGCTCAGAAACCAAGGCGCGACTTCTGATTGGTGCAGGCGCCCCGGAAACAATAGCCAACAGCCGCATCGGATGTTCGGCTTCCAAAAAACGTTTGAAAACCGGAACGCTTTTTTCGGGTTTTCAGAGTTTGGGAACCAAGGCGTTTGAGAATCAAGCCATTTGAGAACCAAGGTCCCACTGTATTGTCTGAGATGTAAACACTTGCATTTTTCTTTGGAAGCAATCCAAATCTTTCTGTCTTTTTAAACTTCTCTTATTTATATTTATATTTATAATTATAATTAATTATATTTCCTGCTTCCCCTTGCCACAAGCACAGTCCTAAGCTCCACCTACACTTTAAAATTTAAACCGGTGTGTGTGTGTGTGTGTGTATTTATATAGTTTCTATTAAATGTAAATTGTACATATACATATATACTTGATTTCTTTACAGCATAGATTCTTAACTGAATACTCGTTTCCCCGTACAAATCTTTTTCCACCCGTGACTTCCCACCAGTTTGACTGCAGAAGTTCTGCTCTTGTAGGACAACTTGTAGTTATGCTCAGGTTTTGTGGTAGACAATTCCAGTTCTGGAAGTACTAAAACTTGATGAATGCAACCACCTGGTGTTTCGTAATCAAGGAATTCTCTTTTTTCCCAATGCAGTCAAGAAAAAGCCCCCTTTACAGGATGAAATCCGGAAACCGAATTGCCACGTTGATGGTCTATGTGAGTCTTCTTCTCTTTGCTGGGATCTGCAAAGGATATTGTGGTTTTGCCAGGGAACTCTGTATATGCTTCAAAAAGGATGGGGCTGCTTCTGTTTTTTGTTTTGTCATTCCATGGCTAAAATGGAAAGTGCCAAGCTTCAAACAGCTGGCCCATTCCAGCTAGATTTCTGCAGTGTATTTTCTAGGACAAGCGTGATTTGGGAGATGTTTTTGTGGGAGGGAAGAGTCACTGGGGCGAAGGGTGATTTGGAGAAGGGAAAAGAGGGTGAAGCAGACCTCCCCTGATATTTCTAAATGCTCATCACACCAGTCAAAGCAGCTAATATATTCAGTTTCTTTAATGGCAATGAGGATCAGTTCTGCCCATTTTGCAAAGTAGTGAGAGGTGAGGTTACAGGGAACCAGGCAGAGGGCCTTCTCGGTGGTGGTGCCTGCACTGTGGACGCCCTCCCATCAGATGTCAAGGAAATAAACAACAATCTGACTTTTAGAAGGCATCTGAAGGCAGCCCTGTTTAGGGAAGCTTTTAATGTTTATTAGATTATTGTATTTTAATATTCGGTTGGAAGCTGCCCAGAGTGGCTGGGGAAACCCAGCCAAAAGGGGTGGGGTATAAATAAATGATTATTGTTGTTGTTGTTGTTGTTGTTGTTGTTATTTGCATGGGGCTCCAACTCATGACTCTGAGATTGTCTCATGTTAATTGGATTTTTTTTATTGGAAAATTAATAAAAACAAAGTCTCATGCTTTATATCCTAGCACTGCCATGTGTCTGGCAACCCACGTTGGAAGTGTAGATTTTGGTGAATTTCCTTGAAAATAGCTCCAAAACTTTCTTTTTCTATGCAAAAAAACAAAAAACAAACTCAGCATGGTTCTCCGAAGGATAACGTTGTCCCATTTCTTTTCCTGCTCAGCTGAGTTTGGTAGAAGCCGGAGGGTCCACAGCCTTCATCTATGCAAACCTCAGCATTCCTGCTGTCAAGGTGAGTCTGTGTGTTGTGAACTGCAGAAAGAAGGGTTCTCTGGGGAGTGAAAAGAGGTATCAAAGGTAACAAGATCAAAAGAGAGAGAGGAGCAAGTCGTCAACTTCCTTGAACATATAAAAAAGAGGCATCTGAGGCTCAAATTTATCATCCTCTCACCCCTTTGGCACCTGTGCCAACACACCCCTTTGTGTTCAGGGGGCTGTCTGTTTTCAGCAAATGTTTTTTCAGGGAAACTGCCCCTCTGCGCATGCTCAGAGGAACAGGATTTGTGCATTCATCTGGGGCTTAGTTTATTTCTCTGCACACATGCCATGAAGGTTCTTGTTCCCTGGGGACGCGGGTGGCGCTGTGGCCCAAACCACCAAGCCTCTTGGACTTGCCGATCGGAAGGTCGGTGGTTCGAATCCCCGCGACGGGGTGAGCTCCCGTTGCTCGGTCCCTGCTCCTGCCAACCTAGCAGTTCGAAAGCACGCCAGTGCAAGTAGATAAATAGGTACCACTCCAGCGGGAAGGTAAACGGCATTTCCGTGCACTCTGGTTTCCGTCACAGTGTCTCATTGTGCCAGAAGCGGTTTAGTCCAGCTGGCTGCATGACCCGGAAACCTGTCTGTTGACAAACGCCGGCTCCCTTGACCTGAAAGCGAGATGGGCGCCACAATCCCACAGTCGCCTTTGACCGGACTTAACCGTCCAGGGGTCCTTTACCTTTACCTGTTTTCAGCATGTTTTTTCAGGGAAACTGCCGACTGTATATGCTCAAAGGAACGGGATTTGTGCACTCAGCTGGGTGCCTGTGTTGTAAACAAAAAATCTGCCTTTTCCCCCTTATGGGGTATCCAAGAGCCAATATAGAGTCCTTATGTAGGTTCCCTACATAAGAGAAAATAGGAGAAAATAACAGAGGCCAACCAGAGAATATTGAGAAGCAAAGCAGCTAGTCAGCCTGATCTTTATTGATCTGTTACAACAGGGTCCTCACTCACCACATGCAGGTGGAAGGAGGAACCCAGAACAATGGCGCGCAAGGCCTTATATAGACATTTTAAATTCCCAGCCCTGGAGCTCAAGACCACCCCTCCATACACCATACCTACATCACAGAAAAGGTGGTCTATAGCAGAAATCTGAGTGACTTGTTTATCTCATCTGCCAGGTTACCTGTTTAATGGTCACTTGATTGGATTGCCTGGGGAGCCTGGCCAGTCTTTTGTAATGATAAATACTTAGTTCCTGAGCCAGGTCACAGGCTCACACCCTATTCATATCTTAAAAGTGCCCTTAAGACACGATTTGTGAAGGAAGGAGAAAATGGGGAGGTTTCTCACTTTGACCTTGCAGAGAAATAATTGAGGTCAATTTGTTCAGGACTTTTTTCCGTGGGGTTTTCAGATATGTGGTTTATATATTTATGTACGTGTTTGCTTGGTACATTTATGAACATTGATTACAGATCTAAGACTGTAAAATTCTTATCACACCTGCCACGCTGCTCAGTCTGGAGCATGGGTTATTTCTCTGCAGACGCGCCATGAACATTCTTATTCTCTGGTCCCCTTTGCAGAACGCGGCTCTCTTTTGGTGGAACCTTCGCAGGAACGGGGACGGGGACGACGACACCCTCCACGCTGGCTGCCCGGTCCTTGCCGGAGACAAATGGGGTAAGGGACAGAGCTTAGGGTGCAGGAAGGAAGGAACTGACCGGCTAATTTCAGCCATCAAGTTCCTACGAGGGTAGGGGGCTCACACAAAAAATGCCTTGCCGAGGAGCTCGGTCAATTTCACTGCTGTGCCATCAAAAGCGGGGAAGTGAAATAGACATGTTTAATAATATTAATAATATTTTTTTATTTATACCCTGCCCTTCCTGGTTCAGAAAACCGGGCTCAGGGCGGCTAACAAGAAATTTAAAACACTTAATTGATGCAACAAAAAACAGCATAAAATACAGTATAAAACGCGAATAACAATAAATTCAGAATTTAAAAATCAATTTAGGGGGGAAATCCATCCAATAAACATTAGATGATCACCAGGGCTAGCTGGCTAAATTTGTCCTATAAAATAATAAACAATAAATTACTATTATATAACAATAAATTATATAAATTAGTTTTGCCTTCAATTGTGGGGAGGGATGCTTAAAAAGGGGCGAACGTCCTACCGTCCCAAAATGTGACTCCTGGGCAGCGTTAAGATAAATTCAAGAGTGTTGATAAGTTTCAATGGATGTAATAATGGAACAATGGTAACGTTTTTGTAAAATATACAGGGATTGATGATATGCCAAATGAGCCATGGAAAGAGAAGACGTCATTGAGATATGAAGGATGTAAAAATGAGCCCTGTACTTTAAATAGTAAAGCAGAAAAATTAATAAAAATTATATAAAAAATAAAATAAAGTGTGACCCTGGTTGCCCTTTCTTCAAAAAGCCTGCCAGGAAAAGACCCAGGCAGGGGAATTGCTATTCTTTGCTTGTGTTTGCATGGCACAGGGCAATCGTTTCCAGTTTGCCGATATGTGGCAAGAAAAAGCGACGAATAAATGTAATAATAATAATAACAACAACTTTGGCTGGCTCAAAGAGCTGCAGCTGGACTGCTGACCGGGGGTGGTTATGGCAAGCAGACGATTCCCGTGATAAAGCAGGTCTTTTTCCCAGGCACAATTCAAAGGGCTGGTTATAACTTATAAAGCCCTATATGGGTGGCGCTGTGGGTTAAACCACAGAGCCTAGGGCTTGCTGATCAGAAGGTCGGCGGTTCGAATCCCCGCGACGGGGTGAGCTCCCGTTGCTCGGTCCCTGCTCCTGCCAACCTAGCAGTTTGAAAGCACATCAAAGTGCAAGTAGATAAATAGGTACCGCTCTGGCGGGAAGGTAAACGGCATTTCCGTGCGCTGCTCTGGTTCGCCAGAAGCGGCTTAGTCATGCTGGCCACATGACCCGGAAGCTGTACGCCGGCTCCCTCGGCCAATAAAGCAAGATGAGCGCCACAACCCCAGAGTCGGCCACGACTAGACCTAATGGTCAGGGGTCCCTTTACCTATATGGCTTAGGTCCAGGTTATCTGAAGGACTGTATTTCCCCATAAGAAGCTGCCCAAGTTTTGAGAACTTCAATGATGCCCTTCAGGGAAAACAGGGTCTTCTCGGCAGTGGCTTCTCCCAGGCAACTTTGGAACTCCCTGCCTGGAGAAGTCAGACTGGCTCTCTCCTTGCTGTCCTCCTGCTGGCAAGTGAAGACCAACAGGCTTCGGGGAACAGACTGTTTTGAATGAAAACAGTCTGGTGGATATCATAAAAATGATAATAATTTTATTATTTATACCCCACCCATGTGGCCGGGTTTCCCCAGACACTCTGGGCGACTTCCAACAAAATATTAAAAATACAAGAGAACATCAAACTGTAAAAACTACCTTCAGATGTCTTCTAAAAGTCAGATAGTTGTTTATTTCCTTGACATCTGATGGGAGGGCGTTCCACAGGGCGGGCATCACCACCAAGAAGGCCCTCTGCCTGGTTCCCTGTAACCTCGCTTCTCGCAGGGAGGGAACTGCCAGAAGGCCCTCGGAGCTGGACCTCAGTGTCCAGGCAGAACAATGGGGGTGGAGACGCTCTTATCATGCTGATTTTATTGTAATGCTCTGTATATCTTAAGAGATCTCATCTATATATATATCTATATATCTATATCTAATTGTTTTTCAATTTAACTTGAAAACATCAAGCTAGAAGTAATAATAAAAACAGTCATAAGAGCAGGAAGAATAAAAGCGCAAGATAATAGAACGATAATCATAATAATCAAAGAATGCTTGAAAAAGAATGATTGGTGTAAAATATATTCAACAGTGGAATGAATACAAGGTTCTTCTTTGTACCAAACATATTGAATAATCATGAAAGTTGCCAAATAGACTCATATTTAATTGTTTTTTCGTTACTGCTTTTTCCTCCCTGTGTTTTTAGCTGTTTCTGATTTAACTGTAAGCTGCCTTGAGCAGTTCCTATCAGGGGGGAATGAAGGACATTATTATTATTATTATTATTATTAATCCCCACCTCTCTTTAATAGTGGCCAACAAGTGGTTCCATGAACATGGACAGGAATTTCGGAGGCCGTGTGGCACCAGCCCAGAAGACTAAAATGTCCACGTGCTCTCAGCTGGGTTCGGCGAATGCCAGGGGCTCGTGTGGGGAGGGGATCTGGGCCCACTCCCTATCCCAACACAGCCTGGTCCGGAAAGACCACCTCAGAGTGAACCACGGCCAAACCACACCTTGGCAAAGGTTTTCTCAGGCATCCGAGAAAGAAAGGACCTGTTGATGTGGCACATCGTTAAACTATGGAACTACTTGCCACTGGGTGCAGTGATTGGCCACCAACTGGAACGGCTTTAAGAGGATGGGGCAAATTCGTGGAGGAAAGGGCTGTCGGTGGCCTCTGGCCGCAGTGGAGCCGCAGTCGGAGGCGGTAGTGGTTCTGAATCTCAGTTCCTGGAAGCCACAAGAGGGGATAGTTGCTCTTGGGTTCGAATCCTGCTCGTAGGTTCCCCATGAGCCTTTGGCTGTGACCATCTTGGCTGTGAGTCTTGGAAGACCTGCTCCCTGCCTTGCAGGTCTTTTCCCTGGGAGGGCAGGGCCTGGACTCACTCCAGCTGCAAAAGCTGAGGCTGAACAGACAGGGTATGGTTTTTTGTTGCCGGTACAGTGGTACCTTGGTTCTCAAACGCCTTGGTACTCAAACAACTTGGAACTCAAACACTGCAAACCCGGAAATAAGTGAACTTTTTCCAGAAGTTGAACATGCTCCATTTTGAGAGCCACACTTCCGTTTTGAGTGTTACACTGAGGTCTGACTGTTTTTGCTATTTATTTTTGTTTTTGCGGCTTTTTTGCTTTGTTTTTGTGACTGTGTGGAACCCAGTTGTTTTTTTCAGTTTTGGTTTTTTAAATTATAAATTTTATTAGCATTTTCCACACAACAACATGAAAAATATCAAAAAATAACAATACACAAAACACAAAAACCAACATTAAAAAAACCACAAAAAAATCCATATCAGTTGTTACTGATTGATTGATTGATTGATTGTGTGACTGCAGTACATTGTTTATTGCTTTCATTTTATGGATCAATGGTCTTCTTAGATAGTAAAATTCCTGTTAAATTGCTGTTTTAGGGGTTGTTTTTAAAAGTCTGGAACGGATTAATCCCTTTTGCATTACTTTCTATGGGAAAGCACGCCTTGGTTTTGGAACGCTTTGGTTTTGAAACGGACTTCCGGAACGGATTAAATTTTTTGTACCTTTCTTCTTAGATCTTGTTATGATTTATGTGAAAATAGTTCCATTTGTTTTTGTATTTTCGGATGCCTTTTATTTATTGTTCCTGATGACTTTTGCGACGTTTGTGATGGCATAAATCTTAAAGTGTCGTAAGCCTCCCCAAGCGAGGTCTCAGCTCTGGGGAGATGAAGTACGAATAAAATCATGACGGCAGTGATCTGTTTGGCCACTGCGAGACTAGATCCAGCAGCATTTTTTATATTCTGCCCCTGTGGTTTGATGGAGGTAGAAACTGTCCCTCATGCCTTGTTATGCTGCCGTTTCTACGGGGATATACACTAGGTATTTATTACCCCCCCTATGCAAAAATCTTCAAATGAATCTGAACTTCAATGTCTAAAATCCCTGGTAGAGGACAAGGATCCTGAGATCACTTTAAGGGTAGCCAAATTCTGTGTGATTTTCATAAAACTTAGGGAAGAAACTGTACTATCATAATGATTAAGGTTTTAAATGATAATTTTAGGTTGTGTGTTAGTGACTAAGTTTTAATTTATATATTTGTTAAAAAATATATATTTGTTGCTATATCTGTATTGATGGGTGGTGCTGTGGGTTAAACCACAGAGCCTAGGGCTTGCCGATCAGAAGGTCGGCAGTTCGAATCCCTGCGACGGGGTGAGCTCCCGTTGCTCGGTCCCTGCTCCTGCCAACCTAGCAGTTCGAAAGCATGTCAAAGTGCAAGTAGATAAATAGGTACCGCTCCGGCGGGAAGGTAAACGGCGTTTCCGTGCGCTGCTCTGGCTCACCAGAAGCGGCTTAGTCATGCTGGCCACATGACCCGGAAGCTGTACGCCGGCTACCTCGCCAATAAAGCGAGATGAGTGCCACAACCCCAAAGTCGGCCACGACTGGACCGAATGGCCAGGGGTCCCTTTACCCTTTACCTTATATCTTTATTGTTCCTGTTATACCCAATTGCAAATTCAAATGTATCCCTATCGTGTTTTATTACTTCCTATTCTCATTTAATCTGTGGACTGTCAGGTATGGGACAGGGAATGCAAAGGTCTACGGAGGTGGGAGCAACCAGACAATCTATATAGACCCACAGCCCAGGCTTGCAACCCAGAGATATCACTCTGGTGCTACTCGCCAGAGTGGTGCATGCTCTGGTTATCTCCAGCTTGGACTACTGCAATGCACTCTACGTGGGGCTACCTTTGAAGGTGACCCAGAAACTGCAACTAATCCAGAATGCGGCAGCTAGACTGGGGAGTGGGAGCGGCTGCTGAAACCACATAACACCGGTCCTGAAAGACCTATACTGGCTCCCAGTACGTTTCTGGGCACAATTCAAAGTGTTGGTGCTGACCTTGAAAGTCCTAACAAAATAAAATAAATAATTTTTAATAAAATAATTTTTAAAATTCATTCCAGTAGCACCTTGTTGTTGTTGTTGTTGTTGTTAAGTCATTTAGTCGTGTCCGCCTCTTCGTGACCCCATGGACCAGAGCACGCCAGGCACTCCTGTCTTCCACTGCCTCCCGCAGTTTGGTCAAACTCATGCTGGTAGCTTCGAGAACACTGTCCCACCATCTCATCCTCTGTCGTCCCCTTCTCCTTGTGCCCTCCATCTTTCCCAGCATCAGGGTCTTTCCCAGGGAGTCTTCTCTTCTCATGAGGTGGCCAAAGTACTGGAGCCTCAGCTTCAGGATCTGTCCTTCCAGTGAGCACTCAGGGCTGATTTCCTTAAGATTGGTTTGATCTTCTTGCAGTCCATGGGACTCTCAAGAGTCTCCTCCAGCACCATAATTCAAAAGCATCAATTCTTCACCGATCAGCCTTCTTTAGGGTCCAGCTCTTCATGGATCACTGCCTTATCGTGGCGAAGGGGTCTGAACAACCCAGAGAAGCTATGAGCTATGCCATGCGGGGCCACCAAAGATGGACAGGTTGTAGTGGAGAGTTTTGACTAAATGTGATCCACCTGGAGCAGGAACAGCCAAGCCACTCCAGTATCCCTGCCAAGAAAACTCCATGGACAAAGTAGCACCTTAAAGGTAAAGGTAAAGGGACCCCTGACCATTAGGTCCAGTCATGACCGACTCTGGGGTTGCGGCGCTCATCTCACTTTATTGGCTGAGGGAGCCAGCGTACAGCTTCCAGGTCATGGGCCAGCACCAACTAAGTTAGTTATTGGTATGAGCTTTCGTGTGCATGCACACTTCTTCAGATACACTGAAACAGAAGTCACCAGACTCTTATATATAGTGAGAGGATGGGGAAGGGTATTACGCAGAAGGGTGGTGGGAATGGGTGATTGGCAGATAGGGGTGGTAAACCTGTTGACGACTGTTAACGACTGCAATTGGTTTTACAGGAAAAAGCAAGGGGTGAGATGGCCAAAAATAGCTTTATCATGTATAATGAGATAAGAATCCAATGTCTCTATTCAGACCAGGTCTCTCCATGGTTTGAAAGTCCTAAACAGCTGTCGCCCAGTAGACCTGAAGGAGCATCTCCACCCCCATTGTTCAGCCCGGACAAGGAGGTCCAGCTCCAAGGGCCTTCTGGAGGTTCCCTCCCTGCGAGAAGCCAAGTTATAGGGAACCAGGCAGAGGGCCTTCTTGGTAGTGGCACCTGCCCTGTGGAATGCCCTCCCATCAGATGTCAAAGAAATAAACAACTATCTGATGTTTAGAAGACATCTGAAGGCTAAATAAATAAAATGCAAAAAATAAATAAATAGAAGACATCTGAAGGCAGCCCTGTTTAGGGAAGTTTTTAATGTTTAACGCTGTATTGTGTTTTTAATATTCGATTGGGAGCCGCCCAGAGTGGCTGGGGAATCCCAGCCAGATGGGCAGGGTATAAATAAATTATTATTATTATTATTATTATTATTATTATTATTATTAATTCTTTTGCAATCCAAAGGTCTAGACACGATTACAGTGGTGCCTCGCAAGACGAAATTAATCCGTTCCGCGAGTGTCTTCGTCTAGCGGTTTTTTCGTCTTGCGAAGCAACCCTATTAGCGGCTTAGCGGATTAGCGCTATTAGCGGTTTAGCGGCTATTAAAGGCTTATCGGCTTAGCGGCTTAGCTGCTAAAAGGCTATTAAAGGCTTAGCGGCTTAGAAAAAGGGGGGGGGAGCGGAAAAAAAATCTCAAGACTCGCAAGACATTTTCGTCTTGCGAAGCAAGCCCATAGGGAAATTCGTCCTGCGAAGCAACTCAAAAACGGAAAACCCTTTCGTCTAGCGGGTTTTCCGTCTTGCGAGGCATTCGTCTTGCGGGGCACCACTGTACTTGGAAGCACTGATGGGAACATGGAAGCACTGATGGAACAGCTTCACCGTTGATTTCTGCCTGCTCTGCGGCTATGAAAGGCACCCAGCCCACCAAAAGACGGAAACTCTCAGTGGCAACCAAACTGGTGCAGCATGCATGCGCGGGAGCAAAAGAAAGCTGCTTTCTTCCCAAGTCACTGTGGGTCCACACACCTCCTCGTGGCCTGAGGCCAGCCGAGTCAATATTTGAAAAAGTGAAATTGTGGTTAACTGGAGCAGAAACAGACTGTGCCTCTTCTTTCAGAGAGAGCCTCCTGGGAGACAAAAGAATGATACACGGTCTCTCCATCCCACACAAGCCCCCTCTCTTTCCCTCTCCGCCAGTATCTCACACGTCGAACCGTCCACACACCCCAGACAACGATGGAATTTCTCCCACTAAGAGCTTAAAAATGTGAGTGTCTCTTTTAGAACCCAAAAAAGTTGATTAAAAGTTCAAAGAAACAAAACAGTTAAGTGCTTTGTTGGAGCAGACTGAGATTCATCTAGTCCAAGGCTGGGGAATATTTGGTCCTCCAAATGTTCATCATTATTATTATTATTAAATTAAATTTGTATACCACCCTTCACCCACAGATTGCATGTGGTGCACAACATAAAAATAAAGAATGAGGATCTACAATAAAATAAAAACAAACAACATACCCTCCCACAAGGCCGTAAAATGCCGTAAAAGGCCATAAAAGGCCGTAAAATGATGTTGGACTACAAATCCCATCAACCTTGACTATTGGCTGGTGCTGATGGGAGACCTGCTTTAGCTGGCCCTTTCGAAGCCGTTTCCTGGGATTGTGGCCGCTGCCATACGCTGACAGCTCTAAGGAGCCACAGGTGTTGGCAAAGACAACAGGGAAAATTAGCAATCGGACAACCCAAAAGTTCAGTAAAGAATGGGATAACTATAGATTATATTTAAAAGAACATTGTTCCCGTATGAAACCTTTAACATGCTTTGACTAATTGCTGAAATATAATATGTTATAAAGAATATAGACAATATATCTTAGGTTAATTGTTATAATAGAATGCAGTTAATGAGGAAATGAAGGACAGAAGTTTTAAAGTGTGCAAGAACTTTGAATGAATTTGATTATTTCGGTCACAGCCCACATAAAATATCAAGGAAGTCATAAAACATGATAGGGGTACATTTGAATTTGCAATTAGGAATAACAGGTACAATACAGATATAGCAACAGTTTAAAAATATATAAATTAGAACTTAGTCATTAACATATAACCTAAAATGATCATTTAAAATCTTAATCAGAATTTGGTTACCCTTAGTGTGATCTCAGGATCCTTGTCCTCTACCAGGGATTTTAAACATTGAAGTTCGTGGAAGAACTTTATTTTATTTACAGTGGTACCTTGGTTCCCAAACACCGAAAACCCGGAAGTAAGTGTTCTGGTTTTCGAACTTTTTTGGAAGCCGAACGTCCGATGTGGCTGTCGGCTATTGTTTCCTGGGCGCCTGCACCAATCAGAAGCTGCGCCTTGGTTTGGCGCTTTTGTTTTGCTATTTATTTTGCATTTTTCTTTCTGAGGCTTTTTCAGTTAATTTGTTTATGTGACTGTGTGGATAATAATTTTTATCATCTACAATACTGTCTTATTTATTTTATAGTACAGTACATTGATTATTGCTTTCATTTCATGGATCGATGGTCTCGTTAGATAGTAAAATTCCTGTTAAATTGCTGTTTTAGGGGTTGTTTTTAAAAGTCTGGAATGGATTAATCCATTTTGCATTACTTTCTATGGGGAAGCGCGCCTTGGTTTTGGAACACTTTGGTTTCGGAATGGACTTCCGGAATGGATTAAATTTGAAAACCAAGGTACCACTGTAGATGTAATATATATTTTTGGGTAACATTTTTCTTAGTATGTAACGTATTTTTGCTAACTGACGGGTGTTGTGTTTCCTTTTTGCTTTTGTGAAGCAATATTTAAAATTGGTGGTGAGTTCAGGGTGGGGGCCAAAGGTTGACCAACTACCCCAGAAGCAGCACAATGTGTCCCACATCAGAGCTACCCCCTTAACACCCCAGCACAGGAATATACTGTATTTTCCCATCTATAAGACGCCCCCATGTATAAGACACCCCTATTTTGGGAGACTCAGATTTTTAAAAATGGGGGGAGATGGCCCAATGTATAAGACACCCCCTCATTTCTGACATTATTTTTTAGGAAGAAAACCTAGTCTTATACTTGGAAAAATACGGTAAATTTTAAAAGACGCAAACGTCTGCAGGTATCAAAGGTTTAGCCAGGACAACATCAGAGCATAGCTGTCAACTGTCCCTTATTTGGCGGGAAACTCCCTTATCCCAGCGCCGCTTCTCGCTGCTGTCCCGGATTGATGATGTCCCTTAAATTTCCTAGGTTTCATGCTCGCCTGGCTCAGGAGGGAAGCAGCGGCTCGGGGTCCTCCACCGCGAGAGAGTGAAAGAGCGCGCACGAGCTGCCGCGTCTCCATCTCTGCCTTTTCCCCCTCAGGGATGCATGGTGAGGAGACGGGTGGCGGCGGGCAGGCAGCCCCTCTCTTGTGAGACTTCCGCCGCGCTGCCAGGGGAAGCCGGAGGCGGTAGCGGCGGCAGCTGAGGAGGCGGCCTGAGGGAGGAGGAAGAGGAGGGGATGGGGAGGGACGCAGAAGGGCTGCGCTTCAGCAGCCGCCACCACCCCGCCGCTACCGCCTCATGCCGGGCTCGCAGGCGGTGTGGGCGAGAGTCCCTCTTCCTCCCTCCCTCCCTCTCTCTCAGGCGAGGAAGGGCCGATGGAACCCCTCACCCCAAGACGACGGCAGCCCCGACGTGCTGCTTAGCATCCCCTCCAACCAGTGCAGCATCTTAATGTAGTGATTTCCCCCTCTGCATCCCTTTCATAACTCTATTTTTAAAAATCATTTGTCCATCCATGGTTCAAATTTTTACTACAAGTTTTCTGTCCATCCTACCAATGTATGTAACTCTTTACAATAGCTTTTCAACTAAATTATAAACTGTCCCCATTCTTTACGAAAGAGGTCCTCTTCCTGGTTTCTAATTCTGCCTGTAAGCTTTGCCATCTCGACGTCGTTCATCAGTTTTGTCTGCCACTCTTCTTTGGTGGGAGCTGTAGACCCTTAGGACCATCTAGTCCAACCCCCTGCAAAACACAGTCAGTCACAGCCAAAGCAGCCTGGCTCCATCAGTGCCAGATTTCTGCACAAGCTAAGCCAAAATCCCTTATTTTAGCTGCTGATCTCTTATTTTCAAGGCTGCTGGTCCCTTATTTTCAAATCTGTAAGTTGACAGCTGTGCATCAGAGTGGGCAACAACCTTGGACCAAAAACAGTATAAAACGTGGACATGTCCACGTTGTATGTCTGCAATGGTGATTTTTGAAAAAAACACAAAAACCAACAAGATTATTAGCAAAAGGGCGATTCTCTCCCAACCTGAAAACAACTCCCAACTTCTCAGTCCTGCAATAAAATTGCCTTTCGCCAGCTGCTTCCAAAGAGGCTCCCCCCCCCCCCGTCTGGGGGGGGGGGCAAAGCTGGTTGCTGAGTTGTGTGTTTGAGAGATCAGAAAGCAGAGAACAGCCCTGCTTGAAGCAGACCCGGGTGTCTCTTGCACGTCCCGGACTCCCCAGATTTGGCATTTATCCGCACACTTATGCAGTTTTTGCAAGGAGGTGTGAGAAAACTCTCTGCCAAGGGCATCACATTGCAGAGACGCACAGATCGCTATTCTGCGCCCAGATTCCCCGAGTTGTTGTTAATTATTACTCTTTCCTTCCCCAAACAATCAAACTCAAAGCGAGTTCTCAGGGAAGGGGGGACTGAATATGGGGGGAAAGCAATACTGACCCACCTTATAGGGTTGCTGTGGGGAGCGATAATCCAAAAACAACATTATGCCCTCAAAATGCTAAGCATCTTGCATTAAAATCTCGGCAGTGCATAACTGAGAGTACAGTGGTACCTTGGGTTACAGACACTTCAGGTTACAGACTCCGCTAACCCAGAAATAGTACCTCGGGTTAAGAACTTTGCTTCAGGATGAGAAAGGAAATCGTGCGGTGGCAGCGGGAGGCCCTATTAGCTAGAGTGGTGCTTCAGGTTAAGAACAGTTTCAGGTTAAGAACGGACCTCCAAAATGAATTAAGTTCTTAACCAGAGGTACCACTGTACATATCTTTATAAGAGCATATTTCATGTAAAAATAAAATAAGCAAATGCAGGATTCTAATTAATTGAACTTATTGTTTGCTATGTCCATGGAGTTTTCTTGGCAGGCATACCGGAGTGGCTTGCCGGTTCAAAAAGCAGAGACATCACCTTGCTGACAAAGGTCCGTATAGTTCAAGCTATGGTTTTCCCAGTAGTGATGTATGGAAGCGAGAGCTGGGCCATAAAGAAGGCTGATCGGTGAAGAATTGATGCTTTTGAATTATGGTGCTGGAGGAGACTCTTGAGAGTCCCATGGACTGCAAGAAGATCAAACCTCTCCATTCTGAAGGAAATCAGCCCTGAGTGCTGACTGAAAGGACAGATCCTGAAGCTGAGGCTTCAAGACTTTGGCCACCTCATGAGAAGAGAAGACTCCCTGGAAAAGACCCTGATGTTGGGAAAGATGGAGGGCACAAGGAGAAGGGGACAACAGAAGACGAGATGGCTGGACAGTGTTCTCGAAGCTACCAGCATGAGTTTGACCAAACTGCGGGAGGCAGTGGAAGACAGGAGTGCCTGGCGTGCTCTGCTCCATGGGGTCACAAAGAGTCGGACACGACTAAACAACAACAAAATTGTTTGCTATACACATGCTCCTTCCTAATGACTGGAAGGTTTTTGTACAAACATAAAGCATGAAAATAAACATGCACTATAATAATAATAATAAAAACTGGGGACGTGGGTGGCGCTGTGGGTTAAACCACAGAGCCTAGGACTTGCTGATCAGAAGGTCGGCGGTTCGAATCCCTGCCACGGGGTGAGCTCCCGTTGCTCGGTCCCTGCTCCTGCCAACCTAGCAGTTCGAAAGCACATCAAAGTGCAAGTAGATAAATAGGTACCGCTCCGGCGGGAAGGTAAACGGCGTTTCCGTGCGCTGCTCTGGTTTGCCAGAAGCGGCTTAGTCCTGCTGGCCACATGACCCGGAAGCTGTACGCCGGCTCCCTTAGCCAATAAAGCGTGATGAACGCCACAACCCCAGAGTCGGCCACGACTGGCCCTAATGGTCAGGGGTCCCTTTACCTTTATAATAAAAATCTATGAGAGTTACAGTCCCCAGCAAGATGGCAGCAAAAGCTTTGGCAAATCTGCAAATTATCAGGAACGTCAGGATGATAAAACCTCATTTAGCAAATAGGCACGAGCGACTGGTACAAACTTGCGGCTGCTGCAGAGAAGTTTCAGTAGGTCTAAGATATTGGGGGGTGCTGCCACCCAGAGGCCTCTTGCATGTAGCGCAGAAAGAATGATAGACTCATAGAATTGAAGCGTTGAAAGGGCCCCCAAAGGACATCTAGTCCATCCCCCCATCTTGCTGTCAGAAAGTTCTTCCCGGTGCTTAGTCAGAAGGGAAAAATATGGCCCTCCAATGAAACTGAATGTTGGAAGCTTCAGGACAGACCAAATAAAGGCCTTTATAGAGCATAGACTAAAATTGGTGGGGTTTGCTATGCAATGCATCTGTCCCGTGTTCCTGCCTCCCTGATATTTGACCTTGAAATGTAATCGTGCCTCTCTGCTTGCCTGGACGGCGAGAACTCTGGCTCGGTGTGTTGTTATCGCCACTCCAAAAGGGACGTGGGTGGCACTGTGGTCTAAACCACTGAGCCTCTTGGGCTTGCCAATCGGAAGGTCGGCGGTTCAAATCCCCGCGATGGGGTGAGCTCCCATTGCTCTGTCCCAGCCTCTGCCAACCTAGCAGTTCAAAAGCACACCAGTGCAAGTAGATAGATAGGTACCACTGCGGCGGGAAGGTAAATGGCATTTCCATGCGCTCTGGTTTCCATCACCGTGTCCCATCGCACTGGAAGTGGTTTAGTCCTACAGGCCACACGACCAGGAAAGCTGTCTGTGGACAAACACCGACTCTCTTGGCCTGAAAGCAAGATGAGAGCTAACCTCATAGTTGCCTTTGATTGGACTTAACCGTCCAGGGGTCCTTTACCTTTTACCTTACGCCACCCCAATCTCAGAAGGGTGAGATGCCAGCAGCTTGCCCAGAGTTTGGTCCCCTTGGAATGAAGATTGGTGGAGACTTGTGGTGTCTTTAGGATATCTGGTTTTATTTATGCGTATATACAGCGGCCACTCAGGTTGCGAGCGTGATCTGTGCGCGATGCACGTTCACAACCCACGACAGCACATCTGCACAAGCGCGGGTTACAATTTGGGGCTTCTGCGCATGCACAAAGCGCAATTTAGCATTTCTGCACATGCGCAACCACCGAAACCCGGAAGTAACCCGTTCCGGTACTTCTGGGTTTCGGCGGGTCCGTAACCCAAAAAAACACAACCTGAAGCATCTGTAACCCGAGGTATGACTGTACAAGTTGAGTATTAATTTAATCTCAGAGCATTAATAACTCCAAAGATCTCACTTTTGCGTTAATCATAGCTTTGACTCCAGCACAGAGCAAGCAGGTCTCTTGTGTCTCCAGCTTCCAGCTCACACACAACTCTGCCTTTTGTTCTCCAACCTAGCAGCTGGCGGTCATGGCAGGATGCCCACCCATTTGTTCTATGGCACTGAGCAACTTCTTTAGTTATGCTAATTGTGGTGCTTAATTCGCCAGCCAAATCCGTTCAAAGGGCTGCTTTGGCAAAGATGCTCTTACATTCCACCTCCAGAGACACAGGATCCCAAGAATTGGAAGGGACTCAGGGCATCATCCAAACTGACCCCCCTCTCTGAAACCTGTAACAATATACATTTTGCATGAACCTTGCCTCTGTTGTCCCGCACACTTTTGCTCCTGGCCCCACCCACCCCCAAGGGGAAAAGAGGCCCCGCCCCCTTTAACCTCTATTGCCTCCACCATTTCCCACTATATACAAAGAACCATTAAACACACACACAAACCATTTGTTATTAAGAGTGGGAATTGAAGGAGGAAACAACC
This sequence comes from Podarcis pityusensis, assembly GCF_964106645.2. Classification (NCBI taxonomy): domain Eukaryota; kingdom Metazoa; phylum Chordata; class Lepidosauria; order Squamata; family Lacertidae; genus Podarcis; species Podarcis pityusensis. Next base: position 6,858,375 of record NC_138027.1, read on the forward strand.
AAAGAAGTAATGATAAAGTGGGCAAAGGAATTTGGCTATACAATCCAACTAGAAAACTGGGAAAGATTGTGGAAGGTGGATATCAATTTCACAGCCTGTTATATGATAAGAGAGAACATGATGAAAATGTTTTACCGCTGGTACCTCACTCTGAAAAAATTGGCTAAGATTTACAAAAAGCAATCAAACTTATGCTAGAGATGTAAGAGGGAGGTGGGAACCTTTTATCATACATGGTGGGGATGTAAAATTGTAAAAAATAAATTGGAACGAGGTATATGAGCTGAAAAAATTATTGAAGATTTCGTTTGCCAAAAAGCCACTGGCTTTTTTTGTTAGGCTTAATATCAAATGACATTCCCAGAGATGAGAACTGGAAGGGGGAGAAAATACCATTATTAGAATGGCAAAGCAAACTCTGTGAGTTTGTGGAAATGGCAAAATTGACGGCAATTATTAGAGGCCATTCAAATCAGAGAATAAAGAGTGAGATGGAGTAAAGGAATATATGAAAAAACATGGTTCCGGAACTGGAATATTAATAGATGTGTAAAATGTGCAGGGGTAATCAAGAAAATAATTAAAATTAACTGAATAATGATTAAATTATAACAACACAACAAGACGGAAGAAGTAAAAATTTGAGATCACACGTGGGTGAAGGGGAGTGGGGGAATTGTGAAATATTATTTATAATATAAAAGTTTCAATTCAAAATTTCTAATTGTGATGTATTTGTATACAGCAAAGAAAAGTTTAGAGTAATTAGGTATTTTTTGATTTATGTAACAGGCTGGGGTTTTTTTTGAAACAAACATGGATGCTGAATTTGATGTTTGTAATTTTTCTTTTTTTCTTTTTGTTTGGAAATTAAAAAAACAAGAACAAACACACACACACAAAGCCGCACCACGGCAGGTAGCGAAATATTTATTTTCATAAAACAAGGGTGGTCGTCATCATCAGCAGGGAGTTGACAAAAAAAAATCTCACACCCCCCACAGAAAAAATTGCCAACAGTACAGTATGTGTTATTTAAAGGGGGCAAGGCTAAACGAGGACTCTAGTCTTTGTTGAACCAGATTCGGTTTGCCTCCCTCCCCAGAAAAGGGGAAGAAAATTATGCTGAAGGTTCAGAGTTTGGGGTGGGAAGGAGTGTTCGTGGCGGGGGTGGGGGGTGCGGGAGAATCTAGGGATGCTTCCCAGCCCCCGAATGTAGCAAGTGACCCACAGAGTACCTAACCGAAGGAGGACCGTCACCTGGCAACTCTGCGTTGAGTTTTGTGATATATGCTGCATACGCCATGGGAGATCGTTTTTCAAACTGGTTCAAAGAAAACCACCAAATTGGCAAAAATTGGCATTGAATGCGCAGGCAGATGGGCAACCTCTTTCCAAGGCAGCTCATTCAAAAGCCAGGAGGAGAGGGGGAAGACAGGAGACCCCCCCCCCAGCCAATGGAAGCACCGGCATCCTAAACATCTGAGTGAGTGATTATCCAAGGGAAGAAAGGGAATACCCCCAGAAAAATTTGAAAGGGGGAAAAAATAGAGCCCTCCCTGCCAAAACAAGGGACGCAGCTGGGTCAGGTTCGCCCGTCCAACTTCCAGAGGCGGCCCCTTAATTTTGGGCTGCTCCCCAGTAAGAGGAGAGCATCCTTGGGTACCACTGCCAGACCTAAGCAGGGGAAAAAACAAAGGCGACCAGGAAGTGTTGGTGGAAACTTGGAAACTGCACTTGGGAGGGGTCCTCCTCTCCTGGCTCCCCATTCCAGCTAGTGCTCGGGGTCTGGGCGCCATGTCCGGAGATGGGGCAACAACCGTGCGAGTTTGGGGTTTTTTTCCTCCAGTCCATGGAGCAGAATGGGGGAGCTCCCATCTTAGACGCGAGGGCCATTGTGGCAGAGAAGGCAAGAGACCGCAAGGGCAGGCTGCTCAAACACAGATTTATTTTTTGGGGCAGGGCTGTGACTACGCATTAAATTCCAGAAACTTTTCCAACCGGAAAACGTTCAGGGCATCAATGTGCAGGGTGCGTCTTCCAACATGCCTTGCTCATCTTTCCTGCATGAGGAAGAAGTCATAGCCCCCCTTACTCAGCTTGGGACATAGGCACAAAACCAAACCCCCCCCCCCCCCCCAATCTGGCAAAGGGTTTGGATTTTCTGGGCCTGACTGGGCCCGATCCACCAGGAAGGTCTCTGGCCAACACCCCTCTGAACAGAACAGGAGCCACACAAGGAGTTTGCAAGAGAAGTTCCCAGGGGATGGCTGGGGATATTTCCCTAAGTCTCTCCTCCTTGCTTGCTGTGTAATATTTCACGTTGCTTCTCTTCACCTGTTTTTTTGTTTTTTGTTTGCAAGAGAAGGTGGAGAAGGATTTGACTGCAGCACGCAGTGAAAACTATCAAGGCTCCTGACACAGCCTTTATCCCTGCCTCTAAGAGTCACAGACCCCAAACCCCAATGCAAATATTCTCCTCTCTCTCTCCCCTAGTATTGAAAATATTGCTGAGGGGAGCAACTCTCCTGTTCTTAACCGAGGCTTGGAAGTGCGAACGCATGGGAAACACCTCCTCAGATACACAGAGGTCTGGGCTCTAGGACGTTATCCCCACCAGAGCGCCAGAACTGACAAGGGCCATAAAGGCGCTTTAATTCTAAGGGTTGCTTCCTTGAAATTTAGCTGAAGGATGCCTAAACCGTCGTTTGCAGCCCTGAAGCAAAGGAATGGCTGGCTCCCCACCTCCATTTCTGTAATCCTAAAACGACACCGCCCCCTGCCCTCTTCTTGCTTGCTGATGGTTGGCAAGCACCGTGTGAATCTGAACTGCCCAATTCTGGCAGCTGTTTCAATGCCACTGGCCAGCAGGGAACATCTGGAGAACCTGCCACGCTGGGCTCTCAAACATCAGGCTTGGGGAAACCTCAGAAAACCCCTCTGCATTTCAGCTCCTTTCCTGAATCCCCTTGGCGGACGCAGGTGTGTTAACCAAACCGAAACGCAGCCCCCGTTCGCTGGGGAACGCAAACGCAGGAGGTCGGTCAAGGAGGCGACAGGCCACAAGCCACGGATGGAGAGATGCGTTTCAGATTTCTACGCATCGTGGCAGCCTGCGCGACTGAGAACTCGCCAGGAGGAAGAGGGTGGGAGGAAGATTGGCCCAAGCAACCCAAAAATGAAAGCCGTGCTCTGGAGGAGCGAAGCGGAGAGCCCAGCTTTGAAATGACGGGATCCTGCATGCTTAAGAAAAACCAAAGGGGAGAGGGGCTTTGATGGGGTCCGTCCGGGCCAAGGATTTCCTAAAACTTCCAGGAGGGGCTGCGCAGAGAATCCTTCGCATCCACCCGTGATTTCGCAGAGAGCCGGCTTACTTCCTTCAGGGCGACGGGAAGGAGGCCCCCTCCCCCCGATCCGGGGACGGACCAGGTTGGGGGTCCGGCGGCAGAAGGTCTGGCCACGGACTGGGCCCTGGAGCCAGTTGGTCCGAGTTGGCAACTGAAAGGGACGGCCGAGGAGGAGACAGAAAACACCACAGCCCTCTGGTGCAGGTTTATTTACAAGGGGAGTCGGTGCCGGGAGGACCGTCGGGGCATTAACAAGCAGGAAAAACACTGTGGAGGAAGAGAGAAAGAGAGGTAAACTCAGATTACGGCGCCATGACCCGAGCCAGCCAGCCCCTGCACACTCAAGCAACGGGTCACAGGCACCACGTAATACTTGCTCCACACTTGTGAGAATGAGACGGGCCCGTCCTGGTTTCGCCCAGTCGCCCACAAGCAACAGGTGTATACCGTATTTTTCGCTCCATAAGACACACCTTTTCCTTCCTAAAAAGTACAGTCATACCTCGGGATGAATATGCTTCAGCTTAAATATTTTCGGGTTATGCTCCGCGGCGACCCAGAAGTAACGGAGTGCGTTACTTCTGGGTTTCGACGCTCGCGCACTCTCAAAATGACGTCACACGCATGCGCAGAAGCAGCGAAACGTGACCCGCGCACATCCAGACGTGTCTTACGTTCGCTTCAGGATGAGAACGGGGCTCCGGAACGGATCCCGTTCACATCCAGCGCTACCACTGTAAGGGAAAATGTCTGTGCGTCTTATGAAGCGAATGTGTGGTCCTTGGAGCCAAATCAACCGAGTGCGGCGCGCGCTGTTGCCCCGCCCTCCCAGGCTGCCAGTGGCCTCCCCTTTCCCCTGAAGCCCTGGGAAGGTTTGGGAAGAAGAAGAGTTTGGATTTGATATCTCGCCTTTCACTCCCTTTAAGGAGTCTCAGAGCGGCTAACATTCTCCTTTCCCTTCCTCCCCCACAACAAACACTCTGTGAGGTGAGTGAGGCTGAGAGACTTCAGAGAAGTGTGACTGGCCCAAGGTCACCCAGCAGCTGCAGGTGGAGGAGTGGGGAAGCGAACCCGGCTCACCAGATTATGAGTCCACCACTCTTAACCACACCACCATACTGGCTCTCTGGTTTGGGAGTGGCGGGCAGGCTGTGCGCCGTTGCCCCGCGCTCCTGGGCTGGTCTTTGGGGGTGGGGGGTGGGAGCCCCACCGCTCTGCCAGCAGCCTCCCCTTTCCCTTGAAGCCCTGGGAAGGTTTGGGAGCCATGGTCCCTGTCCGTCCCTCCACTACGGCTCGCCATGGCTCCCCTCCTTCCCTCCTCCCCGGCTCGCTTTAAAGCAGCAAATTGCCGTCTCTCAGTGCCTCCTAATTCAACTGCAAAGGCTTGATTGTCTAACTGGATTCTGAGCTCCGTTTGAAGTTCAAAAATATTAAGTTTGGGATTTCTTCAAGTAGCAGTTTTGCGGAACTGGTCATAAATACATGCAAAGCATCTCCACAAGCCAGTACAGTGGTACCTGGGGTTAAGTACTTAATTCATTCCGGAGGTCCGTTATTAACCTGAAACTGTTCTTAACCTGAGGTACCACTTTATAGCTAATGGAGCCTCCCGCTGCTGCCGCGCAATTTCTGTTCTCATCCTGAAGCAAAGTTCTTAACCTAAGGTACTATTTCTGGGTTAGCGGAGTCTGTAACTTGAAGCGTCTTTAACCTGAAGCGTCTGTAACCCGAGGTACCACTGTAATAGTGAGCTCAGGTAAAACTGAGCAGCCACCTGGCTCAGTAACAGTTTGACCTGCACAACTATTGCCATCCGATCAGTGCTATCTGGGCAAGATAATAAGTGAACTTTGGAGTTCAGTCAGATGTGATAATAATGCATTTTCTTTTTTCAGGCATTGCAGGAAACTCCCCCCCCCCCCCCGTTGTATTTCAGGAGGGCAGGAACAGCGCCACGTGGGCGACTTTTGTGCAAGCGAAGAGACCAGCCTGGGGCTGCTTTTGCCCGACGAACCTCACCATTGGAATCCACCGATGGGCTCTGTAAACCTGTGACGGATCAGGAACGTGGCGACGGCTTCGGCAACCTGGAAGAGAGCGTCTGGAGATGTTAAAAGAGAGAACGGAAAGTCTTGCATGCGAAGGGAGCCCTGAATAAGCCCTGCCTCCCTGCAGACTATCAAGGGCACCATATAAATTAATTTATTGATTAATTGATTAATATTCTACAGTGTTTGCAGGAGGCGGATGCTATTGTGTTTTAACTATTTGTGTTTTCTTTTTTTTTTTTTTTTTAAATAATCTTTATTAAAGTTTCAAAAGGTTACAAAAAAACAAAACAAAAACACACACAAAAATAACACAAAACACGACATAAAAAAAAAAAAAAAAATTCCACCTTTTAAGTCTCATTTTCAATAACTTCTTTTCATGACTTCCCCACGCCTCCCCTGCCTCCCTGCAGACTATCAAGGGCACCATATAAATTAATTTATTGATTAATTGATTAATATTCTACAGTGTTTGCAGGAGGCGGATGCTATTGTGTTTTAACTATTTGTGTTTTCATCTAGCGGTAGCTAGACTGGTGACTGGGAGCGGCGGCTGAGACCACATAACACTTGAAAGACCTACACTGGCTCCCAGTACGTTTCCGAGCACAATTCAAAGTGTTGGTGCTGATCTTCAAAACCCTAAACAGCCTCAAAGGCCCAGTAGACCTCATCGTTCTGCCCAGACGCTGAGGTCTACCTCTGGGGGCCTTCAGGCGGTTCCCTCCTTGCGAGAAGTGAGGTTATAGGGAACCAGGCAGAGGGCCTTCTCGGTAGTGGCACCTGCCCTGTGGAACGCCCTCCCACCAGATGTCAAAGAGAACAACTACCAGAATTTTAGAAGACATCTGAAGGTAGCCTTGTTTAGGGAAGCTTTTAATGTTTGATGCATTATTGTATTTTAATATGTTGTTGGAAGCAGCCCAGAGTGGCTGGGGAAGCCCAGCCAGATGGGTGGGGTATAAATAATAAATTATTATCATCATCATCATCATCATCATCATCACCCTCATCTTGTGAATGACACAGAGATCTTCCAATGGAGGTCTGTTTATAAATCTAAAATAAACAAACAAATATTCTGCACCCCTCCTTAACCCTTCTGCTTGGCAGCACATGCTCAACGGAAGCAACAGGTCAGTTAGACGGATAATAATAATAATAATAATAATAATAATATTTTTATTTATACCCTGCCCTTCCCGATTTAAAAACCGGGCTCAGGGTTGCTAACAGCAAATATAAAACACTTCAGAGGTCGCTACAGGGCCAGGTTTAAGGTGTTGCTCTTAGCATAAAAGGTAAAGGGTAAAGGGACCCGTGACCATTAGGTCCAGTCGTGACCGACTCTGGGGTTGCGGCGCTCATCTCACTTTATTGGCCGAGGGAACCGGCGTACAGCTTCCAGGTCATGTGGCCAGCATGACTAAGCCGCTTCTGGCGAACCAGAGCAGCGCACGGAAACGCTGTTTACCTTCCTGCTGGAGCGGTACCTATTTATCTACTTGCACTTTGATGTGCTTTCGAACTGCTGGCTTGGCAGAAGCAGGGACTGAGCAACGGGAGCTCACCCCGTTGCGGGGATTCGAACCGCCGACCTTCTGATCAGCAAGTCCTAGGCTCTGTGGTTTAACCCACAGCACCACCCGCGTCCCTGCTCTTAGCATACAAAACCCTTAACAACTTGGGATCAGTTTACCTGCAAGATCGCCTTGCCCCGCTTGTGCCCACCTGACTGCTGCAAATGGCGTTGCTACAGGTGTCCCATAACACCTACTCTGTATTTGTAAGAACTCAATCTTTTGCTGCCGCTGCTCTTACACATCGGAACTCCCTGCCTTTTGATATCAGGCAGAGCTTTCACTGTACAGACGTACCTTAGAAGTCGAACGGAATCCATTCCGGAGGTCTGTTCGACTTCCAAAACGTTCAGGAACCAAGGCACGGCTTCCGATTGGCTGCGGGAAGCTCCTGCAGCCAATCGGAAGCCACGGAAGTCGCATTGGACATTCAGGTTCCAAACAACGTTCGAAAACCAGAACAATCACTTCCGGTTTTTGATCATTTGGGAGCCAAAATGTTTCGACTCCCAAGGCGTTTGAAAACCAAGGTACGACTGTACTGTTTTCGGCACCTGCTAAAAACAAGGCGACCCGGCTGCTTGGAAAGTTGATGCAAGTCATAATAACAATTATACAATTTATTATTTATACCCCGCCCATCTGGCGGGGTTTCGTGATCCGTTAACTCTTTCTGAATGTCTTAAATTACCGTTGCTGACTTTTCTCAGGGATAATTTTATGGTTTTATCCTTTTTTTTTTTTTTTTGTTAACAGCTTTGAGGTTGCTGGGGTTATTTTTTTTAACCCCCCCCCCAAGCAGGGTATAAATAATAAATAAATACATTTTGCAAAAAACAAAAACCAAGGGGGTGAACTGGAATTCTGCCCTCAAAGCCCCAGCTGCTCCAAAACGTCACTCACTTTGTCCGGAGCGTCTTCGTGGACTGCGTGGCCGCACTGCGGAAGAACTTGCATCTGGAATTTCCCTGTAAGGGGGCAAGAGAGGGTGAGGCAGGACTCCCAGAATCCTTTGCTCCCGGCCTTCTGCTTTTGACTCCATGGTTCATAGGCAGGGAGAAGGCGGCGGCAGCCCAAGACATGGTTTTTTCCTCCCAAGGTAAAGTGCAGCAGTACCTTGGTTCTCAAACACCTTGGTACTCAGACAACTTGGAACCCAAACACCGCAAACCCAGAAGTGTGTGTTCCGGTTTGCAAACTTTTTTCAGAAGCCGAACATGCTCCCTTTTGAGTGCCACACTTCCGTTTTGAGTGTTACACCGAGGTCTGTCTGTTTTTGCTATTTATTTTGCGCTTTTGTTTTTGCAGCTTTTTTTTTGTGACTGCGTGGAACCCAGTTCAGCTACTGATTGATTGTGTGACTGCAGTACCTTGTCTATTGCTTTCATTTTTATGGATCAATGGTGTCGTTAGATAGTAAAATCCATGTTAAATTGCTGTTTTAGGGGTTGTTTTTAAAAGTCTGGGATGGATTAATCCCTTTTGCATTACTTTCTACGGGAAAGCGTGCCTTGGTTTTGGAATGCTTTGGTTTCAGAATAGACTTCCAGAACGGTTTAAGTTTGAGAACCAAAGTACCACTGTACCTACTTAAAATCTTGCATTGGTTCACAGGACGAACAATGACTATCATCAGTACAGGTAAGAAAAAATAATAATTTTATTTTTTATCATCTACAATACTGTCTTATTTATTTTATAGTACAGAACATTGATTACTGCTTTCAATATATGGATCACTGGTCACGTTAGATAGTAAAACTCATGTTAAATTGCTGTTTTAGTGGTTGTTAAATCTGGAACAGATTAATCCCTTTTGCATTACTTTCTATAGGAAAGCACACCTTGGTTTTGGAACGCTTTGGTTTTGGAACGGGCGTCCAGAATGGATTAAGTTTGAGAACCAAGGTACCACTCTAGACAGATGCCACCCTGCATCCCACATAGAAAGGCTGACTGAACCAACAATGGACCCCACTGTGACGTTAACACATGAGTGCTGGAGGAGAAATAGTTAAACAGGTTGCCCAATCAGGACCCAGGGGGGTGGAGTCAGTGGGATTATAAAACGAGCTCTGGGAGGGGCAAAGGGAGGAGTTCGTTGGGAGTTGGGTGGTTGGTTGGAGTGGGAGTGAATTGGGATAGAATCTGTGGGTAGGTTGAGTTAGTGTAGCGAAATAAGATGAGTAACAGTTAGGGGCTAGGAAGACAAGGAAATATCTGAGAGGTGGTTTAGTGAGTAAGAGCAGGTAGCAGAAGTTATAGGTCTGGATAGGCACCCCATGATTGTAATTGACCGAGACCGTTTATGAAACCACACACTTGTTAAACTGCAATAAATAAACAGAAGTTTATGTTCCAATTTACCGTATTTTTCGCTCTATAGGACGCACTTTTCCCCCCTCCAAAAATGAAGGGGAAATGTGTGTGCGTCCTATGGGGCGAATGCAGGCTTTCGCTGAAGCCTGGAGAGCGAGAGGCATCGGTGCGCACCGACCCCTCTCGCTCTCCAGGCTTCAGGAAGCTATCCGCAAGCCTTCTGAGCGCGGCGGGAGTTCTTGCCGGGTTCCGAAGGCTTGCGGATAGCAGCCTGTTCTGGGGGCTGGGGTCGGGGGAAGCTCGGGCTTCCCCTGCCCCAGCCCCGCAAGCTCCGGGAGCAGCGGTGAGGTTGCGCACAATCTTGCCGCCGCTCCTGGACCTGTTTTGGGGGCTGGGGTCAGGGGAAGCTTGGGCTTCCCCCACCCCAGCCCCGCGGCTAAAAAGGAAGCTCCTAAAAACTAGGTGCGCTCTATGGTCCGGTGCACCCTATGGAGCAAAAAATACGGTAAACCCTGACTGGACTCAGTATTGCATCAGGTAGGGCCTGGGTGGTGGCAGCAAGAAATAAATTGGTGACACAGGGATCAATAGACGGTGAAATGTCCAGGGACCCTGTGTGATCGCCACACCCACTAGCATCCTCCAGCACACCTGGGGGGGGGGAGCAGCAGCTGCTTAGCTGAGGAATCTCTGCATGAGAGGCCTCAGGAGGTAGTCTCACTCTGCCCCCGAGGCAGCCTGAATTCCGCAAACCCAAATGCTGCAATGGTCTACATGGAAGTTTTTAGCGGCAGCTAAAAAAGCCAATGCAATTCTGGGCTGCATCAATAGGAGTATAGCATCTAGATCAAGGGAAGTAATAGTGCCACTGTATTCTGCTCTGGTCAGACCTCACCTGGAGTACTGTGTCCAGTTCTGGGCACCACAGTTCAAGAAGGACACTGACAAACTGGAACGTGTCCAGAGGAGGGCAACCAAAATGGTCAAAGGCCTGGAAACGATGCCTTATGAGGAACGGCTAAGGGAGCTGGGCATGTTTAGCCTGGAGAAGAGGAGGTTAAGGGGTGATATGATAGCCATGTTCAAAGATATAAAAGGATGTCACCTAGAGGAGGGAGAAAGGTTGTTTTCTGCTGCTCCAGAGAAGCAGACACAGAGCAATGGATCCAAACTACAAGAAAGAAGATTCCACCTAAACATTAGGAAGAACTTCCTGACAGTAAGAGCTGTTCGACAGTGGAATTTGCTGCCAAGGAGTGTGGTGGAGTCTCCTTCTTTGGAGGTCTTTAAGCAGAGGCTTGACAACCATATGTCAGGAGTGCTCTGATGGTGTTTCCTGCTTGGCAGGGGGTTGGACTCGATGGCCCTTGTGGTCTCTTCCAACTCTGTGATTCTATGATTCTATGAAGTTACGGGGATTTGCATTTTGGGTGGGGCAAAGCACCCAGGAGGAGTGCCAAAGCCCACCCACAGCTTCCTCCCAAGCTTTTGGTATTAAGTGCACTTCCAAACATATCCGGTCAGGCTTAAGGACTAGGAACTTGTCTCGATCCTTTAAACCAGACATGCCCAACAGGTTGATCGCGATCTACTGGTCCATCACGGGATGTCCCTGGTCGATCTTTGTCTTTTGTTTTAATATAATATTTATTAAATCCTGGTTGATCTTTCTTTGGACCCCCTGAGAAATCCCCACCAAAAACAAACAAGAAAAAACAAACTCAACAACTCTGGCTCCCCAAAAATAGCTCAACAACCCTGATCAATCCTTCAATGACAATGGGTAAATCACTGCCAGTTCTTTTATACTGTGAGTAGATTGCAGTCTCTTGGGAGTTGGATGTGCCTGCTTTAAATAATCCCAATTAAATAGTCCCAATTAAAAAAAATAATCCCAATTAAAAAATAGCACTTTGGAAGGACAGCATGCGTTCAGACAACACCCTCGTCCCCGCCTCCCAGCTTTAAGAACTCTAATTGCGAAGCAAAGGGCCAATCTATCGGAGGTCGTTGTTTAAATGACATTATCCAGAACTGGCTACCACCATCCCTGCCTCCTGTTAGATCCCTCGAAAGGCAACCCCCTGATCCTCTTGGAAACCAATCAGAGCCCAGGACGTCAGCATATTTACCTTGCATCTGGCCGATGGTTAGATCTTTATCCAGTCTGTCGACACCTAAAAAACGATTCCAGGGCAGGGGGAAAGAGAGAGAAGGATGAGAAGGTTTTTTTAAAAAAGTTTCAAGTTATTTTGCCCTGCTGGAAATCCTGCAAATGGGGGTGGAGGAGGAGAAGAGAAGGGGCGAAGCATAATCCAGAACTTGCTGGAATTGCTGTTTTATTAAGGATGGGGGACAACTGACACAGGGCTCAGGGACGTTCTCTCTGCCCATCAAATGAAAAAAAAGACACCGAAAGCCAAATTAGAAAATGTAGAGTTCAGTCCTTCCTTTGCTTTGGGAACGCCTCAGTACCTGGCTGCAGAATGCTACCTGTAAAGAAAACACCCTTCCTCCCTCACAGGGCAGACAAAGCCAGGGCAATCTTACCTGTGAGCAGTGACAAAGAGACTCTCCACAAGGAATTGGGGGGCGGAGTGTCTTTGTGGGGCTTGCAGAAAAAAGCAGAGAGAGAAATACACTTACCAGCCAAAAGCAGCAGCTTGGGAACAGAGCAGTTGAGGAAGAGGTTCGAAAGGCCCCGGAACCAGCCATCCCAGTACGTTTCCGTTTTCGCCAGCTCAATCCGCCATGTGTAGGCCACATCCTTCTTGGTCTTTTTTTCAGGGGAGGGCGTAGGGGAGACAGAAGATGTCCGCTTTAAAATGCCAGAAACGCATCATGCGAGCATTGGGTTGCTGTCCGCCAGATCCCGGAGGACTACAACTCCCATCATCCCTGACCGTTGGGGCAAGGCTGATGGGAGATAGAGTCTGGAAGTGCCAGAAGGCCGCAATGTTTGCCCCAGCCCTGTTGTATCCCAGCCTGGATCCATGGAAGCGTAAGAGGAGGGGAGGTTGCCGTTAATATTATTCCGAACACAATTCAAAGTGTTGGTGTTGACCTATAAAGGGTAAAAGGTAAAGGACCCCTGGATGGTTAAGTCCAGTCAAAGGAGACTATGGGGTTGTGGCGCTCATCTCGCTTTCAGGCCGAGGGAGCCAGCGTTTGTCCACAGACAGCTTCCGGGTCGTGTGGCCAGCATGACTAAACTGCTTCTGGCACAACAGGACACCGTGACAGAAATCAGAGCATAGCTGACAACGTTTTCCCTTTTTTAAGGGAAATTCCCTTATTCCGAATAGGATTCCTCACAAGAAAAGGGGAAAGTTGACAGCTATGAACCAGAACGCCCAGAAATGCTGTTCACCTTCCCGCCGCCACAGTACCTATTTATCTAGTTGCACAGGTGTGCTTTTAAACTGCTAGTTTGGCAGAAGCTAAGACAGAGCAACGAGAGCTCACCCTGTCACGGGGATTTGAACCTATAAAGCCCTAAATGGCTTATGCCCAGTATACCTGAAGGAGTGTCTCCACCACCCCCATCATTCTGCCCGGACACTGAGGTCCAGCTCCGAGGGCCTTCTGGCAGTTCCCTCCCTGCGAGAAGCAAGGTTGCAGAGAACCAGGCAGAGGGCCTTCTTGGTGGTGGTGCCCACCCTGTGGAACACCCTCCCACCAGATGTCAAGGAAATAAACAACTATCTGACTTTTAGAAGACATCTGAAGGCAGCCCTGTTTAGGGAAGTTTTTGAGGTTTCATGTTTTCTTGGATTTTTAATATTTTGTTGGAAGTCGCCCAGAGTGGCTGGGGAAACCCGGCCACATGGGCGGGGTATAAATAATAAATTATTATCATTATTATGATATCCATGAGACTGTTTTCATTCAAAACAGTCAGTTCCCCAAAGCCTCTTGGTCTTCACTTGCTAGCAGGAGGACAGCAAGGAGGGAGCCAGTCTGACTTCTCCAGGCAGGGAGTTCCAAAGTTGCCTGGGAGAAGCCACTGCTGAGAAGACCCTGTTTTCCCTGAAGGGCATCCTTGGAAGTTCTCAAAACTTGGGCAGCTTCTTATGGGGAAATACGGTCCTTCAGATAACCTGGACCTGAGCCATATAGGGCTTCATAAATCATAACCAGCCCTGTATTTAACCAGATATCTGTAGGCAGCCGTGTTTAGGGAAGTTTTTAATGTTTGATCTTTTATCGTATTTTTAATATTCTGCTGGGAGCCGCCCAGAGTGGCTGGGGAACAAATATATTATTATTATTATTATTATTATTATTATTATGCTGCTGAAGAAGAATTCAGAGGTTGTGGGGAAAGAGAGAGAAGAGGCAGCCTGTGGGTCAGGGATGGGGAATATCTGTGATTCTCTAGATGTTGCTATACTCCGACCCCATCACCCCTGCCTGACAGCCCGACAACAGCCAGAGGCCCACAGTTATTCTCCCAATTCTGACAAGATGCCTTCCTCACCTCTGCGTCATCATCCTTCTTCCTTTTGTTCACCGATTCTCCATTTTCGTCTTCCTCCTCCTCTTCCTCCTCCTCTATGATCCCCTCCACGATGGTTTTGGGACCTCCAGGGCTGGCCGCACCTTCGCACCTGGTTCAAAGGAACAACAAGGAATGAAGGAGACCTGGACAGGAAGACCCCCAAGTCAATTTGAAACGCTCCACCTTGGCCTTAACGGGACGGGGAGAAATATCAGCGCGTTACACAGGAAACTGAAGTTATTGTACCCAATGTAGCTCCCAGAATTTTTAGTTTTGGTTTCCAGAATCCTGGGGGCAGAATGCATTGCTTTCTTCCCCAGGATGTGGGATTTCTGTAAAACTCATTGATTCCCTCCCCCTCCTCCTTTTTTCCTTTCTCCTCCTGTGATGAGGCTGTATTTTAATGTTTTAATGTTGTATTTTAATTTTGTTTTTAAGTTGTATTCATTCAGCTTGTTTTTATTATTGGTTGTTAGCCGCCCTGAGCCCGGCCTTGGCTGGGGAGGGTGGGGTATAAATAAAATTTATTATTATTATCGTCCGCGAGGCCAGCGTCATGGACACAAGACTGCAGTCTGACCACAAAACTGGTAAAAGCCAGTTGAGCGGGGAACCTAATAGCAGAATGCTAGAGAGAAAAACAACTTCAGATAAGGTACAGGGAGGGTTCTAACAAATAGAGTCGTACCTTGGATTTCAAACTCCTTGGCTCCTGAACAAATTAGCTCCCAGACTGATTTGTGAGTGTTCCGGTTTTCGAACATTCTTTTGGAAGCCGAACGTCCGATGGGGCTTCTGATTGGCTGCAGGAGCTTCCTGCAGCCAATCCGAAACTGCACTTTGGTTTCCGAACGTTTTGGAAGTCGAACGGACTGATTTATTTTTGCTGTACAGTCATACCTTGGAAGTCGAACGGATTCCGCCTTCCAAGGTACGACTGTACAGCAAAAATAAATCAGTTGAGTAAAGTTGAATTTCGAGGACTGTGGTTGGATGAAGAGTTAGATGGAACAGCTCAGAATATGTATATTTTTCCTATACAGAGTGCATTGTAATGCAAAGATCTCACAGATTCTCTGGTCTTTGTCCTGTAAAGCATTACTGAATAAAGCCTGACCAACTGGATAAGTGGTGTGAGCCTCTGTACTTGTAGCCCCAAGGAAAATTTCTCCCAGAATGGGGTAACAGGGATTAAGTGGCATGGAAGTACCACATTTTTTGCTCCGTAAGACTCACTTTTCCCCTCCAAAAAAGTAAGGGGAAATGTGTGTGCATCTTATGGAGCGAATGCAGGCTGCGCAGCTATCCCAGAAGCCAGAACAGCAAGAGGGATCGCTGCTTTCGCTGCACAGCGATCCCTCTTGCTGTTCTGGCTTCTGGGATTCAGAATATTTTTTTTCTTGTTTTCCTCCTCCAAAAACTAGGTGCATCTTATGGTCTGGTGCGTCTTATAGAGCGAAAAATGCAGTACTTAACCCGAGGTACCACTGTAATCTCACATGTCAAATTCATAGAAGCCCAGCTTTCCTGCATTTTAAAATGCCTAGCCTCCATGAAAAAGTCTTATGGTCTGGTGCGTCTTATAGAGTGAAAAATACAGTATTTAAAGATAAAGGTTTGGATTTGGAAGACCGCAATGTGGTCCCACTCAAAACGTGGCTTTCAAGCCCCGCTCCCCCAATATTCCTACTAAGCTTCAGGAAAAGTCACAGTGCCGGGCTGTCCGGCAAAGGGGAGGCAAGTTCCGAGTCAGAATTCTATGTACTGTTAAAGTATTTTTTGGTTGTGCCTTTTAAAAATAATGTCCGCATAATTCCTTTTGCTCCTTCTGCTGTGCCTGATACAGTGGTGCCCCGCAAGATGAATGCCTCGCAAGATGAAAAACTCGCTAGACGAAAGAGTTTTCCGTTTTTTGAGTCGTTCCGCAAGACAAATTTCCCTATGGGCTTGCTTCGCAAGACGAAACGTCTTGTGAGTTCTTGCGAGTTTGTTTCCTTTTTCTTAAAGCCGCTAAGCCGTTAATAGCCACTAAGCCGTTAATAGCCGCTAAGCCGCTAACAGCCGTGCTTCGCAAGACGGAAAAAAACGCAAGACGAAGAGACTCGCGGAACGGATTAATTTCGTCTTGCGAGGCACCACTGTAACCCTATGCTGCCTTTCATGTTTATTATCTACAGGACCCCTGTAGGGTTACATCAAAGGCAGCATAAAAATCTAAACTACCTGACTAGGGTTCCTCAGTGGAATTTTGGGGAGAGCACACACACTGTTAAGTTGCAATCCAAACCCCAGAAGATCGGCTCCTGCGGGAATGTCACAGCCATGAGAAGCTCCCACCATCATTTCACACATCCATGTATGAAAACGGGGCAGAAGCACACGATAAAAGGCAACTGAAGAAGGCACGACTTACTGTTTGACTTGGCCAACCATAGAAACCCTGGCAGATTCAAGATTCCGTATCTGTCCACTCTTTACGCTAGAGAAGGAGAAAAGGAAACAGCCATTGGATGGGGGTTAGTTACTGCCAGAGTGGATAAAAATCAATTTATTTATTTTTATTTTTATGGATTTTTTGGATTTTAAAAATAAAATGCATTTGGAGGGGAAATCTTTCTAAAGATCGTTTTCTATTTAAGTTACATTATAGCCCAAAGGCTATTCTTCAGGAAATAAGAATTTGTTTTAAGTTTTTCATGTGCGCTAAAACTCAGTCTAATGTTTGTTCGTTTTTTTTTTTAAAAAACATTTAACCACATCAGTTAACAAACATGGATACATATGCTATAATGTTATTGTTTTAGTTAAATAAATTGTTTCAATTGTTATTAAGGAAATGGTTATTTTTCTCCTTCCAATAAAGGACAGCAGAAAAGTTGTCCAAATATAAACAGTTACTTATTAAACCACACAATAATTGCATAATTATCTGTCAGTGTATTCCTAATAGTATAGCCAAATCAGTAATTTTTGCTATAACTGTAAAAACTACTCTGAAAATTTATTATTCCAAAAATGAAACCTTCATCTGGTTGTAAATATGAAGAGTCTACCAGCAAGAATGGGTCTTTCTGTAAAAAAAAAAGATTTAAATCAAGTCTTACTGGCTAGTGATTTAAATTGT
Source organism: Podarcis pityusensis (assembly GCF_964106645.2). NCBI lineage: Eukaryota > Metazoa > Chordata > Lepidosauria > Squamata > Lacertidae > Podarcis > Podarcis pityusensis. Next base: position 6,875,297 of record NC_138027.1, read on the forward strand.
GATTGAAATCGATTTGATTTAAATCAAATCCACCCTGGTTACTGCCTGCTGCTTTTTAGCAGAGCTCAGCAAGCAAAGAATCACTTTCCCTACAGGGAACAGCTAGATTTTAGAGAGGGAGGAACCCAAAATAAAACCAGTGGAAAACCTAAGGAGCCAAGTTACGGATGGTTTGCAGTATCACCAGTTACACGATACATTTAAATTAGATAGAAAGAATGGATTTTTGGACCAAAGTTCGCAATTTGAAAAAGAACTCCTGCAAAATCAGTATAAACTTTTGTCTAAAATGTGTAATTTTTTATTGGAATGGGAAACAAAAGACGAGCTTGTTAAAGCTTCAGTGATACAATGGGCAATAGATATAGGTCATAATATACCGTAGATCTTAACCTCTGGGAGAAACTCAGGAAAAGCAACCAGAAATTTACAGCATGCTATTCATTGAAAGAGAACTACTTGAAAATGATTCATAGATGGTAAACTCTGATTAGGTTGGCTAAGATTTATAAAGCAGAATCAGATTAGTGTTGGAAGTGTAAAGAAGTAGAAGGAACGTTCTTCCACATGTGGTGGACATGTAAAAAGGTAAAAGGAAATTGGGAAATTATTTATACTGAACTGAAAAAAATGTTTAAAATTACTTTCCCCCCAAAAACAAAGTCCTTTTTGTTTGGGATAACCCAGAATGAAATTCCCAGGTGTCAGAAAAGGTTATTTATGTGTGCAACAATTGCAGCCCATGTTTTGTTAGCCCCAAAAACGGAAAGTGAGTGAGGTCCCAACTCAAGAGGGTGGGCAACTGAAGTTGACGGAATATGCAGAACTTGCATATTTAACATATAGAATAAGAGAACAAGAACATACGTTTAAAGAAGACTGGAAAGCATTTATTGAATATCTGGAAAATAATTGTATGCAGCTGAAAACGCTGGCAGCATTAAGATAAATTCAACAGAGTAAATCATTTTTGATGGATGTACAAGTGGAAAACTGATTTGAATGCTTATAGTAAAATACTCAGGGACATGGGTGGCGCTGTGGGTTAAACCACTGACCCTCTTGGGCTTGCCGATCAGAAGGTTGGTGGTTCGAATCCCTGCGACGGGGTGAGCTCCCGCTGCTCGGTCCCTGCTCCTGCCCACCTAGCAGTTCGAAAGCACATCAAAGTGCAAGTAGGTAAATAGGTACCGCTCTGGCGGGAAGGTAAATGGTGTTTCCGTGCGCTGCTCTGGTTCGCCAGAAGCGGCTTAGTCATGCTGGCCACATGACCCGGAAGCTGTATGCCAGCTCCCTCGGCCAATAAAGCGAGATGAGCGCCGCAACCCCAGAGTCGGCCACGACTGGACCTAATGGTCAGGGGTCCCTTTACCCTTTACTAGTGAAATACCCTTTACTAGTAAAATATTCAGGGGTATATGATATGTAAAATGAACCATGGAAAGAGAAGAAGGGAAGTCACTGGATAGCTTAAAGTTTGTAAAATGCTTCCTTGAAATTGTAAAATAGGAAATTTGATAAAGAGAGAGAGAGAGAGAGAGAATGAATCGCTTTCCTAGTAGAGAAGACTTTAAATGGGCTCCCTTTGCAATGGGCTGTGTAAGATGCCCAAAGTTTCCCCTTTACCTCCATTCAATGGCATTCTCCAGAGATTTGAATGTCTTTGGGCGACTCCGAAGGAAATTCTGCATGCTGTTGAGGGCATCCATGGCTGTGCCTATGAACAAGAAGGGAAAACCTGGCATGAAGCAAACCAGTGTTTTACAGAAGAGATGATATCCAAACCTACATAACTGTGACTGGGATGAAATCAAGGGTGCCCATTCATAGTCCCCCTATCCTTATAACCCCATAGCAGTTTTTCCTTTTGACTCATGAGATCTAGAAACTTACTTGCTTTTAAAAAAAGGTTTCTAGACCTCATGATTTAAATAGAAAAACTGCTGAGGTCCCAACTAAATAAGAATGGCAACTTAAGCCGACAGAATATGAGATGCTTTGCAGACCTAACATATAGAATAAGAGAACAAGAACATACGTCTAAAGAAGATTGGAAAACGTTTATTGAATATATGGAGGGAAACTGTGTGCACTTAGAAATGCTGGCAGCATTAAGATAAATTCAACAGTGTAAACAAGTTTTGATGGATGTACAGTGGTACCTCAGGTTAAGTAATTAATTTGTTCTTAACCTGAAGCACCACTTTAGCTAATGGGGCCTCCCGCTGCCGCTGCGCTGCCGGAGCACAATTTCTGTTCTCATCCTGAAGCAAAGTTCTTAACCCCCAAAAAGCTGAACAATTCTGGGTGCACTACTCCCCCCTTAAAAAAGCTTGACAACTATGGGCAATCCTCCCCCCAAAAAAGTTCGACAATGGGTAGATAACTGCCAGTTTTATTATACTGGGCGCAGATCATAGTCTCAAGAGAGTTGGATGTGCCCGATGTACGTAAAATATGCAGGGGTTTACGATATGCAAACTGAACCATGGAAAGAGAAGAAGGGAAGTCATTGATATTTTAAGGTTGTTTAATGACTATTTTAAATTGTCAAATAGAAAACTGAATAAAAAAACAAAACACAAAAAGAAAGAGAAAAACTGCTATGGGCATGCCTGGAGGTTTGCTTTAATGGAAAGAAAAGAGAAAGGGTGGCGGCTGGTGTTTTCCCAGAAGGCCGGCCTATATAGAGGCAAATGCTGGCCTAGTATGTCCCGCAGCGAGACTAATAATAATAATAATAAATTTTATTTATACCCCGCCCTCCCCAGCCAGAGCCGGGCTCAGGGCAGCTGACACCAATAAAATCACAGTAAAAACATAATGGGGGGGAAGAGGGGGGGGCAATATTAAAATAAAGGTTAAAATGCAATTTAAAATAGCCAATAAATCAAAACCATAAGGGGAGGGAAACATGCCTGAGAAATAGGAAAGGAACCAAAGGAACAAGCGCCAAGTGACGCCAACTCTTACCTTCCACTACATCAATCATGCAGAGGCCTAGCAAACTGGGCACCAGGTTGGAGGCTGCCGTGTGCACGGCGATAGCCCCGCCCATGCTGTGGCCAATCAGCATGATGGGCGGGGCGAGGTCCCCGTACATGGCTTCCACCACGCTTCCGACGTCCCTGCATAAAAGAAAGGCACAAGCTGGTTGCTCCTTGCACACAGGACAATACTTGGAATCACAGAACTGTCGAAGCGGAAGGGACCCCCGAGGGCCATCTAGTCCAACCCGCTGCAATGCAGGAAGTTTTCGCCCAAGGTGGCGCTCGAACCCGCAACCCTGAGATTAAGAGTCTCCGGCTCAACCCCCTGAGTGATCGCTTATTTACTTGCATGGGCCAGAGCTGAGAGGCACACATCCTTCGCTTCTCCCGGTAGGCGTGTCTGAAACTCTGGGGTGTTGGAGACACAGAGCTAGATTGCTTTTGTATAAGTTAGCTGCCTATCTTCCAGTGCGAGGGCAGAGGACCATGCATGTCACCTTGAGCTCCTGGGAGCTGGGAGCCACTGTTTCAGCTCAGCTGGTTGCAGCAAGGCACTGGCAATGCCAAGGTTGTGGGTTCGATTCCCATATGGGCCACCTGCATATTCCTGCATTGAAGGGGGTTGGACTAGATGATTGATTCATGACTGATTCATTCATATAAATTAGCATACAAATACAATGGTCCCTTGGTTCTCAAATGCCTTGGTTCCCAAACACCGAAAACCCAGAAGTAAGTGAATGAATGTTAGAAGGATGCTGGAATGAAGTTATATGGCTTTAGCAGAAATGTTATAAAGAATTAAGTAAAAATAGACTGTTAATGGGCTAAAGGGGGAAAAAATAAGGTCAGATTGTGTTAAGATAAATTATGGGGCAAAAACTGAGAAAGATGGAAAGGATTTGCTGAAACAGCTAATTGAACTAGAATACAAAAAAGGGAGGTGTGAGGAGGTCGTCGAAACAAGTAAATGAAAGATAAGATCTGGAAATATTGGATGCGTTTTTAATTGTTTCTGTTTTTGTTTTTGTTTTGTTAAGATAAGTAGTGTTTTCTGTTTTATATGTGTTGTATTGTATTGCTTTACTATGTTTAACTTTGTTTTTTTCTTTTTTCTGTAATTTCTAAACTTTTAATAAACATTAAAAAAAAAAAAAACCCAGAAGTAAGTGTTCCGGTTTTCAAACGTTTTTCAGAAGCCGAATGTCCTATGCGGCTGTCGGCGATTGTTTCCTGCACCAATCAGAAGCTGCGCCTTGGTTTTCAAACATTCTGAAAGTCAAACGGACTTCTGGAACGGATTAAGTTTGGCACTTTTTTTTTTGCTATTTATTTTGCGTTTTTGTTTTTGAGGTTTTTTCAGGTTAATTTGTTTTTATGACTGTGTGGAACCCAGTTCAGCTACTGACTGATTGTGTGCCTGTGGAAATGGATAAAAGCCCCCCATCCAAACAATGACTATCATCAGTGCAGGTAAGAAAACAAAATACTTTTAATTTTTATCATCTACAATACTGTCTTATTTATTTCATAGTACAGTGCATTGATTATTGCTTTCATTTTATAGATCAATGGTCTCGTTAGATAGTAAAATTCATGTTAAATTGCTGTTTTAGGGGTCATTTTTAAAAGTCTGGAATGGATTAATCCATTTTGCATTACTTTCTATGGGGAAGCGCGCCTTGGTTTTGGAATGTTTTGGTTTTGGAACGGACTTCCGGAATGGATTAAGTTTGAGAACCAAGGTACCACTGTAATTCTTTTTCGTCTGGCTGCTTTCAAGGAGGCAGAAGCAAGGGCCTGTTTATCGTCACCCAAAAAGGACGGTCGTTTTCCAAAGCCTGCACCGTATAATACGAAGGCAGAGACATAGCAGAGCCTGGCGGGAGAGGCAAGCGAGGGCACCCACATTTTCTGTCCTAGGGTGCTAAACATCCCTGAGCACCTATGCTTCCAAGGGAGAAGAGGGACCACAGCAGCTTTCCCTCACCTTCCTCAGGAGCTTGACACCCGTGAACAGTTGGAAGGCGACCTCTTCGCACTTTGGTTTTGGAACGGACTTCCAGAACAGATTAAGTTTGAGAACCAAGGTACCAATGTACAGAAAACTCCCATTTTAGGCATGACCGAGGACAGCATTGAACCCAGAAGTGACCCAGAAACGTCACAAAGACGTCACTGAAACGACACTAAAAGGCCGAATGGGGTGTCTGCAGGCTTTTTAAAATGGATTTCCGATTTCCCACAAAATGTGCAATGACATGGAACACAACCCCTTGTGCATATGGGGTAAATAAAAAAATACTAGCTAAGTGCAAACATCCTCTCTGGTTCCGATTTTTGGAAAAAGTTGGCAAAAGCGCCATTGTCTCCCTATAAACCTGTACCACGTTGGATTTAAGATCCTGCATTTGTATCTCTTACACAAAACCCTCTTTGCCCTTGGAAAACAGATGCCTTGATTTAGTCCAGAAAGATGCTCAGACGAAAGATAGGCTAGATTTTTTTTTTTAAGCGAGTTAGCTACAGCCGTTTGTCAAAATCTCTCGCTCCAGGCCGCTATCGGGAGAAAGTCTTTGCAGAAGGGATCTCTCCAAGATCCCGACGCCGACACACAAATGTCGCAAACTGCTGTGTTGGGCAGAGCTGCTGCTTTTTGACCAAAACAGAGCAAGTGGCTGTCGGTGGCTTCACAGATGGCCGCTCTGCAAGGAGGCAAATGTCCCTGCCAGCGTGAAGGACTCTGTCACCTTCGCAAGGCAGCTATGCCAAGCTGGAGACTCAAGAAAATAAATTTGCAGGGTGGGTTGATGACTGAATTTCAAACAGCCTGGCCTAAGAACGGTTGGGCTACAGCTGAGGACCAGGTAAGGTAAAAGGTAAAGGATCCCTGGACGATTAAGTCCAGCCCAAGGCGACTATGGGGTTGCGGCTCTCATCTCGCTTTCAGGCCGAGGGAGCCGGCGTTTGTCCACAGACAGCTTTCCGGGTCGTGTGGCCAGCAGGACTAAACCGCTTCTGGTGCAACGGGACACCGTGACGGAAAGCAGAGCGCACAGAAACGCCGTTTACCTTCCCGCCACAGCGGTACCTATTTATCTACTTGCACTGGTGTGCTTTCGAACTGCTAGGCCAGGGGTCGGCAAACTATGGGCCGCGGGCCAGATCTGGCCCAATTGCCCCCAGGATCTGGCCTGCAGGAAGGTCAATGGATCGTATGAATTCTGTTCGTTAATTTTCATTAATTTTCCCCCCTGCGCCGCCATTTCCCCCCCTCTCCCTCTCACACTCCATGGCACCTTCTCCCTCTCTCCTCCTGGCTTCTCCCTGCCCTGCCTAGAGGAGGAAGGGGGCTGGGCTGAGCTGGCTGAGCGCCATTTGGGGCAGCACCTCTCTGGAGCCAGCCAGCCCTTTTGGGCTGCTCATCCCTCCGCCGCCGCCGCCAGCCTGTGCCGCTCGCAAGGGGAGGCACAGGAGCCGCGGTTGGCAGAGTGCAGCGTAGCACCTCTCCAGAGCCAGCCAGCCTGCCCTTGCGCCAGCAGCACTATAGGTAGGCAGGGGGAGGGGAGGGGCTGGGGGAGAGAGAGAGAAGCCCCCTCCACCGCGTGCGCAGTCCGGCCCGCCACAAGGTCGGGGGGGGGGGGACAGTGAGCCGGTCTCCTCCAAAAAAAGTTTGCTGACCCCTGTGCTAGGCAGATAGCCAAATGCCCAGAGCCAGGACACTTTTTAGCACGGAGAGAGTTTTATCGCTTTGACGGATGCTTAAGGGCCACTCTCAGGTCTTCCAACTTCACCCTTAAGTCCTCGTCAAAATCAAGGGCACCTCGGAATGGGTTTTGTCTATACGGCTGAGAAAACCAAGCACAGCAAGGCTAGACTACGGAACAACCTACTTGGACATCGTCTCCGCAGAGAGGTCTTCTGGGTTCCTAACTTTCGTCTCACCTGCAAAGGAAAGCGGATTTCTTTTACTTGATCCGTTTGACAAAATTCATATGCTGCTTTAGTCTAACAAAGCCTCTGACTCTCAATATGACATTTTGGTTCCTGAAATTCATCACCATCATCATTTCATTTGTATACCGCCTTTCCATAACTGAAACTATGCTCAAGGCGGCTTACAACATGACAAGATTTACATAATTACAAACACTACCAAAGTCATAAACAATAAATAAAGCACACAACCAAATGGAAACAATTTCCACGTAAATCCTAAGATCTAAAACTAGATACAGCAATAATATCAATAACAGCAACAAGCTCTCTCAACCTCCCGTGAATAAATACACCAGCCCAAGAATCTGTTCAACAGCTTTTGTAGCTGGAGTCAGTCCGCACTCCCAGGCCAGATGGGAAAGTGCCAGCAAGGCAGGGTGCGGGTCTTCCAGGGCTCACAAGGTGGTCTCATTTAAAACAACCTGCTGCCTGCATTTTGCAATGTTAACGTCTACTTGTTTTATTGAATTGTTGTGTGCATTTTTTTTAAAAAAGACTTCCTGTGTCTTGGCAATCGCAAGAGCCTTTTGGGCAAATGGCAGAGTAAAACGTTTTTGGAATAAAATAATTTAACCACACTAGGTGGTCCTAGATGGCTCGATATAATCTTTTAATGAATCCTTCGGAGAGAACTGCCATTTATATTTAAGGTCAGGGTGTAGAGGGGGTGGTTGGCTGTGGAAAGAAAAACCCACAGCAGTACCAAAAAAAAAAAAAAGAGTCGCTTCTTATTTCTGAAAGGATTCCTTACCATGTCCTCTCAGATCCAAAGCCACGATCCGGCACTGGACACGGCTGATGATGGCAGACTGCAAGGAAGGAAAAGATTTCATTTATCTGTTTTATTTAACAGGGCTTATACACGGCTTAATCACCCATACTTGTAAGGCATTTACAAAAGTACAATATGAACTATTGGGAAATAATTTATAATGAATTGAGGAGGGGGGAATGTTTAAAAAGCACTTTTCCAAAGAAACCAGAGTCCTTTCTTTTGAGGATAATTCAGGTGGAAATTCCCAGGTGTCAAAAAAGGATATTAATGTATGCCACTGTTGTGATCTGTGTTTTGTTAGCCTCAAACTGTAAAATGAGAGAGGTCCCAACCAAAGACGAATGGCAACTTAAACTGATGGAATATGTGTAGCTTGCAGACCTGACATACAGAATAAAAGAACATACATCTAGAGAAGACTGGAAAACGTTTATTGAATATATGGGGGGAATTGTGTACACCTGAAAACGCTGGCAGCATTAAGATAAATTCAACAGTGTAAATAAGTTTTGATGGATGTAATAATGGAATACTGAAAGGTTTATATAAAATATGCAGGGATTTATGTTATGCAAAATGAACCATGGAAAGAGAAGAAGGGAAGAACTGAAATTTTAAGGTTGCTAAAATGAATATTTTAGATTGAAAAACAGAAAATTTTATTTTATTTATATATAGAACAATATGAACTACATATCCACTAAAAAATAATGATTATAAAAAGATCAGGCATTAAGGCGACCATAAACAGTGAAAATGTAAGTAAAAGTACACACACATATCCCTGAATTGCAGGGGGTTGGTCTAGATCAGGCTTCCTCAACCTTGGCACTCCAGATATTTTGAGACTACAATTCCCATCATCTCTGACCACTGGTCCTGCTAGCTAGGGATCATGGAAGTTGTAGGCCAAAAACATCTGGAGGGCCGAGGTGAGGAACGAACATTGCGTGACAACTGTTTGCGATGCGGCCAGTTTGGAAAGCCCGCTGGGAAGGGAAGGGGCTGCCGGCCAGAGGGAGCGCTCTGGTCCCATTGACTAGCCAGGGGGGGCCTCGGACAAAGAGGGCAGGCAGCTTGGAGCAGCGTAAAGTAGCAAGGAGGCCCCACCAGGAATATGAATGAAGCTAAGTGGGTTGGGAGAGAGAGTGGGGAAACAGTGGGACTGGGAGAAGGCCAAGTCTCTCGGAGACTCCGGTCTTTTAAGTAGTGGAAGGGGGGCTGTGCAATGGGGACAAGGCGACCCACTTAAAGAAGAAAAGGCAGAAATCGGGACAAGGTGACCCACATCCTCAGAGCAGGAAAAAAACGAATTCTGCAGACCCAAGCAGAAGTAAACATGAGTCATAGAATTGTAGAATTGTCCAACCCCCTGCAATGCGTGTCACCTCCTCTTTGGAATAATTTATTCTGCAGGTTTTAACTGCCTGGTATTGTTTTTTAGCTGCTCGTGCTACTCAGGGGGAGCAGTAAAAAAAAGGGGGAATACAGTGGTACCTCTGGATGTGAACGGGATCTGTTCCGGAGCCCCATTCGCATCCAGAAGCGAACGTAACACGCGACTGCGCATGCGTGGGTCGCGTTTCGCTGCTTCTGCGCATGACATCATTTTGAGCGTCTGCGCATGCGGCGAAACCTGGAAGTAACACGTTCCGTTACTTCCGGGTCGCCGGGGAGCGCAACCCGAAAACGCTTAACCTGAAGCGTATTCATCCCAAGGTATGACTGTACAAAAGCACGGCTCTCAGAGTGCTACAGACGCCACCCAGCCCCCCCCCCCCCGCCTTCAGAGATTTCAACAGGTTCAGCCAGGATTAGGTGGGCTAGAAACCTGACGAAAAATTTAATCCGAAAGCCGAGGTGCTTCCGAAACCGAATTCTGTGGTGAATAAATTTTGTTCATGACCATTTCCTCCCCAAGGTGGCATACGTGGGTCTTCTCCCCCTCCTCATTTAATACCCACAACAACCCGGTGAGGTAGGTAGGCCGAGAGGCAGGGAACCGTTCTAAGGTCCGGATCCCCCCCCCCCAGGTGAGCTTCACGGCCAAATTGGGATTTGAACCCTGGTCTCTCCCAGGTTCGAATCTGACACTCTCACCAATACGCCATACTGGAAATGCCACAGTCTGCGGCTCCAATGCAACGCCAGTAAATTTAAAGCTCCTGGTGTGAAGGTCTTAACATTTATTTTACTTACAGTGGTACCTTGGGTTAAGTACTTAATTCCTTCCGGAGGTCCACACTTAACCTGAAACTGTTCTTAACCTGAAGCACCACTTTAGCTAATGGGGCCTCCCGCTGCTGCCGCGCCGCCGGAGCACGATTTCTGTTCTCATCCTGAAGCAAAGTTCTTAACCTGAAGCACTATTTCTGGGTTAGCGGAGTCTGTAACCTAAAGCGTATGTAACCTGAAGCGTATGTAACCTGAGGTACCACTGTATTTTAACAATATGTACTGCTTAACGATTTTTTTTTTAAAAAAAAAACTATCTATGCAATTACATAGTGCTAAATATTCATGAGAAAACGCCAACAAATTTAACAGATTTTGGAAACAAGTAGGCACGACAAAATGTCAGGGGTCAGCAAACTTTTTCAGCAGGGGGCCGGTCCACTGTCCCTCAGACCTTGTGGGGGGCCGGACTATTTTTTTTTTGTGGGGGGGGGAGAAATATGAACGAATTCCTATGCCCCACAAATAACCCATTTTAAATAAAAGCACACATTCTACTCATGTAAAAACACCAAGCAGAGATTAATTTAAATAAAAGGACACATTCTACTCATGTGAAAACAGGCTGATTCCTGGACCATCCGCAGCCCGGATTTAGAAGGTGATCCAAGTTTCCTTTGCACTGGGTGGGGAGATGTGTGAACTCTCAGTCGGAAGGGTGGAAATAGGGAAAAAGCTCCAGTCTGTTTTAGGGTGGGGTGGGATTTGCACCAGGCACACTTATGAAAAATAAGAGCCCTGCTGCAAAGACGATGACGCTTCGTGATTTGTTCCTGCCACCTAAATAACATATTTTTGGAATTGCAGTGATTAAGCGGCATTGAGGCTCCAAGGCGGGTTTTAAAAATAGGCCTTTTGTTCCAGGAAAATCGACTGGGTGGCAAAAAACCAGGCGCACCCGGCAGCGGCGGAGAATGCCTGTTGAAAAGGCTCCCAAGAGCCAAGGAGAGAAGGGATGCCTGCAACTGAGGAAGCCATTATGCTCTCCAACTTTTAAGCCAGGGATGGGGAGCCTGTGGCCCTGTGGAAGTAGCTGGACTCCACTCCCATCATCCCACAGGCCATGTTGGCTGGGGCTGATGGGAGTTGGAGTCCAACAGCCCCTGGAAGGATCCAGGTTCCCCTTATTTTAATTTATTGGGCTGCTGGAATCCAAGGAAGGACAAACAGGGGCTGGGTTGAGGGAATTTCTGCAAGTCGGTAGCAGCGAAAACCTGGGCATGTCTGCTCAGAAGAAAATCTCGTGGCTTGCTACCCAGGTAAAGTGGACACAGGGCTGCTGCCTTAAGCCAGTTCGGATGCCATGCTGAATCGGATTTCCCATGCAGTGTTCTGCTTCCATCAGTGGTCCAAGCAAACAGGAAGCCGCCTGCAACCAAGTCAGGTCATTGTTCCATTGAGAGCTGTATTGCCAACCCTGGCTGGCAGCAGCTGTCCAGAGTTTAGGACAAGTCTCTCCTAGCTCTACTAGGAGATACAGGGGAGAGTGAGGCCATTGGTCCAAGTACCCTAGACTTCCCAGACCTGGGACCCTTCTGGCTGGAGCTGATGGGAGTTGTAGTCAAAAAACAAATGAGGACACTAGGTTAGGGGGGGAAAACAGGGATAGCTTAACTGGCAGCAACAGCAGCTTATAGAATTGTAGAGTTGGAAGAAGGGGTTGCTAGAGTCATCTAGTCCAACCCGCTGCAATGCAGGAATCACAGCTGCAGAATCCCTGAAAGGTGATCACCGAATCTCTGTTACCTCCTGCTTGGTCTACTGCAACGCGGTCTACATGGGGATACCTTTGAAGTTAGCTTGGAAACTGCAGCTACCAGTGACTGGGGGCTGCAGCCGAGACCACATAACACCGGTCTTGAAAGACCTACACTGGCTCCCAGTACGTTTCTGAGCACAATTCAAAGTGTTGGTGCTGACCTTTAAAGCCCTAAACGGCCTCGGCCCAGTATACCTGAAGGAGCGTCTCCACCCCCACCGTTCAGCCCGGACACGGAGGTCTGGCTCTGAGGGTCTTCTGGCGGTTCCCTCATTGTGAGAAGCCAAGTTACAGGGAACCAGGCAGAGGGCCTTCTTGGTAGTGGCGCCCACCCTGTGGAACGTCCCCCCATCAGATGTCAAAGAAATAAACAACCATATGACGTTTTAACCACTGCCGTAATTGTATTGTTTATCATTATATTGATCGTTAATTTAAACTTAATTTTACAGTACTGTGTTTCTGATTTGTTTAGTACGGTATGTGAGTCTGGCCTGGGACTGTAATAAATTCAATTCAAATATATGACATTCAGAAGACATCTGAAGGCAGCCCTGTTTTGGGAAGCTTTTAATGGCTGATGTTTTAGTGCATTTTTGGCCTTCTGTTGGAGGCTGCCCAGAATGGCTGGGGATACCCAGCCAGATGGGGACGGGTACAAATAATATATTATTATTATTATTATTATTATTATTATTATTATTATTAGACCACCAACGAAGGAGAGCCTGCCGCCTTCTGAGGGGGCCTTTTCCTCTATCAAACGGCTGTTGCCGTCACAAAGTTCTTCCCGGTGCTTAGTCAGAAAAAATACGCCCCTCACCACGAAGCTCAATATTGGAAGATGCAGGAGAAACTGAAGAAAAGTCTGTTTCATGCAGCGCAGAGTTAAAAGGGTGGGATTCTGTGCTCCTGCTTGACTAGAAGGCTCCTGGAAGCGCAATAATACCCCTATGCTTGCCTGGACGGAGAGGGGTTCATGTGTGTGTCTCTGTATAGTGTTACACACCAACACAGAGTGGTAAGATTCCAGGGGGTTCAACAATCTTGCCTCCTTGGAATAAAGGTTAGTGGAGACTGTGGTGTCTTTACGATGTATGGTTTTCTCTTCTCCACTCACAGCAGGTGCCCTGCTCTCTGTCGTAGCCTTTAAAAACAAGGCAGCAATTGTGCTGGAAAGCCACAACGCATTTGCTTGCAGCCATCAAGCCGCAACATGGATTCTCATCCCGAAGGACGTTTTCTGGGTTTATTCTGTAAAGGCGCCTCGCAAGCAGAAGGGGCTCCATAAACAACGAAATATTAACCACAGGAAAAGACGTGCAATCAGCTGTTCACTTACGGTAAACACAGCCCAGGAAAGGGCAGAATGGCCTCCGCCGTGTAGAAGGAGTAAGACGGGACCCTCGGACCCACTCTTGTAAATTCGAAAAGTGTATGAACAGTTAAGGACATTGTAACCTTCTCAAAATAAAAAGAGAAAGACCTCCGAGTTAAGATGCAAGCTGCAACATCGTCTGCGCCTCCCAGGAACACATCGTCACTCAGTCAACAGGACATTATTTTATTTTTTTACGCCCAGAAGACTTTGGCAACGTCCTTTGGCAGCGCTGAATCGGTTCAGTGCCACCCAAAGCGAGCTCAATCACGGAAACATTTTGCAAACATCACCACCCAAGGCCATCTGCCGGGAGCCACACTGAGTGGAGGGTGGCAGCTTCTAAACAGGTGGCCTTACAGCTACATGCGCAACAGAGGACCCTATAAATCAGGCATTTTTTTTAACAAAGGAGGGGAAAAGGATATATCCTTGCCAGAGTCGCTCTCAACCACAACATCCTCCATGGACTCGAAGTACTGGCTCCACGGGACAGCAGAATAATCGCGCTTCCTTCCAGGCCTGGAAAACAGAGACACGACGCTTAAATATTGCAACTGGGTGGCTTAAGAAGTATTTTGCTGTGTGCAGGAAGGCCCTTTATGTGCAACGACAGCCTCGTTCTTGCAATTTAAAAGAAGGAGAAGAAAGTTACGGCCATTCCTTTCATTACAGATTGGATTCCCCTGGGGTACCAGAAAATAATCCAGGCTTCATCACTGCACATCTTTTGCCAGCAACTCAACATTTCATTTATTTACTAAAGAAAGCTTTAGAAATCTATACTGCTGGATGGTAGAATCAGGCAACAGAAATAATATCAAAGGCTGGCACACAGACATTTCACAATCATCCTGGGACTTAATATAACGAAGACTAAGATCTACATGGAAGTGAGAGCTGGACCATCAAGAAGGCTGATCGCCGAAGAATGGATGCTTTTGAATTCTGGTGCTGGAGGAGACTCTTGAGAGTCCCATGGACTGCAAGAAGATCAAACCGATCCATTCTGAAGGAAATCAGCCCTGAGTGCTCACTGGAAGGACAGGTCCTGAAGCTGGGGCTTGAATACTTTGGCCACCTCATGAGAAGAGAAGACTCCCTGGAAAAGACCCTGATGTTGGGAAAGATGGAGGGCACAAGGAGAAGGGGACAACAGAGGACGAGATGGTTGGACAGTGTTCTTGAAGCTACCAGCATGAGTTTGACCAAACTGCAGGAGGCAGTGGAAGACAGGAGTGCCTGGCGTGCTCTGGTCCAGGGGGTCACGAAGAGTTGGACACGACTGAATGACTAAACAACAACAACAACAAGATCTACATCAGGCATAGGCAACCTCGGCCCTCCAGATATTTTGGGACTACAATTCCCATCACTCCTGACCACTGGTCCTGTTAGCTAGGGATCATGGGAGTTGTAGTCCCAAAAACACCTGGAGGGACGAGGTCACCTATGCCTGATCTACATCCAGCAACCTGCAGCCTTCCAGATGTTGCCAGACTACAACTCCCACCATCCCTGGCTGCTATCCATGCTGACTTAGGTTGATGGGAGTTGGGGGTACATAAGAACAACATGCTGGATCTGACCAACGGCCCATCTAGTCCAGCATCCTGTTCTCACAGCGGCCAACCAGATGCCTGTGGGAAACCTGCAAGCAGGATTCGAACACAAGAGCCCTCTCCCCTGCTGGTGGGATGCATCAGAGGCCGAGAAGGCCAAACACATTCCATACAAATAAGGTGTTCCAAGAGATTATAGGGACACAGGTTTGGGGGCTAAATCTCCTTCTCTCACAACCAGATACAGTGGTACCTCAGGTTAAGTACTTAATTCGTTCCGGAGGTCCGTTCTTAACCTGAAACTGTTCTTAACCTGAAGCACCACTTTAGCTAATGGGGCCTCCTGCTGCTGCTGTGCCACCGGAGCACAATTTCTGTTCTCATCCTGAAGCGAAGTTCTTAACCTGAAGAACTATTTCTGGGTGAGCGGAGTCTGTAACCTGAAGCGTATGTAACCCGAGGTACCACTGTACAGTGGGCGCTCGGGTTGCGAACATGATCCGTGCTGGATGCACATTCACAACCCGCAGCGTTCGCAAACCGCAGAGGCGCCTCTGCGCGTGCGCAGGATGCGATTCGGCTCTTCTGCACATGCGCAAAGCACTATTTAGCGCTTCTGTGCATGTGCCACCAGCCAAACCCGGAAGTAACCCGTTCCGGTACTTCCGGGTTTCAGCGGGTCCGTAACCCGAAAAAACGCAGCCTGAAGCGTCTGTAACCCGAGGTATGACTGTATTCCGAAGCTTCAGCTGAAACTACTCCAGCCAGGAAAGTGGCGCTTGCCTAATTTCTCCCCTACAGCAACACCAAAACAGTCTCGCCTCAAGCATTATTTTTACCGTGCAGACAGAAGCTGAGATTATTAGCTCAAGGTGGCCTCCGTCCTCCGAAAAGCTGCTCAGATCTGCCAGAAGCATAGCCAGATGTGGTGCAGAGCAAGCTTCCCCAACCTGGTGCCCTCCAGATGATTTGGACTCCCACAAGGCTGCTGGGAGTGAAGTGTCGAAAACATCTGGAGAACATGAAGACTGGGGGAAGGCTGGTCCATGCTGGTTAGCTGTTCTCACCGCAAAGTCTCGGGCGGAGATCTCGGCTGGCTCCGCTGCCAGTGTTGTTGTTTTTTTATTGCTTTCACTGGGGAGTGGACCTGGGACTTTCTGCGTGCAAATGGTGTGTTCGAGCAGCGAGCGACGGCCCCTCCCCGAGAGACGCCTTCCGCTGTCGCTTTGCATCTTCCATGCACAGCAGGTTTCCTTCAGCGATTCCCCACCCAGCCTTCCCTGGCAAATGGCCAGCAAACTCCTATTTGCTGTTGGGATCTGTCTGTTTCAGGAGACAATGGAAGAGTGTGCCTCTGGGGTTATGGCAAACCCCCATGATACACACATACATATATACACGCATATCCACATTGTATATATGTAAAGGAAAAGGGACCCCTGACCATTAGGTCCAGTTGCGGACGACTCTGGGGTTGCGCACTCATCTCACTTTATTGTCCGAGGGAGCCGGCGTACAGCTTCCGGGTCATGTGGACAGCATGACTAAGCCGCTTCTGGAGAACCAGAGCAGCGCATGGAAACGCTGTTTACCTTCCCGCCGGAGTGGTACCTATTTATCTACTTGCACTTTGACGTGCTTTCGAACTGCTAGGTGGGCAGGAGCAGGGACCGAGCAACGGGAGCTCACCCCGTCCCGGGGATTCGAACCGCCGACCTTCTGATCGGCAAGTCCTAGGCTCTGTGGTTTAACCCACAGCGCCACCCACGTCCCTCACCCCCATATTACACATCGCATAACCCCTATTTGCTGTTGGCATCTGTCTGTCTCAGGGGACAATGGAGGAGTGTGGGGTTATGTCAAACCCCCATGATACACATAAATACATATATACACGTTTATCCTCTCTCTCTCTATATATATATACATACATACATACATACATACACACACACATACATACATATATATATATATATGTATACATATAAATGTATATATGTGTGTGTGTGTGTGTATATATATATATATATATGTATAAATAAGAGACAGACACACACACCAGGCTTCCATTGAAAGAAGAGGCCTCCTCCCCCCTTCAGAGCCCCCCTTCATTTTGCAGACAATCATTCTCCCAAAAAAAGACTCCCCACCCACGCGTGTTCTGGAAAATCCCCCCACCCCACCCACCCCCCAAATAAACCCTGGGCAAACCCCGCCCCGCCCCATTCATCCTCCCCAAAGCCACGCCCCCTCCTGGACTCGGCGCCCCTTCCCCACCCCAGCCGCATGACGTCACGCCACCTCCCTGGTCCCCCCGCCGCGTGACGTCATCTCCCTCCCGCGTGACGTCACCCGCCGCCCCGACCCCCCCCTCTCTCTCCCCCTCGCGTACCCCATGCGCATCTTGGGGAGGGCCTGGCCGCTTCCCCCGGCGGGTCCCGGCGGGCGAGGGGGCAGGCGGCCCAGCTGCAGCTGCTTCTCCAAGGCGGACATGGCGAGGGCGGCGGGGAGAGGCGAGGCGGCGGCGGCGGCGAAGGGGCAGGATCCGGCCCCCGCCCTCCCAGAAGGAGCCGCCGGCCAGCCGCTCCCAGCAGCCTCTGCGCGCCTGCGCCGGAAGGACGCCTCCCCGCGCCCCAAGGCCTGCTGGGAAATGGAGTTTCTGAATATTCCAAACGGGAGCGGCCGCGGTGCACCCTGGGAGGCGCGGTTCCGTTTTAGGGATATGAGCGAGGCGGGGCGGCGCCGTAGAGATAGTAAAGTTGTAGAGTCGCTTTTTAGTTTTCCATGATTAAAAGCTGAAATATATTTATACTTTTTCCATTACAAATGTTCATATTCCATTCAATTTACTAATACTGTCATAATCATCTCCTTCCCTTGCCCTCCCTTCCGCGGTTCTGTATATTTACCCACTGTGACTGCATATTCTAATTGCTCCATAAGTTTTATTGTCCTCCTTATTCAATCATACCTTCATATACTTTAATCCGCTCCATCCCTGCTAACGTTTCAACCTGCAAACATTTCCCACTCTCCTTTAAATACTCCACTCTTCCTGATCTCTTATTCTATAACAATAATTTATTATTGTTAATAATAATAATGTTGATATTAATATCACTATTAAAATTAATAATGATTATTTATGTAGACAAGGATTAAATGTAAGGTGTGTGTTTAGAATAGATTTATGAGAAATTTTGAAAACTTATTGATTAGAATATTTGTATGAGATTGTATGGGGAAAATACAGAATAACAGATACAATCTTGTTTAAAATGTATATAGGAAGTGCAGTGTAAGCGATGGAAGTCAATCAATGAAATTTTATTATTATTTTCGTATTGAGATATTTGTAGAATTAAGTTGGAAGAGATTCTTCCAATTTTTCTTTTTTCCCCTCTTTATTTTTTCTTCTTTCTTCGTTACTTCTTTTTCTCTCTTTTGTTCCTTTTTTCATATATATATATGTGCTTAGTTGTAATATTTTGCTTATATTTTGTAACAATTATGTTAAATAAACAATACATTTTAAAAATAAATAAAAATAAATAACACTCTTAATATTATTTAAAAATCTAAAATTGTTTTTAATTCTAATAATCATAGTAATCATAATAATTACTAATAATTACTAAATTCGTTGAATTTGCTAAATCTGAATACTCCACCCTTTTCACCCGCCGTTCCTCTTTGCTGCCATTACTCCCTCTCTCCCTTGTTCTCCATCCCTGCGCTTTTGAGAGAAGCAGAGCCGCGGCACCTCAACTGGAATGCTCCTCTACAATCTTATCTCTACGGTGCTAGCGAAGGTCCCCGCGGAGACGCCTTTCCTTGGCGGCGCCTGCAGCCCCGCAGCGCCCTCTGGAGGTCGGAGGTCGCACCGGAGGCGGCGAAGTCCCCGCCGGGCTTTCCTCCCGCCGTTGGCGCCGGTTTCCCAGAAGGCCGCGCGGCGGCGGCGGCCGTTGCTAAGCAGCGGGAAGCGGGCTCGGGGGGCCTAGTCGGGAGGATGAAGCAGAGGAAGGCCAAGGCGGCTGGCCCGGCCCGGCCGGGGTCCGGCCGCAAGAAGAAAGGTGAGGAGGGGTCTGGGGGGGCGGGGACCCCGTAAAAGGAACGGGGCGCGGCGGCCCACCCCGGATTGGTGGGTGAGGTGGGCAGGGAAGCAAACGACAACCCCTCCCCCCGGGCTCACCACATACCTTAAATTTATTATTATTATTATTATTATTATTACGACAACCCCTCCCCCCGGGCTCACCACATACCTTAAATTTATTATTATTATTATTATTAAAACGACAACCGCTCCCCCCATGCTCACAATATACCTTAAATGTATTATTATTATTATCGGGCTCACCACATGCCTTAAATTTATTATTATTATTATTATTATTATTAAAACGACAACCCCTCCCCCCGGGCTCACCACATACCTTAAATTTATTATTATTATTATTATTATTATTAAAACGACAACCGCTCCCCCCGGGCTCACCACATACCTTAAATTTATTATTATTATTATTATTATTATTATTATTAAAACGACAACCGCTCCCCCCATGCTCACCACATACCTTAAATTTATTATTATTATTATTATTATTATTAAAACGACAACCCCTCCCCCCGGGCTCACCACATACCTTAAATTTATTATTATTATTATTATTATTATTATTATTATTAAAACGACAACCGCTCCCCCCGGGCTCACCACATACCTTAAATTATTTATTATTATTATTATTATTATTATTAAAACGACAACCGCTCCCCCCGGGCTCACCACATACCTTAAATTTATTATTATTATTAAAACGACAACCGCTCCCCCCGGGCTCACCACATACCTTAAATTTATTATTATTATTATTATTATTACGACAACCCCTCCCCCCGGGCTCACCACATACCTTAAATTTATTATTATTATTATTGTTGTTGTTGTCGTTGTTGTTAT
>NC_138027.1:6895163-6963188 GCF_964106645.2 Podarcis pityusensis
CATTATTCAGCTCTCCCTGTCAGTTATACTGGTACCTTATATGCATGCCCAGAACAGCATTAGGGGCATTTTGGAAAAACCATCCTTGAGTTAAACTTTGTGATGGTGCTTATGTTTTGGAACAGGGGCAAGGATCACTTGTACTTTCAGGAGAACTCCGAGAACCTAAAAGCAGGGTTTTTTCGACCTCAGCACCACCACCTCCAAGGGCACAATGATTCTGTCAATGCAAATGATCCAAAACAACAAGGATTGTTTTCCGGTGGCTCTGATCTTGAGGCTCAAGTGAGGTCGGCTAAGGAAAGTCCCAAACCTGCCCATGTTCTTTCTTGCAACAACCCACCCACAAAAGATCTCCTTTCAGGTATGTATATAAACAGTTGGGTTTCATCTACGATGTTATCGTTTTAAAAAGTTCTGTCACGTTGCACTTTCCCCTATAGGAGTGGTCAAGGAATGGCTCGCCCATAAGTCAGTATGTACAGTTGTTATTTTAAATTCAGTGTTCACTCTTGTTCTCTTTTCCCCAGCCCTTTTGGATAGAGGCAATAGACTCCGAAACGCTATGGTAGTGTCTGCAATGACTTCGAATCCCGATCCCGATATACAGCTTTATGAATTTCAGCCTATAAAGCAGGATGTCTCCAAACTAGTTGAAAAGTGAGTTTGGAAGAGTATGTGGGAATGTTTGTGTCATGGATATAATGGCATTCAGGATGCTTAGTAAAAGCAGTATGTATCAAATCACTTTGTCAGAGTAGCTTGGGACCAACAATTCTATAGACAGAGACAAAATAGTTATGGTTCTATCCCTGACATCTGCTGGATTAGGAATATGCAAGTTGCCAACTCTATATCAGAAAAAAAACCATGAAGTGTGTACATTTACATCTCATTTCAAAGATATATGATCTAACTTTGTATGTGTGTGTATACTAAATTGATGGAAACAGTAGATTGGTCCAACAGATTGTTATTAGGGGTTTTTTGCTGCAGGAACGAAACATAGCAAAAGACTACAATCCTATATATCTCAGAAGTCCAATGGGATTTGTTACAAGTTAAATGTATATGGGTCTGCAGCCTATAGCAATAAAATTTGTTAAAATGCCTGGTGCCTAAATGATGCTAATGTTGGCACCAAGCAAACCTCATTGGTTTTGGTAATTTATCCTTGCTTAATTTCATAACCCCCCCCCCCCCCCGCTCCTAGTTCAGCCTTACCCAACCTGGTGCCCTTCGGCTAAATTGGACTACAACTTCCATCACTCCTGGCCATTCACTATGACTTCAGGGGCTGATGGGAGTTGTAGTCCAAAGCATCCAGAGTGTACCATGCCCGGGAAGTGCCTAGTTCATCTTTATTGGCATATTTTCTTATCCAGGAATCTTAAAAACCTGCACCCTGGCCTCATATCTGCCGTTGAAGAGCCTCTTCAGCCACTGCCTGATGGCTCAGAATTTGATTTACATGCTGAAAACAGAGCAATCCAGCTCTTGCTGGGCAGGTAAGATGTGAAATGTGTGGGGAATCCTCCAGCAACAAGGGTCATCACGAATACAGTAGATTCCGTCAAACACAGCTAGAGACTCGGTCTCATTTGTGTTCTGTACATGACCTAGCAGAGCGGTGCTGGATAAAAACCAGAAAGCTAGGACAGTGCTGAATTCAACGTTACTGTGTGCATTCGCATGTCTGTGTATGCAGCTAGATGTTCATATTTACCTTCTTTCCTTTCTTTCCCCACAGTTCTGGTTCTTCCCCTCTGCGCCTTTTGGATGGTACAGGCTCTCCCCTGGAATGTATCTCTCCCGGGAGTGAGGTGTACGACAGTGAGCTGAACGACCCCCACTATGACCAGAGCCTGCTGGAAAACTTGTTCTACACGGCTCGAGTAAGCGCCAGAGGCGTGTAGGTGGTTTGGGCATGTTATTGTGACTAAGCTTTCCATGAACCAAGCCAGTCTTACCACAGTCAGCTTCTTGGCTAGAAAACATTATTTGTACATAGTCTCTTATCCTGTGTTTGAAGGAGGGGGCCTTGCTCAGTGGTAGAACCCATGCTTTGCCTGTGCAAGGTTCCAGATTCAACCTCTGTCATCTCTAGTTAAAAGAGTCTCAAGAGGGGCTGTGAAATACTTTTCTGCCTGAGATACTGGAAGGCTGCTGTCTGTACTGGGCTAGAATGAACTAGGCAACAAAAAAAAAAATTAAAAAAAAATGAATGGGCAATGTGTGTGCGTCCTATGGAGCGAATGCAGGCTTTCACTGAAGCCTGGAGAGCGAGAGGGGTCGGTGCGCAGCGACCCCTCTCGCTCTCCAGGCTTCAGGCAGCTATCCGCAAGCCTTCGGAGCGCTCCGAAGGCTTGCGGATAGCAGCCTGAAGCCCGGCGAGCGCTGCGCCAATTCCGCAGCGCTCGCCGGGCTTCAGGCAGCCATCCACAAGCCTTCTGAGCGCGGCGGGAGTTGCCGCCGGGCTCCAAAGGCTTGTGGATAGCTGCCTGTTCTGGGGGCTGGGGTGGGGGAAGCTCAGGCTTCCCAGTCCCGCAAGCTCCGGGAGCGGCGGCGAGGTTGCGCGCAATCTTGCCACCGCTCCTGGACCTGTTCTGGGGGCTGGGGTCGGGGGAAGCTCGGGTTTCCCCCGTCCCTAGCCCCGCAAGCTCCGGGAGTGGCGGCGAGGTTGCGTGCAATCTTACCACCGCTCCTGGACCAGGGGGGGGGGAATTCCCCCCCCGCCTAAAAACTAGGTGTGCCCTATGGTCCCATGCACCCTATGGAGCGAAAAATACGGTATAGTCTAAACATGGGGGGGGGGCAACAGATTGGGGAAGGCTGGCTTATGTTCTTCCTCTCTGCCTCTCCTTTCATTCCGTCTTACCTCTCTTGCGCTGGGCATCGTCCAAAAGACGAGAGCTGCAGAAAGACAAAAACGTTTGTTTTAGGTGTGCAAAAGACTTAAGTGAAGTTTAAAACACTAGCCCTCTCCTAGGCCAATCAGATTTATGTGGTGCCCCCCCCCCCCAGAAGATTAGCACAGCTCGTCCACAGAGTGTTCTCCTGAGAAAATAATGTGTGGTACTCACCATGAAGATTCTTTTAGTGTGAGGCATCTGTATCACACCCTTGGCAGCTAGAGGCATCCCACATAAAAAAAGTATTCATGTAGGAACACATCAGATATGCCACACCTCTCATTTGTGCCGGGACTTGCTGGAGGAGTAGATGAAGACCAGAGGTTCTGCCTCTGCCCCTTTAACTTCACACCTTTCCAGATGCTCCTCATATCTCTCTGTCTAGCTTGGCCACAAAATAGAATTTGAGTAGAGATTAAAAAAACTTGCAGTGTTTGGAAAAGGTTACCATCTTTTAAAAAAATAATAATTCTATGGTTCCTTTTATTAATCCAGCAACGTGCCTACTAAAACAGATCATGTATTTCAGCAACTGAGTTTGAATTCTATACTGTAATTACATTTTTTTATTTAAATGTTTTTTTATTAATTTTCCATTTTTGAAAATATCACATCATATCACCTTTTACAAAGTTTTAGCTCTGCCGAGCTTTTGACTTCCCTCCGTTCCATCATCTGGTTTTTATAAGTGGTTACCATCTTTAATCTCAAGATAAGGAGAACTTCCTTTTGGTAACTGAATCGTTAATTCCTGAGTGTTCTGTGACTGTTAAATGTTTTTTGCTTTTCTCGATCTTTCCCTTAGAAGTCCGACAGCAGCTTAAGTGACTTCCTCAGTGACGAGGAAGATGCTGTTGCTTCCGGAAAACTAAACAAGTCGCAGAACAGCAAGTGTCGGAGATCAAAAAAGGCTTCAGAGTCTATCCCCTTGGGTCAGAAAGGGACTCGAGAGACAAAACCCAGGTAAACCAGTTGTTGTGGGCTCCATTACACATGACTCAAGCAGCTCAGAACTGTGATACCTTAAGGACCGCTTCTCTCCATATGAACCGACAAGAACTCTGCGATCACCATCCGAGGGCCTATTTTGTGTGCCCCCCCCCCAAGGGAGATCTGAAGAGCGGCAGCACAAGAACAGGCCTTTTCTGCAGTGGCTCCCCATTTGTGAAATGCTTCGCCAAGGAGGCTTGCCTGCCACCATTGTTACACATCTTTAAGCACCAGGCAAAAACTTTGCTTTGCAACTAGGCCGTGGGCCTTTAACTATCTCTGGCCTTTTTGAAGTGGGTGGGGTGTTTTAAATGTATTTCTTTTTCCTTGTGTTTCTAATGCACCTATGGGGTGGGGTAGAATTTTCCAATCTTTTTGAGTCCACGGCTCCCTTGACCAACTGCGTTCTTTCTCCGGCACCCCTGTGGGGCTCAGGAGCCCAGTTGTGTCACCCCTTGCCTGCAGAGCTGGCAGCCCCTCACCCCTTTTCTAGCACCCTCCCTTGCGGAGTGTTCCCTCAGCCTCCTCTCCTCTCCCCTCTCCTTGGGAGTCCTCCGGGCAGCTTCTGCTGCCGGCATCCCTGGTCTCTGAGCTCACACACACACGCACACACATTGCCCCAAAGAGAGGTGCCTCCTCACGCTGCCCCTCAGGAGCCTAGGACTTGTCAGTCTGTTCCCAACAGCAAGGGCTGGCAGGCTGACTGGCTGGGTTCCCTTGCCGGCTTGCTTGCTCTGAGGTCTCCTCAGATCCTGGCAGCCAGCACACCCTGACCAGCCCCAGAGGCACCATTTGCCTGGGGAGCTTGAAGCCAGGGCTGCTGCAACAAACTGCTTTGCAAGCCTTTGGGAGACAGAGATGTGAGAGGGCATCCAAGGAGGGAGGGAAGGAAAGAGGGACAGAGGTCAGTGTTGCCCATGATACCCCTGACCATAATTCAAGGCACCCCAGGGTGCCACGGCACACTGGTTGAAAACTACTGAGGGGGGGAATTGTCCACCTGTTTGGTTGATTGTTGTTTTTTAATACTTTTATTTTGCTTTAGACAAATACAGTGGTACCTCGGGTTACATACGCTTCAGGTTACATACGCTTTAGGTTACAGACTCCGCTAACCCAGAAATAGTACCTCGGGTTAAGAACTTTGATTAAGGATGAGAACATCCAGCAGCAGCAGGAGGCCCCATTAGCTAAAGTGGTGCTTCAGGTTAAGAACAGTTTCAGGTTAAGAACGGACCTCCAGAATGAATCAAGTACTTAACCCGAGGTACCACTGTACAGAGAAATATAAACAACCAAAATTACAAAAAAAAAATCCTTCATAATAATAATAATGAAAAAAGCTAAAAAAACTACAAAAAAAAATCTAAGTGCATGGCTTAGAACTTAAGCTATTATGGGAAAGAAAAAGGAGAGGAGGAGGAGGAGGAAAGAAAAAAAAGGAAAAGAAAAAAGAGGAAGATGAGCCAAAACACAAGAAGGCTCATCTATTGTATGCTTCCGTCAAGGTCACAACAGATCATTATTCTTATCAATTCCCTCTATCTGCTGTTTGGTTGGTTTTAAGTCCCTTTGGGTTGCCCTGGGCAAGAAAAATCACTGACAAATTTAATAAATAATAATAATGGCATCACAACTCCTGATTTCCTCTGAATATCAATTCAGTTCAGGTGTCTTTCCCTACACAGAATTGGGGCATTTGTATCAAATGTGTGAGCATGCAAATTCATGGAGGATCAGACGATTAGTGGCTGCTCACAACAATGGCTAGGTACTATCTCCACTGTTGGAGACAGTACGTAACTGAATGCCAGCTGCTGAGAATCACAGCTTCATAGGGTGCTATTGCACTCTGGTACTGCTTGCATGCCTCTTGTGAGTTGGCCACTTTGAAAACAGAGTGCTGGACTAGTTAGGCCACTGGTCTGATCCAGCGCAGGCTCCTCTTAGGTTCTTATGTGCAAGAGATGTAATAGAACAACTCCTTGGAGCACCTTTCTCTTTCCTTTTTATGAGGAAGGTAATCTTAGCCTGCTCGTTCGTGTTCCCCTTTTCAGCCATTCTCCCGCTGGGCCGCTTCCTCTTCATGAGGCTTCCATGGAATCTACAGAGGAAACACGAGCTGTCAACTTGAGCCTTGACAGACTGGCAGTGCTGGGCCGGGTCCGATTAGCTAGAGCAGTCGTGGAGAGCCTAAAGGTGCCCCCTGAAAACATCACTCCAGGCAAAAAACGATCAACTGGAAAGCCGCCCAGGCCAGCGTTGGCCAAAAAGAGGTAATAATTCTTCCTTCTCACTTAGGGGCGAGGCCTGTAAGCTCATTGACTTGATCCAATCTCAGCAGGAATCATTAGAATCGTTCATTTTATCACAAGAGCAAAGATTTGGGGATGATGTAAAATCCCTGTTGATACCAAGTCAAATCCATTGGCCCATTTAGTTCTGTGCTGCCTCCACTAACTGGCAAATGGCTCTCCCAAGATTTCAGAAAAGGGTGTTTCCGTGCATTTCATGGGGATCCCAGAGGTTGAATCCAGGACTTCCTCCATTCAAAGCTTGAGCTCAGTGACTTGTGTTGATGCCCTTTCCACTTTGGCCCATTATATTAAAAACAGTTGGTTGATTCACCCAATACGCTTTCTGTTTCTCCCATCCACAGGACATTCTTTGTCGAGTTTCACTTTCCAGTGGGAGCTTCAAAGATTGGAGCAGGGCAGGCCGCCATAACGACAGAAATAGTTCGGATAGCGTCAAGTAAAATCTCGGGGGAAGGTAAGCCTTGCCTGGGGGAAAGGGGCCTTTTCTCCCATGGATGGGGCAGCTGACTGCATGGCGTCATGCCCAACACCACTTTCTGGTCCTGTCCTTTTAGGTGTAGCATCCATTTTGTCCTCTGCCACACTGCATCCTGCACTTCCTCAAAATTCCAAATGTCCTCATTGACCCCAAAAGGCTGGCAGCCCCTACTATAGGTGGAGAAAGGTGGTGGGATTGGATCTTTCTGATAAGGAAAAGTAAGCTGATCAGCTCCCCCCCCCCCCCGCAAAAAAAAAAAAAAAAAAAATAGAGGCCAAGAACTTTATAAGACAACTAGAAAATGAAGAGTGGCAGTCTAGTTAACCGGAATAGGATTTGTTGTTGTTGTTGTTGTTGTTTAGTCGTTTAGTCGTGTCCGACTCTTCGTGACCCCATGGACCAGAGCACACCAGGCACTCCTTTCTTCCACTGCCTCCCGCAGTTCGGTCAATAGGATTTAGCTACTAGTACAGTGGTACCTCGGGTTAAGTACTTAATTCGTTCCGGAGGTCCGTTCTTAACCTGAAACTGTTTTTAACCTGAAGCACCACTTTAGCTAATGGGCCTCCTGCTGCCGCCGTGCCACCGGAGCACGATTTCTGTTCTCATCCTGAAGCAAAGTTTTTAACCTGAAGCACTATTTCTGGGTTAGCAGAATCTGTAACCTGAAACGTATGTAACCTGAAGCGTATGTAACCCGAGGTACCACTGTAAAGAAAGGGATCACCTTCATGGATCACTGCCTTGTCATGGCGAAGGGGCTTGAATAACTCGAAGAAGTTATGAGCTATGCCTTGCAGGGCCACCCAAGATGGACAGGTCATAGCCGAGAGTTTAGACTAAATGTGATCTGCCTGGAGAAGGAACTGGCAAACCACTCCAGCGTTTTTCCAACAAAACTCCATGGATATGAAAAAGGAGAAGCTTTGAGAAGAAAGTGAGAGTTTCCAAGGCATTCTCTGGTTCATGGGGTCACAGAGAGTCAAACACGCCTTAGACGACTAAACAACAACAACAAAAAGAAAGGGAGTGAAAGAATAGTTAGATAGTTAAGAAAAAAATATTTATTAATCAGGTTAATAAAAATGGATTTTAAATGCTGAAATCCTGGGAGACAGCCTCATAGACTTCCTTTGGAGTATATACCGTATTTTTCGTCATATAGGGCGCACCGGCCCATAGGACGCACCTCGTTTTTTGGGGGGGGGGGGAATGAATAAAAAAAATTTATTTCCCCCCCCAGCCGTGGCTGCCGCCCCAAGCCTTGCGCACACCTGCCTGAAGCACAGGCCACCCTCCGGAGGGCGCCCCGTGCTTCGGGCTGCAGGCTGCCGCCCCAAGCCTCGCGCGCCCAGCGGGACCTCCCGTGGGGCGTGCAAGGCTTGCGGACACCCGCCTGAAGCACGGGGAGCCCTCCAGAGGGCTCCCCGTGCTTCGGGCTGCAGGCTGCTGCCCGCAAGCCATGTGAGCCCGCGGGAACTCCCGCCGGGCTTGCAAGGCTTGCGGATGTCTTCCTGAAGCCTGGAGAGCGAGAGGGGTCGGTGCGCACCGATGCCTCTCGCTCTCCAGGCTTCAGCGAAAGCCTGCATTCGCCCCATAGGACGCACACACATTTCCCCTTCATTTTTGGAGGGGAAAAAGTGCGTCCTATGGGGCCAAAAATACGGTATGTATAGGATTACTCTGTAAATGCAAAAAGCCTAAATAATCTGTCAGAGAGGAGTGGGTTAGTTAAGTAGTTAGTTCTGTTCTTCTTTCATTGTGCCTTTTCCCTCAAAAGCCTCCAGACACCTTTCTTCTGCCATATCCTTGAAATTTTGACTGAACATCTTTTTCTTCCCTCTTCCATCCCATCGGGCATCCAATCCCTGTCAATTTACCTTTCCAGTGGTGAAGTTTCAACAACGGTACGTGTTCCCCGTTCACTTCAGTGGCACCATGATAACCCACTGGTGGAACTCGGACCTTGAGTTTCACGTCTACTCAAAACAAGGCACACAAAGAAAGGTATTCATTATTGTTTTTCTGGATGAAGCAGATTATCTAGACCCATTTCAAACCTACCTTTAAGCCCTGCTTATGGGACTGCTGCTTATTAAGATCTGCAGCTAAGGCTTCACTCTTTGTCCCACCAGTGTTGGATGTCTGTGTGGCAAGAGCCAACAAGGAGACCTTTTCACGGGCTCCACTGCAACCCCTCCTTTGAGAGGCATAGCTTGGCATTCCGCTGGTGGAGGAGGGCAAAAATGCTTCTTTTTCAGTTGGCTTTCAGCATATTAATTAGGTTTAAATGGATATTTTAAACCTTGTCTGCTTATAGATACCCTTTTTAGACCTGTGTGTAATTTGTGATAATTTTTTTAATAAGTTTTGTTTCGTAATTTAATTTTTTTGTTTTACTGTTAGCCACTTAGAGCACTATTTTGTCAGAAAGTCGGGATTTTAATGTTCTTAATGCCGTATTGGCCTGAAAATAAGCCTCACTCCCCCCCCCCCCCAATTCTGACCATGAAAAGTGCGGCTTATATTCGCAACCTTACGGTATGCAGCCAGGAGCGCGGGGCAAACAGCGCCAGGAGTGCGAGAAAGTGGCACCCGCCCTGTGCATCCTCTCCCCCAAGGACGGTAAGGGAGACAGCAAGGAAGGGGAAAGGCCGCCGGAAACTCACCCCCCCCCAAGTATGCAGCCAGGAGCAGCGAGGAATGGAGAGGCTTATATTTGAGTATTTTTTCCTCTCCCCCCCCCCCCCAATTTTAAATGTGTGGCTTATATTCGGGTGCGGCTTATATTCGGGCCAGTACAGTACATATATTTTCTTATTGATTACTTTTCCTTGAAGACCTTGGCAGAACCCCAGCCCCCAAACCCTACCAGAGGTTATACGACCATGAGCGCAATACAGTATAGATTATGTAATATTGAAAAGTGAAATGCGCAATATTACCCTCTCCTTCCCCATTGTGTTCTCCTGTCTTCAGCCCCTGCTGATTGGCTCAGCCGTTTTCCCGCTGCGAGACATAATTCAGTCTGAACAACTAACGGTCAGCCGTGAACTGCCTGTGAAAGAAGACGGAGGTCCAGCCCAGCTGGGGCCTTTAAAGGTATACACAACCTTTTTTTTTTTTCATAACACTTTTTTTTTATATAACTAACTGGACTTCCTCACATCTCCCTACCCTGCATTCTCTATAATAAAAATGCCAGCAAATTATTACCTTGTTTCATTTCTTATTTTATACCTCTCAGATGTTATATTTCTAAACTTCAAGTAATTTTTATCAATTAGTTGTAACTTAAATTAAACATAATATTACTTTAAGTTTCGTTCTTTTCTTACATATCACTTAATTTTCTATATCTTTCAGTCGAGTTACTGGAATCATATTTTTCTGGATCGTGCAATTTCTTAACATTCATACAATTTGTACTGTTTTTGTAGATAGTCCTTAAACTTTTTCCAATCCTCTTCCATTGTTTCTTCTCCCAAGTCTCGGATTCTGCCAGTCATTTCGGCCAGCTCCATATAATCCATCAGTTGCGTCAGCCACTCTTCCAGTGTGGGCAAATCTTGTGTCTTCCAATATTTGGCGATGAGTATTCTTGCTGCTGTAGTTGCATACATAAAAAAGGTTCTGTCCTTCTTTAACACTTTCTGGCCGACAATGCCCAAGAGGAAGGCCTCTGGTTTCTTAGTAAAGGTATATTTAAATACCTTCTTTAACTCATTATAGATCATTTCCCAGAAGGCCTTCACTCTTGGACAAGTCCACCAGAGGTGAAAGAATGTCCCTTCAGCCTCCTTACATTTCCAACATTTGTTATCAGACAGGTGATATATTTTTGCGAGCTTGACTGGGGTCATGTACCACCTATATATCATTTTCATAATATTTTCCTTCAAGGCATTACATGCCGTGAATTTCATTCCGGTGGTCCATAACCTTTCCCAGTCCTCAAACATGATGTTATACCCGATATCCTGCGCCCATTTTATCATGGCTGATTTAACAGTCTCATCCTGGGTATTCCATTTGAGCAGCAAGTTATACATTCTTGAAAGAACCTTGGTCTTTGGTTCTAACAATTCTGTTTCTAATTTCGATTTTTCCACCTGGAATCCTATCTTTTTGTCCAAATTAAAAACCTCTTTAATTTGAGCGTAATGTAACCAGTCTCGCACCTTATTCTTTAGTTTCTCCAAGCTCTGCAACCTCCAGTTATCTCCAATTTTTTCTATTATTTCCCAATATTTCGGCCAGCCGAAAGGTATACACAACCTGCTTCTATACCGTTCTACACACAGGTAGCTTGTCTTAATGCAACACTTAGGTGTCATACACTCTCATCATTGAACTATTCGGAACTGGTATTGTTCTTGTTGGGTGTTAATGGCATATCAGGATATATTCTATGCCGAGGATTTGCCTTGGCTTTTGTGCTTTAGTTAGCACTGGATGAGCCCCTGCCCTGTAGCCTTTGGGAATTGGATATTTTTTTACTGTGAAATCTTATCAGTAGCTTCCTTTTCTCTGCTCCTCTCAGTTTCATGATGAATACAGTGGTACCTCCTGTTGTGGACGGAATCTGTTCCGGAGGTCCGGTCAGATCCCGAGGTTTCTACAACCTGAGGACCACTTCTGCGCATGTGCGTGCGGCGAAACCCGGTAAATATACTTCGGGTTTGCCACGTGCGCATCCCAAAGTTTACGTAACCAGAGGGAGGAGGTACAACTGTACCGCCTGAATCTGTGAGGGCATGAATTGCCCACAGGTTTGTTGCCAAAGGAGACTAAAGAATCGGCTTGTATCGTTGCCTCTTGCTTTGGCCATGGAAATTTTTTGGGGATTCTGCTTTCTGCATTGGAGCTCATTCAGGTGTCAGGTTTACATCTGGGAAGAGAAGGACCCCACCTCATTCCCTAACAAAGACCTCCTATATTTATATCTAGAGTATTTATTATATCTAGACTAAAGCAGTCACCTAATGGTGGGAATATGTATTGAGTGGCTGTGCTGGGTACTGCTCAGTTTTTTAGGGCCACCGCCATTCCTGACCCTTTGCTTTCCAGGCCCGTTGCAGGTGATTTTTGCTCTTTTTCTTATTCACCACTGTGAGGTCTGTTGCCTGCTAATCATGCAAATGGGGTTGGAGATGAAAGTGGGGATTGGAGGGATGGTTCCTGATGTCACCAAGGTGCTAAGGCAGTGGAAAACAGAGTGATTCCCTTGGGGGCAAGCAGATTGGGGGTTGTTTCTCAGAATGTCTGCTGAAGAAGCTTTCCATATTGCAGAGGGTTCTGGGGCATCTTTCAAGGTCCACACTGGCAAGAGCTGCCTGGACTCTTACTGTACCTCTTCTAAGTGGATGGTGCAACCCAGAACAAACTTGTCTCTGCTGTTACTGATTGTCTGGGTGGTCGGTGGGGAGGGGTGTCACCACACCCCTGTCCTCCCATCAGCAGTGTTGCAATGCTTACTGAGAAGGGCAAGGTATCAGGTAGGTCAGCGCAGTGCAAGTGCAGTAGCAAGAATGACAGATTAGCTCCACTGCTGCACTTTTGCACTGTGCCAGCCTCCCCGGGGCTTTGACCCTCTCCCTCCCAGGAAGTGCAATGATGCCACCAACTGGAGCCCATTGGTGCACTGGTTCTCTTTCCTGTTGCGCGTGCGCACACACACACACACACACACACACACACTGATTTTGCTATTGAGGAAGAAGCCCTACAAAGCTTCCAATAATAATAATAATAATAATAATAATTTATTATTTATACCCCGCCCATCTGGCTATGTTTCCCCAGCCACTCTGGGTGGCTTCCAACAAAACACTAAAATACAATAACCTATTAAACATTAAAAGCTTCCCTAAACAGGGCTGCCTTCAGATGCTTGGTAGTTATTTTTCTCTTTGACATCTGGTGGGAGGGCATTCCACAGGGTGGGTGCCACTACCGAGAAGGCCCTCTGCCTGGTTCCCTGTAACTTGGCTTCTCGCAGCGAGGGAACCGCCAGAAGGCACTCAGCGCTGGACCTCAGTGTCCGGGAAGAACGATGGAGGTGGAGACATGGTTCACAGGAACAGAGTTTGAAAAGCACAGCTGCAGAAGGTTGTGCTCTCAACAGACAGCAGGTAACGCATTATTTCTAACTTTCTTGCGACAGGTGTCATTGGAACTTGCAGCTGATAATAAAGATTTCTCCAGCACCAGTGCCAAGGCAGCGAATGGGGCACCACAAGCTCCAGTTCACGCCATCAGGAGTCCTGGAGTCAAGTTTCAAGAAGCTGGCAAGAGCACCACTCCTGCTGGAAGCCCCCCAGTCTTGAAGCAAACTAATTGCCAGCTCCCAAAGAGGAACCAAGAGTCTTCACCTGCAGTATCAGAAAGGGCCAACGTTGGCGTGAGTCAGCTGCCAGTCCCCATGCCCGTCTCCCGTAACCTCCTGAACCAGCTGTGTGCATCAGAAGAAGAAGGTTTGCTGTTGCACGTACTCTTGATGGTCCCAGAAGGGAAGGTCTTTGTTCCAAAAAATGCTGGATTTCATGGCTCTTGTAACGTGTATCTAAACTGCAAGCTCTTCAGCACAGAAGAAGCCACAAGGTCTGCTGTGATATGGGGGACCACACAACCCATCTTCCAGTTTTCTCAGGCAAGCTTCAGTTTTTTAATGTACGCAGTAATCCTGGTAACATTAGTGCCTCCTCAGTGTTTAACGTCAATTCCTTAAACTTGTGAGGTCAGAGAACAAAATACAGGCCCAAAACTTTATATTATTTGCCCCCTGCTTTACAGCAGGAGGGCCAGTTTCTGTATTCTAAAGTGTTGGGTAGTTGTCAGACTGGCCAGGAGGCAGAATGTGTTTTGCTGCCCTTCATAATTATTATTATTATTATTATTATTATTATTATTATTATTTATACCCCACCCATCTGGCTAGGTTTCCCCAGCCACTCTGGGCGGCTTCCAACTGAATATTAAAAACAATACAGCATCAGACATTTAAAAACTTCCCTAAACAGGGCCGCCTTCAGTTGTCTTTTAAAAGTAAAATAGTTGTTTATTGCCTTGACATCTGTTGGGAGGGCGTTTCACAGGGCAAGCGCCACTACCAAGAAGGCCCTCTGCCTGATTCCCTGTAACCTCACTTCTCGCAGCGAGGGAACTGCCAGAAGGCCCTCGGCGCTGGACCTTAGTGTCCGGGCTGGATGATGGGGGTGGAGACACTCCTTCAGGTATACAGGTATTCATAGCTGGCTTGGCCCTATAATTAAAGCCGCCCAATTCCCAGCAGCAAAGGACGTCTCAGTCATGAGTCAGACCCCACCTGTATCCAGTTCTGGGCACTGGAGTTTAAGAAGGATATTGAGAAGCTGGAATGTGTGCAGCAGAAGGCAGCCAGGATGACAAAGTGTCTGGAAAACAAACCTTATGTGAGGGTGTTCGGGATGTTTAGCCTGGAGAAGAAAAGACTGGGAGGTGGTATGAAAGCCATCTTCAGATATCTGAAGGGCTGTCATTTGGAAGATGGAGCAAGCTTGTTCGGGTAAGATTAGAATTACAAGAAATGAGATCCTGACCAAACTGTAGGAAGAACTTTCTGACAGTAAGAGCTATTTGAAAGTGGACCAGTCTCTCTCGGGAGGCAGTGGACTCCCCTTCCTTTGAGCTTCTCAAGCAGAAGTTGGATGGCCATCTCTTGGGGATTCCCCAGCTGCGATTCCTGCATTGCAGGGGGTTGGACTGTGGCCCTCGGGTTCCCTGCCCACTTTTCAATTCTGTGATTCTCTGTGTGCTCAGGCATGCCCAGGTCACCCGCATACAGAACCCCACGAGAGACCAAATATTAAAGTGTGTGAAACACATCTTTTATGGGGCAGCCTAGAACAGGGGTAGGCAAACTGAGGCCTGGAGGCCAGATCTAGCCCAATCGCCTTCTAAATCCGGCCCGTGGATGGTCTGAGAATCAGCATGTTTTCACATGTGTGCTTTTACTTAAAATGCATCTCTGGGTTATTTGTGGGGCATAGGAATTCGTTCATTTCCCCCCCCCCAAAAAAAATATATAGTCCACCCCCAACTAGGTCTGAGGCACAGCTGAAAAAGTTTGCTGACCCCTGGCCTAGAACATCACTAAACAAATTTAACTTTTGAAACTCATTTTCTTTTCCTCACAAGGAAAACTTGTCAGCAAACATTTTACCTGCAACTTAATCAAACCTGGGTAAGCTTGCAAGGGGACTGAACCCCCCCCCCCCCCCGTTAG
Source organism: Podarcis pityusensis (assembly GCF_964106645.2). Taxonomy (NCBI): domain Eukaryota; kingdom Metazoa; phylum Chordata; class Lepidosauria; order Squamata; family Lacertidae; genus Podarcis; species Podarcis pityusensis. Next base: position 6,910,128 of record NC_138027.1, read on the forward strand.
CTGTATCGGGTCCACGGTCTTTATTTTTATATTTGCAAAGGCTGAGATGAAGGGTGTGTGTGTGTGTGTGTGTGTGTGTGTGTGTGTGTAGGCCTGCTTCTCTGATCAAAGAGTCTGATCAAATCTCTAGGTAACTCCTATTTCACTGACATCAAAACATCTGGAGAGGCTGAAGAACAATGTGATGGTCATAGAAGCCTGGAACAAGGTGTGCATTCCAGGAGGAGATGCCCTACTAGGACTGGTGAAGCTTCCACTGCATCAGTTCTACGTTTCATTCAAGTAAAAACTCATTATTTGTATTTAAAATTGTTTTTATTTTACTGTGTTGTGGCATATTTACTCAATTTTCTTCTTTCAGCGCTCAAGGAACACTGATAATGCCCCCCCCCATCAGATTAAAAAACCAAAAATCACTTCCAGGCAGTGATTTTTAATTTCCATCCCTAACTTGGGCTACATATGATATATTGCTGTGAGTTCATCCTAAAGTAAGCTAAGGGGTAGTATGCTGCCCAAAACATCCACCACCCAGTTTGCTTTGATTCATTTTTTTCTTTCATTTCTCATATATGTAATCTAAACAAAAACAGAGAAAGAGAAAAGAGTCTTTTCTTGTCTCTCACAAAAAGCCATGGACCCTCTCAGCTTTCACTGGGACCTTTCCTACCTTATCATCATCATCATCACTTTTAATTTGTATACCGCCTTTCTATCTTACAATACTCAAGGCGGTTTACAAGCTGAAGAATCAAAGAATGTACACCTTATAACAATATAATGCAGTACAAACATGTGATAATAAAACAGCTTTAAAATAAGCAATCTACATCAAATAAAGTTCAACATTCATTAGAATAGTGTAGAATAATAATATCAGCATATTAAAATTAAACAGAAACCCACTCTTAACAATTGCAACAAATAATTTCGAAACTACAATCAATAAAACAACGGCAAGCCACAGTGCATAAAATAATGCAATACAAATTGAGAAGCAGAGACTGGAGGGTGGGGCAAGGCAGGTGGAAGGAGGCCTTGCCTGATGGAGTCTCTCCCCTCACGGGTCTTCCTCCAGGTCCAGCTTCCTTATGAGGACTCCCAAGCCCAGGGGGTTGGGTCTCTCACCCTGGAAGGCCTTCCCTTCCCTGCCTCTCACTCACAGGGTCCTGCCACCAACCACCTGCCACCTTCATGTGCGAGTAATCCTTGGACTCCGGTTTCTTGCATTTCTCACCCACTTTTCCCCCTGAGGTTCCAGGGTGTGGCACATAAACTGAAAACACAATCACAGAAAGATTGAGTGGGAATTTGAGCCAAGGGGACTGAGAGTCTAGGGTCAAATGTGGCCCTGCGTTCTTCCTAGCCCCTTGGCACACTGTCAGGACACACACACTAGCAAGGCCATTGCTCCATGCCCTCCTCAAGTGCTTTTGACTGGCTTGGCTGCCCTTGAACTGTCATTCAATTTGCTTTGACAAATGATGGAGGGAATTCCAGCGGTGAGTAAAATTCATCTGGCTGGAACGTGCCCTACCATACAAAAAGAAATAATAACTTCCTCCAACCACTCTTGCCTTCCACCTCTCCTGTATGACATGCAGCCACCCTTGGAAAGGTTGCCCATCAGAAAATACGACCCTAAAGCTGGAAAAGTTCCCCCTGTCCCCAGACTTACGCTCGCCCCAGGTATCCAGCACAATTCAGATGAGTGATGAGGCCTTGAAGGCTCACAGATCAGATTAAGTATGCAGCTTGCTTAAGCAGAGAGTCTAGGAACTGCAGCATGAACTACAGAATATACAGTGGTACCTTGGGTTACATACGCTTCAGGTTACAGACTCCGCTAACCCAGAAATAGTACCTTGGGTTAAGAACTTTGCTTCAGGATGAGAACAGAAATCGTGCTCCGGCGGCAGGAGGCCCCATTAGCTAAAGTGGTGCTTCAGGTTAAGAACAGTTTCAGGTTAAGAACAGACCTCCGGAACGAATTAAGTACCGTGTTTTTTGCTCTATAAGACTCACTTTTTGCCTCCTAAAAAGTAAGGGGAAATGTGTGTGCGTCTTATGGAGCGAATGCAGGCTGTGCAGCTATCCCAGAAGCCAGAACAGCAAGAGGGATCACTGCTTTCTCTGCGCAGCGATCCCTCTTGCTGTTCTGGCTTCTGGGATTCAGAATAGTTTTTTTCTTGTTTTCCTCCTCCAAAAACTAGGTGCGTCTTGTGGTCTGGTGCGTCTTATAGAGCGAAAAATGCGGTACTTAACCCGAGGTACCACTGTAATCTCACATGTCAAATTCATAGAAGCCCAGCTTTCCTGCATTTTAAAATGCCTAGCCTCCATGAAAAAGTTGCCGGTCTCTGCTAAAGGCGAAGGTGGCAAGGAGATTCACTGGTAGGGAAATTGGACTCTTCTGCATGTTTTAGCTAGTTAAGTCACCACTTCATGCGTCAACAGGAATCGCTACGCAGTTTACATAGCATGACTGTCTCCCTCCCTCCCTTCCCAGGGACCCCAAGATATCCAGCCTGCTGCTTCAGGCTCAGTATCCGGTGCTGGCTGTAGATGGCTCCATGCCCGTGGTGGACGTCTTCACCGGCAGCAAAAAGGGGAGCCTGAAGGTCATTCTGGCCATGGGCTCCGCGGAGCAGATCGTGGCACTGCAGAGGCTCAAGAACGAGGAAGGAATGGCACCTCCTGTGGCAATGCGCCCTCCACATGCTCTGGACTCTCTTGCCATGCCTCTTCCAAAGGTATTTCCATCAAACATATCTTTGTGTTTGCTGAGGCTGCCCCCAAAATTAGCACTTTTTCCGCCTAGAGCAGGCATAGGCAAACTCGGCCCTCCAGATGTTTTGGGACTACAACTCCCATCATCCCTGACCACTGGTCCTGTTAGCTAGGGATGATGGGAGTTGTAGTCCCAAAACATCTGGAGGGCCAAGTTTGCCTGTGCCTGGCCTAGAGACCCACCAGAGACCGCACCTGGCTGTGTCTCCAAGAGCTTTTTTCTTGGGGTGGAGTTGATGGGGAAGGAGTGTAGAACATTTAAAGTGTGTGTGTGTGGTGTGTGTTATGTTTATATGTCAGTGACTGTCTTACAGGTGTGGCAAACCTGCGGTATACCTGTGAGATCACTATACCAAATATACACCCACTCAACCACTTTAGTTTGCAGAACTGAGGTTGTTGCAAGTGCCACACAAAATCACCCCACATTTGTGAGCAATCAGTCTTTTAGTGCAATAGCATCTACTCTCTGGAACTCCCTGCCTCAGGGAATAAGTCAGGTACCTTTGCGGTACCTCTCTTGGGCACGTTTTGAACCTTTGTGTTCAGACAATCCTACCCAGATGTTTAGAAAACTGAAGCGAGCTTTAATGGTTTCAAATATTGTTGTTTGTTCTTTTCATTACCTTCTTTTTGTAAGCCACTTTGAGGTTTTGTTTTGCTTTCACAGTCAGCTGGTGTATAATTTTTATGAAATAAATAATGATGGTGGGTTATTACCCCAACCCTAATCTGCGGGTTGCCATCTGATTGTATTTTATTCTAATCCTGATCTGATTTTAGGATGTATTTTAATTGATTGCCTGATCTTATGTTGGTTTATACATTTGATGTTAGCTGCTCTCAGCCCAGTTTTGGCCGGGGAGGGCGGGGTATAAATTATTATTATTATTATTATTATTATTATTATTACCTGCCCAGAACATGCTGAGATTGGGCATTTTGTTCACCAGAGATGGGGACTCTCCCCCCACAGGGATTCCCCTCTTTCACAGGGATTCCATTTTGTCTATTATTTAGCAGTCAGGCAGAGAAAAGGAAGGGATGATGGAGCACACTTTTGAGATCCACATTGAGAGCGTCAGAGGGCTCACTCCCCTCCAGTCCACAGTCTGGGGAGAGGCTGACTGTTACGTGCAATACTACTTTCCCGTTCAGAAGTCGGAGTCTGACGTACTGCATGGGACAGAGTTCTGTGAGAATGGTAAGTGCTGTTTGTCGATCATGATATTCTGGGTGCTCTTCCCAACTTCTGAACCGAACTGGCTAGAGTGCCATGGTGATGGACAAATACGTATTTGAGCTTCCAAAATGAAACAAGGCTGCTCATCTATAATAGGACCAGCAGTGGCTTGCTTGCCAGGGCTTTGCTCTCACTGATGGTGACTGGTTTTACACTCAGGGCACCTGCCTCCTCTCCTGTTTGGAGGGTAATTGGACAGGATTGGAGCATGGAACCTCTTCCTGGCTAGCTTGCACATGAGAATGTTGCCAGAAAACTGAGTTATCGCCTGCTGGCCTCCCCAGGGTGCAGAGCTCCCACATCCGATATACTGTATGTTCTGCTGCTCTACCCCTTCAGCTGAATGTAGAAAGTAAGTGGCCAAGAGACAGGAAGTGACAGCTGCAAGGATCCCAACCTGCTGAACGTCATTGTCAGCTCGAGTCAACGTGATGGATGAGCAAGGGCCCACAAACATGCCAGGCTGAGCTTAGAAACTGGCAACTGGGAGTGGCCGCTGAGACCACATAACACCGGTCTTGAAAGACCTACACTGGCTCCCAGTACGTTTCCGATCACAATTCAAAGTATTGGTGCTGACCTTTAAAGCCCTAAATGTCCTCCGCTCAGTAGACCTGAAGGAGCGTCTCCACCCGCATCATTCTGCCCGGACACTGAGGTCCAGCTCCGAGGGCCTTCTGGCGGTTCCCTCGCTGCAAGAAGCCAAGTTACGGGGAACCAGGCAGAGGGCCTTCTTGGTAGTGGCACCCGCCCTGTGGAACGCCCTCCCACCAGATGTCAAGGAAATAAACAACTATCTGACTTTTAGAAGACATCTGAAAGCAGCCCTGTTTAGGGAAGCTTTTAATGTTTAATGCTGTATTGTGTTTTTAATATTCCATTGGAAGCTGCCCAGAGTGGCTGGAGAAACCCAGCCAGATGGGCGGGATATAAATAATAAATTTTTATCATTATTATTATTTATTAGACACGGGTGGCACTGTGGTCCAAACCACAGAGCCTAGGGCTTGCCGATCAGAAGGTCAGCGGTTCGAATCCCCGCAACGGGGTGAGCTCCTGTTGCTCGGTCCCAGCTCCTGCCAACCTAGCAGTTCGAAAGCACGTCAAAGTGCAAGTAGATAAATAGGTACCGCTCCGGCGGGAAGGTAAACGGCGTTTCCATGCGCTGCTCTGGTTTGCCAGGAGCGGCTTAGTCCTGCTGGCCACATGACCAGCTCTATGCCAGCTCCCTCGGCCAGTAAAGCGAGATGAGCGCCGCAACCCTAGAGTCGTCCGCAACTGGACCTAATGGTCAGGGGTCCCCTTTATCTTTACTTTATTATTATTATTATTATTATTATTATTATTATTCTTGAAACAAGCTAGAACCCAATATCAATGCCCAAAGACAGGCCTAACGTGAATGACGGCTGTAGGAGCAGCCTTGGGTCCTCTTGGCTAATGAGTGGGCTTGGGTCAGTGTTGGGTGGCACATGGGTCCTTGTCCCTTGCATCACAGGTCTTTTCTGGCTTTGCTTTACCTCCTCAGGCCTTGTGTTAAAGCCTTTCCGCTCAACAACCACCTTGTGCGTCCCTGACCCCAACTTTGGCGACGAGCGTCATCACTCCTTGATGGTCCCTGCTGATGTCCCTGTCCAAAGGCTGCTGCTCAGCTCTTTCTCTGCCCAGGGCTTAGGAGGAGGAGGAGGAGGGATCCAGTTTGAAATCTGGTGCAGGTATTTCTTCTGGTGTCCCTCGCCATCCCTGCAATGCCCCTTCTTAGCAGCACTCGCAGCCAAGGCAAACACCTACCTCTCCTTTCTGCTGGCATCAAGCCGTGGTTAGGCCTTGACCCAGTAGACCTAAAGGAGCATCTCCACCTCCATTGTTCTGCCTGGACACTGAGGTCCAGCGCTGAGGGCCTTCTGGCGGTTCCTTTGCTGTGAGAAGTCAAGTTACGGGGAATCAGGCAGAGGGCCTTCTCGGTAGTGGCGCCCGCCCTGTGGAATGCCCTCCCACCAGATGTCAAAGAGAACAACAACTACCAAACTTTTAGAAGACATCTGAAGGCAGCCCTCTTTAGGGAAGCTTTTAATGTTTAATAGGTTATTGTATTTTAGTGTTTTGTTGGAAGCCGCCCGGAATTGCTGGGGAAACCCAGCCAGATAGGCGGGGTATAAATAATTTATTATTATTATTATTATTATTATTATTATTATTATTATTATAGGATGTCCATGTGAAGGATCCTCCTCAAAGCGGGGCACAGAAAGTCCTACAAAAATGAGTCCTCTGTACTTGAGCTCTTCACTCTCTAAATTATCCCTTTCAGACTCATTTCTTTGACCCTGTAACAAAACCTTAAGAGTTTGCATGCAACTGGGCCAGGTGATGAGAGAGGCCCTTTCCCCCTGAGACCCTGGAGAGCGGCTGCCAGTCAGACCAGGCAGCCTTGCTTTAGATGGACAAGGAGTATGACCTGGCATAAGCCAGCTTCCTATGACTGGGGCTGTCAGGATACAGTACATGGCTGCATTTGGCTTGGTGGGCCACATGATGCTGGCCTAGCAGGCTCCTCTTTGCATTCAAAAGGGTTTACCCCTAACGTTTACTTCTCTTCTTGTAGGTATTACTACCCCAACGTCCGAGACCAGATGGTAGCCAGGGGGACCTTGCCGCTGTCCCGCCTGTGTGCCATGGTGACCATGCAGTACCGAGAGGACGTGGGCATCCAGACCTTCAGTCTACCCTTAATCCCAAGGACTGAGAGTACAGGGGAACCCCATCCCCATTCCTCAGGTAACAGAAGACATTGGCCCAGAGCAAGTCTGGAGTTTGGTCAGGTTTTACTGTACCAGAGTGTAAGGCATAATTTTTCAGGACTTTAAATAAATTTTACCTTCCTGGTGGTGGTGGTGGTGGTGGTGGTGGTGATTTATTTATTTATTTATTTATTTATACCCCGTCCATCTGGCTGGGTTTCCCCAGCCACTCTGGGCGGCTTCCAACAAAACACTAAAATACAATAACCTGTACTGGAGGGCTCAGTCCCATTTTACAGGTGAAAAGCAGGGCAGAACTTCATATATTAGCAGACAGGTTTGCAGATTAACAGTAAAACAGGGGTGGGGTGTGTATGTATGTGTAAGGTAGATCAAGTGGAGGCAGGAAGGCTTCGTTTTTCTCTCGACCTCCAGTTTTTTCTCACAGCTAAGCTAATTTTGGTCTTATCTGGGGAAGGGGGGAAACAGGCCCAGGGTAGAGGGGTTGAGAGAATTGGTGCAAGAAGGACCAATTGGTTATACAGCCTCTCCTGAAATCCTCCCCACCACCACCACACACACATTGGAATTAGAAGGCAAACATGGTATTGGGGAACCTTGTGTTTGCCTTATAATGTCAGGTCCCACCCTGAGGCTAAGAAAGAGCATCTTGCATTCTGTCCGCCATATTCTGTTTCTACCTTCCTTAAAGGTAAAGGTACCCCTGACCATTAGGTCCAGTCACAGACGACTCTGGGGTTTCGGCGCTCATCTCACTTTACTGGCCGAGGGAACCGGCGTACAGCTTCTGGGTCATGTGGCCAGCATGACTAAGCCACTTCTGGCGAACCAGAGTAGCGCACGGAAACGCCGTTTACATTCCCGCTGGAGCGGTACCTATTTATCTACTTGCACATGACGTGCTTTCAAACTGCTAGCTTGGCAGGAGCTAGGACCAAACAACGGGAGCTCACCCCGTCGCTGGGATTCGAACCGCCAACCTTCTGATCGGCAAACTCTAGGCTCTGTGGTTTAGACCACAGCGCCACCTGTGTCCCCTTTCTACCTTCCTTAGATTCCTCCAAGTATTAACCTTCATGTGGTTGACGAGAAGGACCGGAGCGTCTGTTTTCAGGAAGATCTTCAGCTGTGACTTCTTGTCACATCAGCCACGTGCAGACCTTGCCCGCAGTTTCAGCAACGGAAAGCTTAAATATGTATTTCTTTCTCCTCCCCTTTCCCTCAGGTTTTCTTGATGTGAGCGTAAAATACAGGCGCTCCCTGAAAGCGACGGAAGGCATCCTGGCAGCTCAAGCAGTTTCTATTTCTGTTCAGATACACTTTGCAGCTGGTTTGCAGGCAGCAGCCAGGTAAGTGCATAGCCACAAGAGAGTGTTGAGTGCTTCTGCCAGTCAGAGCCGACTACCCTAGGCTAGATGGTCCAGATAGTTTGAATAAGGGCAGCCATCCTGCTTTCCTGCCCTTATTAAATACGGCAACGCACAATCAACACATACCCATGTGCTCCCCTGTCTAATTTTTTTGTAATCGCTCCTTATATGCGTCTCTGGGATATTTTCTTCTCTTTGCTAAGAGCTGTGGCAGAAAAGAACCCTTCGCTCCAATGCAGTGCAGAAGTTGGAGTGAACGTGTACGTCTCCGTGCACCTGCCCTTCCTCCCCGAATCTGAGAGGCGCAACACCCGAGCCGTGGCTCGCACTTTCTGCCCAGAATTCGAGCACCACACAGAGTTCCCGTGCAACCTCGTGGTCCAGAGAAGCAGTGGAGAAGCCTGTTCCCTGGGGGAGCTGTTGCAGATTTCGGAGATAGTCTTTTCCGTCTTTCACAAGAGCCTGAACTCAGGTATGTAAAATACACGCGGGCAGCCCATACTTTTGCTGTGCCGGTGACAGAACCTGCATCACGCCATCACTCTGAGCTGGGTGGGCAAGGGGAGTGGACCCAGCAAGCTACCAATGAAGGATCACTTAGGTTGCAAACCCACCCAGCACTCCCACCTGCTCTTTTGCACAGCATCCATCAACTTCCATCAAATTTGTGCAAGAGACATTTCCAGCACTGGCACAGCAAGGGCTTAGATGGTGCTCTGGCAGCAAGCACCAGCTCTTTCTAGCCATCCAGCTGCTATATTCTACTGTATTTTTAAAGTACAACACATTGGCTTTAAACCGTCAGCAGCTGGCAGCCTTTGGGACTGGTCCAGTGATTGCCTTCAAGCTTATAGCCAGCAAACAGTCCATTTACTGGGGCCCCTCAATTTCTATTACAAAGGGATCAATATGTGCTTCATTTCCTGGATTTGTATGTAGCTTTCCTAGACTAAATCATTTGAGCTCCTTGCTTTCATGCTTTTGAGTTTGTGTTCTGATGAAACAGAGGCCATGATGGTTGTGGTGGTGATGGCATTATTATTATTATTACTATTAATATTAGTTTTATTTATATGCCACCCATCTAGCTAGGTTGCCAGTTATTCTTTGTACACCAAGAATGAGGAAGCAGTGGTAGATTAGCACCCAATGACAGAACAAGGAATTACCCTTCATAGAATGAACAACCACTGATCATAGAGAATTGCCCCACAGTTAATTGCGGCAAACATGCCCAGTTCCAAGGGATAACAACTGAAATCATTTCACATAAATAAGCAACTATGTCAGGTAAAGGCAAAAGATAAAGGACCCCTGGACGTTTAAGTCCAGTCAAAGGCGACTATGGGGTTGCGGTGCTCATCTCACTTCAGGCCAAGGGAGCTGGCGTTTGTCCACAGACAGCTTTTTGGATCATGTGGCCAGCAGGACTAAACCCCTTCCAGTGCTGTGGAACACCAGAACACACGGAAACACCGTTTACCTTTCCGCTGCAGTGGTACCTATTTATCTACTTGCACTGTGCTAGGTTGGCAGAAGCTGGGACAGAGCAATGGGAGCTCACCCCATCGCATGAATTTGAACCGCCGACCACAGTGGTTTAGACCACAGCGCCACCTGTGTCCCTAAGCAACTATGTATGCAGGAGAGGAAAGACAGGAAACCACATGAAAGAGGATTCAAAGAACTCCCAGCTGTAGGAAGGACAATTTTTGCCCACACAGATCCTGTCTGATAGATCCATCCCAAAATAAGTCAATTGCCAGTAGCGCGAGGATTGCTTTTCCCTTGCACCTTTTCTACACTCGACCGTTTTGAGTACATTCTGGATGGATGAACCATGATTTTTTATTACAGATAGGTAGCCGTGTTGGTCTGCCATAGTCAAAATAAAAAAATCCTTCCAGTAGCACCTTTAAGACCAACTAAGTTAGTTCTTGGTATGAGCTTTCGTGTGCAAGCACACTTCTTCAGATACACTGAAACAGAAGTTGCCAGATCCTTCTATATAGTGAGAAGGTGGGGAGGGGTATTACTCAGAAGGGTGGTGGGAATGGGAGATAGGCAGATAGCTGGGATGAGCCTGCTGATGACTCTTAACGACTGTAATGGGTCTTACAGGAAAAGGCAAGGGGTGAGAAGGTGAGAAATGGCTTAGTCATGTATAATGGGATAAGAATCCAATGTCTTTGTTCAAACCAGGTTTCTCCATGGTTTTAAGTTTGGTAATGAGTTGCAATTCAGCAGCTTCTCTTTCCAGTCTATTTCTGAAATTCCTTTGTAGTAAAACAGCTACTTTGAGATCTTGTATAGAATGTCCTGGGAGATTAAAGTGTTCTCCTACTGGTTTCTCTGTTTTGTGATTCTTGATGTCAGATTTATGTCCATTTATTCTTTGGCGTAAGGTTTGGCCTGTTTGTCCAATATAGAGAGCTGAAGGACACTGTTGGCATTTGATGCCATACACAATGTTAGATGATGAGCAATTGAATAGTCCCGAGATGGTATGTGTGATGTTGTTGGGGCCAGTAATGGTGTTGTCCGGGTGTATGTGGCAGCAAAGTTGGCATCTGGGTTTATTGCAGGCTCTGGTGCCAGTGTCCGTGTTAAGTCTGGTTGTAGTATTATTGTGGGTTAGGAGTTGTTTAAGATTGGGTGGCTGTCTGTAGGCAATGAAAGGTCTTCCTCCCAGAGCTTGAGAAAGAGAACTGTCATTGTCCAGGAGAGGTTGTAGATCTCTGATGATGCGTTGTACTGTTTTAACTTGGGAGCTGTATGTGATGACTAGAGGTGTTCTGTTATTTTCTTTTTTGGGTCTGTCTTGCAGCAAGTTCTCTCTGGGTATAAGTCTGGCTCTGTTGATCTGTTGTCTAACTTCATCTGCTGGGTATTTTAGTTCTGAAAAGGTTTGCTGTAGATCTCTTAGGTGAGAGTCTCTGTCTGTAGAATTGGAACAGATGCGGCTGTAACGTAGTGCCTGGCTATATACAATGGACTGTTTGGTATGTTTGGGATGGTAGCTAGAGGCATGTAGATATGTTTGTCGGTCAGTTGGTTTACGGTATAAGGTGGTGTCCATGCGCCCATCCTGTATTTTTATAGTAGTGTCCAAAAAATGTATTTCTTGCATAGATTGATTCATTGTAAGGTTGATTGTGGGGTGAAAATCATTAAATTTCTGGTGAAAGGTGTTCAGGGTCTGTTGACCATGTGTCCAGATGATAAAAATATCATGATTTTTTATTTATTTCATATTTATGCTATGTCCTTCATTTTGATCTTACAGCACCATATGGAACAAAAACCCAGGCTTCGAGGGATTACCTCCTGGGAACTGCCAAGATTCCAACCAGAGACCTGTTGAACAGAAGATCAGGTAAAGATACCTGTGTTACCCTTGGTGTACGTAACAGAGTCGCTTTTTGATAGGGAGGTGCTCAGTAAATGAAAATGTTCTGCTCCCCCACGCCCACTTTCCATTGAAAAGTGATAATGACACTCTTTTCCTGTGTTCTCTGTGAAAGGTATTCGAGGCTGGTTCCCAATAACTCTGCCGGAGGATCTGGTGCCCTCTCATTGTGCAAACATCCTGCAAACCATAGTTGGAGGCCTGGAGCTTTCTGTCACCTTTGCCCATCCTGGGGACCGGCAGCGTGTCCTGGATGCGGCTAAACTTTTAGGCTGGAATTTGAAGGAAGCCAGCGCTGAGCGCCTGCAGGACGACAGTGAGGGCGAATGCCAGCCTACTTCAAACACTGCAGCCGTGGCCATTTCCATCCCTCGGCTGTGGCTACCAGTGCAGTGTGTGCTACTTGCAGGAGAGACGCACTTAAACAAAAGCGTCCATTGCTACCTCCGCTATAAGCTGTATGACCAAGAAGCCACGTGGACGTCTCTTAGGAGGCCCAAATTAGCCGAAGACCAGAAGCACGTGACCGTGAGCTTCAAGAAAAGCAAAGAAATGGATCTGCCGTTGAGCCAAGCCTTACTGTGGTACTTCAAGGAGGAGAGGCTGGAGGTCCAGGCGTGGCGAGCCTATGGGAACGAGAGCAACACTGAGAGGCCGCTGGATACCGATCGACTGATTGGGTCGGCCTACGTGGACCTTGCTGCGCTCAGGGAGAGCTCAAGGGGGAAAAGGACAGTTAGTGGTATGTTCACTAGCAGCTTAAAAAACGTTGGGCAGATTTGGGGCTCAATTCATCAATTGCCATCCAAGCCGTAGTCTTTGCATTCTCTTTTTTAACCCCATCACCAAGCAATGATTGTAACAGCCGTGCCCCTATTGGCATATTTATGCGACACCCACTTACCATATGGAGTTTGCTACCAACAGGCGTGCTCTGGTCCATGGGGTCACGAAGAGTCGGACACGACAAAACGACTAAACAACAACAACCAACAGATGTGGTGGTGGCTGCCACTACAGATGGCTTTCAAAAAGTATGGGGGCAATTTCTTGAAGGAGAGGTCTAGCGCTGTCCATGGGACGCAGGAAATAACTTCCCATGTTCAGAGTCACATACAGTGGTACCTCGGGTTAAGTACTTAATTCGTTCCAGAGGTCCGTTCTTAACCTGAAATTGTTCTTAACCTGAAGCACCACTTTAGCTAATGGGGCCTCCTGCTGCCGCCGCGCCACCGGAGCACAATTTCTCTTCTCATCCTGAAGCAAAGTTCTTAACCCGAGGTACTATTTCTGGGTTAGCGGAGTCTGTAACCTGAAGCGTCTGTAACCTGAGGTACCACTGTACTTTCGATCACCTGGTGCTGGGGGCCAACAGGGATGGCTGGCTCCAGCCTAGGTGGAAAGGGACGCTGCCCACACTTTTCTGCCTGAGCAGGAGTAGGAGGCAACAAATGAATGAATTAAATAATAATTGTTGTTGTTTAGTCGTGTCCGACTCTTCGTGACAACAACAACAACAATAATAATAATAATAACTTTTATTTATACCCCGCCCTCCCCAGCCAAGACAGGGCTCAGGGCGGCTGACACCCAATATAAAAACAAATTGATTGAAATACAACTTAAAAGCAAGATTAAAATACAACATTAAAATATTAAAATACAGCTTCATTTCAGTGGAAACTCAAATCAAAAACGTTTTTGGGGGATGAAAACGTCAAGTCTTCACCAAGGCTAACTTTCCAGACTGGTCCTACATGGGCCAGAAAAAAGCCAGGGGAGTCCCCAAATAGGAGTTCCATCGCAGGAGGGGAAAGGAAAAAAGAAGAGGGGGGAGGGAATCAAATTGATTCCAAGCCGAAGGCCAGGCAGAACAACTGTGTCTTACAGGCCCTGTGGAAAGAAATCAGATCCCGCAGGGCCCTGGTCCCATGAGACAGAGCGTTCCACCAGGCCGGAGCCAGTGCTGAAAAGGCCCTGGCTCTGGTTGAGGCTAATCTGACTTCCTTAGGGCCCGGGACCTCTAGTGTGTTGCTATTTATGGGCCTTAAGGTCCTCCATGGGGCATACCGGGAGAGTTTTTTTTAATACCAGCAAGATCTCAGAGGAGATTACAGAACCAGACACCTGGCCCCCAACCTCTCTTCTGCTTCTTGAAATGTGCCTTCTCCCATCATTGCAGGTGTCTTCCCCTTGTTCCGGCGCAATTCTTCAAACTTGTTGGGAGCCGCCATGCGAGTCCACATTGTGGCGGCTCCCAAAAGCCCCTCCAGACCTGATGTTTCCGAAGATGGCAGCAGTGGCACCAGTGACCACGAGGAAAGGCGGAAGGAGCCTGAGCAAGATTTGAAACCCGATCAGACCTCCGTTGTGGAAACCCTCAGCGAGAAACCATCCAAGGAGTCTCCCCACACAGTGGGTCAGGAGCAGACATTTGCCGTCAGCATCCTTGTGGAAAGGGCTATGCACTTGAGCTTAAAAGGTGAGTAAAACTCTGGGCTCCCTGGGGTCTAGGTTGAAATCCCACAAATGGGACATAAAGGCGGTGTTCTGTTGTTACTTGTTTGCTTAGGTTTATATTCACCTTTAAAAACACTAGGAGGAATTGAACAAGGTGATTGTTTTGTCAAGGCAAACATTTCAGTTTTCCAGACAAAATGATTCCCCCCTCTTCTCTCCCTGCACTGTTCCAGAATTTATACCATCCCGAGCCAGTGTCAGAGGGAGGAGAGTTGAGGAAAACCGCCCCACTTCACGAGTGGAGGTCCCTACACTGTGCTTCTGCTTACGGGACACATTACAGTGGTACCTCGAGTTACATACACTTCAGGTTACAGACTCCGCTAACCCAGAAATAGTATCTCGGGTTAAGAACTTTGCTTCAGGATGAGAACAGAAATCGTGCTCCTGCGGCGCAGCAGCAGCAGGAGGCCCCATTAGCTAAAGTGGTGCTTCATGTTAAGAACAGTTTCAGGTTAAGAACGGACCTCTGGAACAAATTAAGTACTTAACCCGAGGTACCACTGTAGTTGAATTCCACCCATTATCAGGGTGACTTGACAATTAAACCTTGGAAACAGCATAAACAACTAATCTGTTACATGAGCACATCCGGTTCATCCTAAAAACTGTTCCCAGTGCGTGCATTTTTAAAATGAAAAGGTGCAGTCTGCTCCCAGGAAATTATTCACGCTGTAATAAGTCTTCGTTAAGGAGACAGTTCTGTGTAAAATAATGATTTTTCCTTCTGTTAGTGTCTTTTTAGGTTGTATTTGATCTTTTAGGTTGTTATTGATCTTATACATAAGCTGCTTCAGAAAGGATTTTGGAGTGAATAGCTTGGAGGGCAGGGGGATAAATAAATAAGTGAGCAATTTAATTATGTTTGCATGTTAACCACTTGTAGTCATAATGGAATTCTTGCATTATATGCCCAGCCCTTTTAGACAGAGGTTGTTATGAACTCCTATCCCTTTATGATAATCATAAAGTACTGGAAAACTTCAAAAAGATATTGGTAACAGGAGTTTGGGCGGAAGTGTTCTGGAAGGGAATTTGCCATTCGAAAGAACTGCCATCAACATGCCCTTTATCCTGATCTTGATTTGGGCAGCCTTGGGCTCCGCATCACCACCTTCCCAGGAAAGTTTCCTGGGATTCATGTTCCACATTGTTTCTGTCTCTGAAACGGCATTGGGGCTCTTCCCAGAGGGCGACCTTGTTGTTCTGCGGATGCACAGCAGCGACTTTGTGCTGAGCAAACTAGGTCAAGCCAATTAAACGATTAGCTAATCTCTGTTCTCACAGGCTTCTTCCCATGCTTTTGAGATAAACAGTCCCAGGTTGGGGGGCTGGTAAGCTCTAGTCCTGCTCCAGCCATGAAAGAGATTATAGTAATCGGGGGGAGGAGCCTTTTATTTGTCCATTCTCTTGCACCAAAGAACCCTCGGTCTCTCTTTGGCAGTTCCTAAAGGCCTGTCTTCTGTATTATATTGCAAGCGTTTCTAAATGTTCAGCAAATTCTATATTTGCACTTTCCCCCTGCATTTCCCCCTTGCTGTAAGACAATGGGCCTTATAAAGACCTATCACCCAGAACATTCATCTTATTTATTTATTTATTTCCCTCCCACCCATCTGGCTGGTTTCCCCAGTCCCTCTGGGTGGATTACAGCATATCTAAAAACTTCCTTAAACAGGGCTGCCTTCAGGTGTCTTCTGTAATTCTTTATCTGCTTGACATCTGAAAGAAGGGCATTCCACAGGGAGGGCGCCACTACCAAGAAGGCCCTCTGCCTGGTTCCCTGTAACTTCGCATCTCGCAGCAAAAGACCCTCGGAGGAGGACCTCAGAGTCTGGGCTGAGCGATGGGGGTGGAGATGCTCCTTTGGGTCTCCTGGGCCAAGTCCGTTTAGGACTTTCAAGGTCACCACCAACGCTTTGAATTGTGCTTGGATACCGCCCTGCTTCTCCCAAGATTGCTTATTGTCCAAACAGGCCTGTGCATGAGCATGTGAGCGATGGGGCTTTGGTGCCCTCAGCCTCCTGCTTCTCGTTCGCATTGCCAGTTGCAAGGCTGTGCTTGCCTGCCTGGCAGGCTCACAGGAACCCGGGATCATGGAGTCATTCCCCCAGAACCATCTGGAAGTGCCCTTTCCTTTGGCCTCACGGATTGTGGCTCTTCTGGGGAGAGCCTGCATTCCGTGGTACCTTCCAAAGTTCCCTCCTTTCTCATAACTTCAGACCAAACCAACATCAGCCCAACTTGTCTTTCAGGGAGTCCTCTCACTGAACGTGGGGTCGTGGCACCCAGTAGCTACGTGTCCTTTGTCGCTGCCGATGCCGATAATCCCGTTGCCACGGAAATAGTTGAAAATTCCGACTCACCTGTTTGGGACTTTCAGCAGCAGACCAGGTATGCAATGTGAGCCTTTAACAAATGGGAATCTCAGAAGCCCCACCATCTGCTACACAGACAATCAATTGGAATAGCAGGCTTCCTACACAGGGAAGGATTTCTCCAGTCAAAGCAACAGAAATGCATGTTACACATTTGGGGTTTTTTGTTTGTTTGTGTGTTTACAATCACACAGTTTTAGGAAATCAATTAACCCTGAACAAGAACACTCCAGTTAGGAGGCAAAAATGCACTGCAAGTACCAATTAGGAGCAGTAGTATCTATATAGCACCACCCAACAGAATGGTGCTTTAGAGAGAGAATCTTTTGCCCCAAAGAACTTGCAATCTAAATCTTTCCGCAGCTATGACAATAATAGGGAGGGGGGTAGAATAAGTTAGGTTTAATTTTGCTCAAGGATGAGGATTAAGGGGTTATAAGGGGACGCAGGTGGCACTGTGGCCTAAACCACTGAGCCTCTTGGGCTTGCCAATCAGAAGGTAGGCATTTCAAATCCCTGCGATGGGGTGAGCTCCCATTGCTCTGTCCCAGCTCCTGCCAACCCAGCAGTTCTAAAGCACGCCATTGCAAGTAGATAAATAGGTACCACTGTGGCAGGAAGGTAAATGGTCTTTCTGTGCGCTCTGGTTTCCATCACGGTGTCCTGTTGCACCGGAAGCGGTTTAGTCCTGCTGCCCACATGACCCAGAAAGCTGTCTGTGGATGAACGCCAGCTCCCTCAGCCTATAAGCGAGATGAGCATTGCAACCCCATAGTTGCCTTTGACTGGACTTAACCATCCACGGTTCCTTTACCTTTACCTTCTAAGCAAAAGTCAGAAGTGTCAAAATGTACACACCAGTTTTCAGGCGCATAGGCCCTGATGCTGCCACCCATGCCTACCTATTCACACATACCCCCATATGTATTTGGGAAGCGGCTATAGCTCAGTGGTTAGAGCAGCAGCTGCCTTGCCTGCGGAAGGTCCCAGCTCCAATCCCTGGCATCTCCATGCCAGGCTGCGAAAGACTCATGCCTGAAACCCCGAAGAGTGGCTGCCAGTCAGTGTAGGCAGCACTGGGCAAGATGGGCCAATGGTCTGACTCAGTATAGGGCAGTGTCAGGTTTGCAGGTGGTTGCTCGCGAGTAAACAGCCAGGACTCCAACCTGTCTTTTACAGGTTTTATTTAGTACAAACCATGTACAGTGCAGAAACCCAAAGTTCATGTCTGTCTCAGTCACTTCCGGGAGTGGCCCCTTCCGGTTTCTCCCCCAACATAAGAACTTGGACACCCCAAATCTCCGCCTCCCCTCCCTCCGTTTCATCCCTCTGCAAAAACTGGGCGACGGAAGCGGCATGTCTGTTTCCTGACCAGCTGGCTAAGCGAAGCGCTTGGGCTCACAGTAGCATCTGTGAGCCTTTCCCTCACCTCGCCCCTCCTTTCCCCCTCTGCTTCACTGGAGGCGTAGCTCTCTCCACTTCCTGACGAAGAGCTACTTCTGAGCAACGTCGGAGGCTCCCTGTATTCTTGTGCCCCCCTTCCCCCTTTCGATGGCAGTCTCCTGACCGGCAGCTTCCTAAGTTCCTATGTTCTCATGCCTCAGGGAGAGTTTTCCATATGATATGTAACTTGAATTTCAGAAATGTTTCATCCGACCATGATAAAGGTGCATTTCTGACTTTTTCTTCTTCTTGACAGACTCTCCAAAGAGCTTCTGTTGGATCCTCAGCAAACTCTGGTCTTTAAAGTGTGGCACAAAGCAGGTATTATTCTCCAAATGCAGTTACTGTATAGCCAACAACCCCCAAACTCTATACCAAGGGGAACCGTTACTAAAGCGCCTTACGCAGCTGGGGACCAGGAAGCCTTTTCATTTCACTTGTGTGGACTGACGAGCTCTTTCCAACTAAACTAATGGTAAAGGGCTTGGACCTAACTTGGGAGGCCGTTTTCATGTATGTGTTCTAAGTAGGAAGGAAGTGCTACATGCATCCAGAAGACACATGTATTGGATGCTTTGGATCGTGCCCAGAAGCAAATAGGTATAAGGACAGGAGTGATAGGATCCTGTAAGCCAGCACCCACAGCATCCTCACTGCTGCATTCAGGACTACAGTGGTACCTCTGGTTGCAAACATGAAAAGCTCGCAGCCTGAAGCGCCGTATCTGCACAGGTGCGCGGCGCGATTTGGCGCTTCTGCACATGCACAAGCGGTGAAACCCGGAAGTAACCCCTTCCGGTGCTTCCGGGTCACCACGGGACGCAACCTGAAAAAACGTATCATGAAGCAAACATAACATGAGTTATGAATGTAGTTGCTGCTTCCAAAGACTCTTCGAAGGTAGATGCAAGGAAGGCATGTGTCACTGTGGTCAGGTCTGCCCTTATCAGGAATGGGCCCACCAGCCTAAGTTCGGCAATGCGCTCCTGGCCACAACTGTCATCCGAGAGATAGGCATGCAGGGATTTTCATCAGTCACTCCCCGCCAAGTCTGGATTAAATAAAACAAAGCCAAATCAAGTTTCTAGTTCTTAAGACAGTGACTCCAAATGCCCCATGAGGCAGGGTCCTCTTATTCCCTTCATGGCTCTCCAACCTTTCCCCGCGGCCTTAATGTGTGCAGCTCTTGCCCACGACTGCGTCTGTTCCTTCCAGGTTCTCCCACTCCCAACAATCTCAGGTTCTGCCTCATCTCAGATATTGGGGTCTGGCAAATTCATGCAGGTCTGTGCGCTTCGAGAAAAGAATTTGAACTCCCTCGGGGCTTTGCTCCAGAATGCCAAAATCCGCTTGCAGGAGATAATCCAAACAGTGGTTACTTTTGTGTTTGCCAGAAGGAATGGCTGTTTCTTGTTTGCACCGGCATCCGTGCAGGGAAGGGGAAAAACAGACAGATTGTTTCAAAGGAAAACTGCAGCAAGTCTCCTTTCAATGTCCTTGAATATTCAGAGGCCAGCTGGCAATGGGCAGAGAGAGAAGAACGTACAGTATACAAACAGCCCTAATTTGGGGGCTGCATTCAGACAGCCTTGGAGCCTGTTTGTTTCCTTGCCCGCATGGGGGCACTCAGGTGATTTCTTTTCCAAAGTCTTTCCCACCCAAGAGATGGTTATGTTGGATATATTTATTCACCCTTTTTATCCAGGTATTTTAGAAGTGTGTTCCCCCAGCGCCAGTAGCAAGGCTCAGGATCATGGGGTGGTGAAGTTGTGCTCTTTCCTCTGGGACATGAAGGGATGCCACAGCCAGGGGCAGAACGTTGGGCAGTGTGAAATTCCACACAGGAAGATTTCACTCGGAATGCCGTCCTCCGCAGAGAGTGTGTGCTTAAGGCTGTGGGCGACTGTGCAAAATGCTTTTTAGCTTAGGAAAAAATGGGGGGGGGGGAGCATGATAGAGGTGCATGAAATCATACACAATGTGGATAAAAGTGGTTAGAGGTGTTTTCTCCTGCTCGCATTATGCTCAAGCCCGGGGGCATCCAGTGAAGATCAGTGGTGGAAGATTCAGGAAAACTTTCTTTGCACAGTGCATAACTATTACAGTAGTACCTCGGGTTAAGTACTTAATTCGTTCCGGAGGTCCGTTCTTAACCTGAAACTGTTCTTAACCTGAAGCACCACTTTAGCTAATGGGGCCTCCTGCTGCTGCCGTGCCGCCGGAGCACGATTTCTGTTCTCAGGCTGAAGCAAAGTTCTTAACTCGAGGTACTATTTCTGGGTTGACGGAGTCTGTAACCTGAAGCGTATGTAACCCGAGGTACCACTGTATTGGAATTTGCGACCTAAAGATGCAGTGTTGGCCACCAACGTGGATGGCTTTAAAAGCAGGTCAGACAAATTCATGGAGGAATTCAAAGTCGTCAGTGGCTGCTGGTCATGATGGCTGTGTACTTAACCTCTGGCATCAGAGAAGAGTGTGACTGCACTCATGTTCCCCATGTGAGCTTCCCAGGCACACCTGGTTGGCCACTCTGAGAACAAGAAGGTATACTGTAGCTCAGGGGTGCCCAAACTTTTTTCAAAGAGGGCCAGATTTGATGAAGTGAACACACGTGAGGGCTGACCTTTTTTTAGGATTGAAGTTGTTGAGCCAGATAAAACCGGCAGGCAGGATTAGGCCCCCGAAACGGACTTTGGACATACCTGCTGTAGCTAGTTAGGTGTGAATTTTGGCCATGTTTTCCTGGCTGACGCCTGTGTATTTTCCGCCCTGCCTTCCCTACAGATGAGAGGCAACCATTGATATGAGAGCCAGTGTGGTGTAGTGGTTAAGAGCGGTGGACTCGTAATCTGGGGAACCGGGTTCGCGTCTCCGCTCCTCCACATGCAGCTGCTGGGTGACCTTGGGCCAGTCACACTTCTTTGAAGTCTCTCAGCCCCACTCACTTCACAGAGTGTTTGTTGTGGAGGAGGAAGGGAAAGGAGAATGTTAGCCGCTTTGAGACTCCTTCGGGTAGTGATAAAGCAGGATATCAAATCCAAACTCTTCTTCTTCTTTTACAGATGTTGAACGGGTGATAGGATTTGCCTCTGTGGATCTCTCCCCCCTCCTTTCCGGCTTCCAGTTAGTCTGTGGCTGGTACAACATCACAGACTTCAGCGGACAGTGTCAGGGGCAGATCAAAGTCGCCGTTTCCCCCCTCGAAAATATAACTCATCTCAAAGAAGAAAGACAGGCAAGAAGCCAGACCAAATCTTCAGGATCATCAGTATGTCCATTTCCCAGGTTCTCAGGTTTCTGACTTCTGGACTGACAGAATTACTGCAAATATTCCATATTGGCTGCTTAGTGGTCTTGGGATGCAGCTGTCAGAAATAATACATGGCCTTTCTCACACTAACTTGACACAAGTGTTGGGAAAATATTATGAACAAATTAAAAAATCTAACCCAAGAGGCCTGTGGTAGTTGTATCTACAATCCCCTTTGATGTTCTGGCTTATTCATTCATTCTGTGAAGGAAAGCTAGAGGGGAAGCTTTCATTCCAATGAAATTGTGGCTTCCAGAGCAGCTACAGCTGCATGTTGGCTCAGCCCAGGAGATATTTCTTCCTTCCAGTTTCCCTCTCTGTTGTGTTGCAGATTCCAACCACCAGCTCTTTTGCCCTCCAAGCGCAAGACTTGTACACTGCATTCCCCAGCTTCTCCACAAGAGGCACCAGCGAACATCTAAAGTCCCCATTGAAGGGCACTGATGCCACCAGTCTGGAGAGGTGAGAAGAACGTGGGGGGAACATGGAGCACATGGAAGAGCATATTTATGGCTCTTCCATGTGCTCCACGGGAACCTGTTCGAGAGCACCTGTAACATCACTGCTGACTGAGAACTCAACTGTTCTCCAACCCCTCGGTGCCAAATCTATGTGTTTAGCTAGACATATTTTATTTAGTGTTTTCTGGACTGTGCACTCCATGTCTTCAGTGCTGGAGGGACGCTGCCCCATTCCCCCCCCCCCTTAAAAAACCTTAAATAGTTACAGTGGTACCTTGGTTCTCGAATGGCTTGGTTGACGAACAAATCGGCTCCCAAATGCCACAAACCCGGAAGTAAGTGTTACGGTTTGCAAACATTTTTCGGAAGCCAAACATCCGATGTGGTTTCCTCTTGAGTACAGGAAGCTCCTGCAGCCAATCGGAAGCCACACCTTGGTTTTTGAACGGTTTTGGAAGTCAAACGGACTCCCGGAACGGATTAAGTTCGAGAACCAAGGTACCACTGTATTTACCTTTACACCCACTTCCAACAGCAAGATTATTTCCTGTGTACCATGTTCCAAAAGAATAACCAGCAAACTGGGTAGGGACCAAAGGAGAACCACAAGGAGAAGTCAAAGATCTGATAAGGAAAGGCTGAAAGATCTGCCTGTGTTCAGTCCTGTGTTGACATCCGCATGCTTTCAAAGGAGGCCTCTCTAAGTGAAGGGGATCCTTAATGATTTTGAGCATGGAACTAGGGGGATGGTTTTTCCAGAGAAAGTAGTGTGGTGTACCGGGCTGTGATTTTGTGTGTAAGGTGTTTGAATCTTCAGAAATGGAGAGAAAGATGTTATTGTCCCTTGAGCAAGAGTGGCGGAAGGTGAAGCATGGAGCAGAGAATCACTAACAGCGTTTCTTCCTTTAGCAGGACTGGGTCCTTGGGGTCCCAGATGCCCCGTCATGAAGAGCACGTGAAGAACATCCGCCGATTCCACGAGTCGCTGCAGCAGGCAGAAAGCAGCACGTCCCAGTTGGGAAAGCTGGATTCCCTTTCCCATTCCTCACGCACTTCCCTTCTCAGAACTCTCAGGTAAAGCCACGTTGCAGGTGGCAGGACGGCAAAACGCTCTGTGTCAGCAGGAGCTCTGTTGGAAAATAATATGCTAGCTCTTAGAATCATAGAATCATAGAGTTGAAAGAGACCACAAGGGCCATCGAGTCCAACCCCCTGCCAAGCAGGAAACACCATCAGAGCACTCCTGACATATGGTTGTCAAGCCTCTGCTTAAAGACCTCCAAAGAAGGAGACTCCACCACACTCCTTGGCAGCAAATTCCACTGTCAAACAGCTCTTACTGTCAGGAAGTTCTTCCTAATGTTTAGGTGGAATCTTCTTTCTTGTAGTTTGGATCCATTGCTCCGTGTCCACTTCTCTGGAGCAGCAGAAAACAACCTTTCTCCCTCCTCTATGTGACATGCTTTTATATATTTGAACATGGCTATCATCACCCCTTAACCTCCTCTTCTCCAGGCTAAACATGCCCAGCTCCCTTAGCCGTTCCTCATAAGGCATCGTTTCCAGGCCTTTGACCATTTTGGTTGCCCTCCTCTGGACACGTTCCAGTTTGTCAGTGTCCTTCTTGAACTGTGGTGCCCAGAACTGGACACAGTACTCCAGGTGAGGTCTGACCAGAGCAGAATACAGTGGCACTATTACTTCCCTTGATCTAGATGCTATACTCCTATTGATGCAGCCCAGAATTGCATTGGCTTTTTTAGCTGCCGCGTCACACTGTTGGCTCATGTCAAGTTTGTGGTCAACCAAGACTCCTAGATCCTTTTCACATGTACTGCTCTCAAGCCAGGTGTCACCCATCTTGTATCTTCCCAAAAACCCCTCCGCCCCAAATCACAGCAAGATGCTTTGCAGGCTTGCAGAGTGGAGAGGAGGAGCTTAGGATGTTCCCTGGTTGCAGGCGAGATGGTCATTGATGGAGCTCTCCTCTGTTGCTGAAAGTTGGTGCTTTTGAATTCCACATCAGGAGTGCCTGCAGCTGGGTCAGACCAAAAGCTTGTCTAGTCCCAGCCTTCTGTTTCCCACAGTGGCCAGGCAGATGCCTCTACAGGAGCCCACAAAGAAGGCAACCTTTCTGCAGGCTTTCTCCACTGTCCGATATCCAGGGGCCTCGTGCCTCTGACCCCAGATCTCCCTTCAGCTGACTCTGGTTGTTCAGTGGCAAGGAGAAGGCAGGTGGCACTCTGCTTTGAATCCAGGGGGGCCAGAGCTAACTCCTGGCATTGCAAAAGGGTTCTGGGCATGTTGTTGTTGTTTAGTCGTTTAGTCGTGTCCGACTCTTCCTGACCCCATGGACCAGAGCACGCCAGGCACTCCTGTCTTCCACTGCCTCCCGCAGTTTGGTCAAACGCATGCTGGTAGCTTCGAGAACACTATCCAACCATCTCGTCCTCTGTCGTCCCCTTCTCCTTGAGCCCTCCATCTTTCCTAACATCAGGGTCTTTTCCAGGGAGTCTTCTCTTCTCATGAGGTGGCCAAAGTATTGGAGCCTCAGCTTCAGGATCTGTCCTTCCAGTGAGCACTCAGGGCTGATTTCCTTCAGAATGGAGAGGTTGGATCTTCTTGCAGTCCATGGGACTCTCCAGAGTCTCCTCCAGCACCATAATTCAAAAGCATCCATTCTTCGGCAATCAGCCTTCTTTATGGTCCAGCTTTCACTTCCATACATCACTACTGGGAATAGCTGTCAACTTTTCCCTTTTCTTGCGAGGAATCCTATTTGGAATAAGGGAATTTCCCTTTAAAAAAGGGAAACGTTGACAGCTATGGTTCTGGGACATAGCCCCTGTTGAGACCTAACTAGAACTGAGACCCAAGGGCAAAAGGATTCGCTAAGGAAGTGGAAAATAAAATGGATTTTGACCTACACCTGCTTATCCTTTGCTGCACATAAGGCCCTTTATGTGATAGGGCTCTGCTTCCTCTCTGACTTCTCTTCCCTTCCAGGAAAAACCTGAGTGAGCTGGATGAGATTCAGAGGTACTTCGGTCAAAAGCTCACCCAACCTCATCCCGACTTGGGTTCTCCATTGAGAATCACGGACGATCTGGGTGCCAGTCACCAAAGCCCCGCCTCCATGGTGGCCGATTCGGAAGGACGCCATCTGCTGGAGAAATCCAGTCACCTGGTTTCTCAAGTCAGCAGCCTGATTGCTGGTGAGATGTCGGAACTGGGGGTGGGGGGTGGCAGTGGTGGGAGGAGGGGAGGTTGCAGCTTGACGGGCAGAGAGGAGAAGACCACTTCAGGCAAATGGAGAAGCCTGGCAGAAGGCTCAGAGGAGGGACAGAGACAGGGAGGGCAAAGGAGTACATTGATAGATGAATCTGTGCAGGGTGAACCTCTGCGGAGCCCAATGAAAGTGTATGGGGCACCTGGTCATGGAGGGCAGGGTGCTGCGCAATGTTGGTTTCAAATGAAATAGAAAAGCACATGGGGAACAGGAAACATGACTCAGCTGCTCCTCCTGTCCCCATCTTCCTGCCTTATCCACTTATAGGTGAAACTCGAAAAATTAGAATATCATGGAAAGGTTCATTTATTTCAGTAATTCAACTTAAAAGGTGAAACTAATATATGAGATAGACTCATGACACGCATCATGATCATCACAATTATAACAAATAAAGGCTTGACATATCTCGCTTTCTCCTCCACAGTCATTGTGGGATTGCTTGTTTTGTTTTTTGTTTCAGTTAAGTGGTCTTCTCTAAAACCCTTTCTCAAGACTGCTTCACATGCTGCTTTTTCCAACTCAGGAATGAGCCCCTATGTTGGAACAAAGTTACACCTCAAGCAACCCTGACGCTCTTTCCCCTACTGTTTTCTGCTTTTGTTCCCACAACATGTTACCATCACATCTTGTCCCCAGATCTCTCTTTGAGCGCTTTCTTTTTCCAGTGACCTTTTTGTTTTCCTTTTAATCTTGCCCTCAACCGGATGGGTGCCAATTTTTGAATGCTCAGAGGAAATGAGGCTTCACCTAGCAACAAAACAAAAGACTTTCCTCCTCCTCATTCAGTTGTGATGTAGCTCAGGTGACCCAATATTGCAGGGCCATTTCCTAGGCAGCCAGAGTTTGTGTTCCTCTTTTGCAGAAAACGAGTGATGCTGTGCTTCATTTCCTTTTCACTGCAACGTCTTGTTTTTTCTTTCTGTGCCCAGTATATGTACGTAAAGGGTTTGACTGGCTTCTTTCTTTGGACACAGCCTGCCCAGTATCAGGCAAGGCACGGAGTTCATAACTGTGAGAAATAAGCCTCCCTCTCGCTCCCCAGGAGCAACAGAAGTAGGGATTGAACTAAGTGCCATGCATTTTGTGTTGACTGGATGGTGTAGCTTAATATTCATAGGCTTAATGCAATCCGGGGAGGGCTGTAGTTCAATGGGGTGAGCCTCTGTTTTGCATGCAGAAGGTCCCAGGTTCAGTCTGCACCATCTCGAGGCAGGGCTGGGAGAAGGCTGCCTGTCTGAAATCCTAGAGAGCCACTACTGGTAAGTGCAGACATTTCTGAGCTAGGTGCACCAATGAGCCAACCTGGTACAGTGGTACCTCGGGTTAAGTATTTAATTCGTTCCGGAGGTCCGTTTTTAACCTGAAACTGTTCTTAACCTGAAGCACCACTTTAGCTAATGGGGCCTCCTGCTGCTGCCACGCAATTTCTGTTCTCATCCTGAAGCAAAGTTCTTAACCCGAGGTACTATTTCTGGGTTACAGCGGAGTCTGTAATCTGAAGCGTCTGTAACCTGAAGCGTCTGTAACCCGAGGTACCATTGTACAGACAACCTTGGTTATCGAACGCCTTGGTACTTGGACGCGAGTTTTCCAGTTTGCGAACGTTTTTCAGAAGCTGAACGTCCGACGTGGCTTCCGTGGCTTCCTATTGAGTGCAGGAACCTCCTGCAGCCACTCGGAAGCCGTGCCTTGGTTTTTGAACCCTTCCAGGAGTCAAGCGGATTCCCAGAACAGATTAAGTTTGACAAGCAAGGTACCAGTGTATAAAGCAGAACCCTTTGTGGCTCCCTGTGTACAGACACACACAAACAGACAGACAGACAGACAAAGAGTTAGTGAAAGTAATAAGGCAAGGGACTTTCCTTATTAAAGCCCCCTTCTATAGTCCTAATGACCCTTGTTCTTCGTTGATTCATACCTCTCAACTGTGTATGTGGGAGAAAAGCCTACTACATGAGGGGTAATGGAAGACAAAAATCCCTTGAAATGAAGGGCATCAGGGTGTTTGTTTTTTTACATAGAAAGCAAAATGAAACAGTACTGAGTGAAGATTTGAAGGTCTGGTTAACCCCATCAACAGAGCTCAGCTCTCCTACAACAGCTCAAAAACAGATCAATTTCAGAGATTGAAATAATGACCTTAAGTAATATCCAGTGAGGGTAAAAAAAAAAAAATGCTAACGGTGTTAGGCATAGAGATATATGTCTATTTCTTTTTAGTATTATCCTAATCCTAATTCTTTTTAGTATTATCCTGGTGTCAAAAAGAAAGTAATTGTCAGACAAGCCTCTCTAGGAAGAGTAGTCCAAGACTCCCTGCTCTGGAGTTGCCTCTTTCTAATCGAGAGGCATTGCCAGAAGAGTGGCTCTGCAGAAATTGTAAGCAGGGTGTGTGCATTCCACTACTAAGGATGGGTGAACTCTAGCTCATGCTCCAGCTCCTCAAAATTTAGGAGAGGTAAACCGTGATGTAATGCTAGTCAAAAATTGGGGGTGGGAGGTGCTCTGCGTCCCTGAGGATGGATCCCGATTCGCAAGCCCAGCTCCTAACTTTCAAGGAAGCCTGTATCACACCTGCACTGGGCCAGATGCACCACCCAGCTACACAAATACCATTCTTCCACTCCATTCCTTGTGCACTGCAGAAACAGCCATGGCATTATTGACCTCTGCATGAATGTTGAAACCCTGGCCTTTTTTCCCTTTGGTGTTTGTTCGTTTTTAGCAACGCCCTGAATCTGTTTTCCTTCCCACAGACCTGCAGAACAACATGGGGAAGAATGCCGAAGGATCTGTGGGCGCCTGTGTGGATGGCAGCCAGTGTTCAAGCGCTACTGCCTCCCACGGCGAGGATGGTCTTCACGAAACAGAAGATGCTGCCAGGGCTGAGGTTCCCAAAGGCCACCCGAGGAGCGGACCTTCAAGCACCTGTGTCGACAAAGAGCCTTCGCTCCCTCTTGGTGAACCCCCTTACGGGGTAGGCATGCTGTACAAATTCCTTGGCCAAGCCAATTCCCAAATCGGCCATCCCTTACCTGCTTGCTTTACCCAGAAAGGCGAAGGCTCTGCGCAGTCTCACAGTGAGGAGGAGGAGGAAGAGTACGAGGAGGACGTCATAGAACCGAGAACGCTGAACGAAATCACCACCATGACGGACAGAACCAGCCCTTGGTCCAGCCTTGTCTCTGAACCAGAGCATGATCCTGCGATCCTTAGGAGCGCTGGCCAGCTTGCAGGGACTGCTGAACATGCGCTGAAAGAAGGCAGCGTCAGAAGCAGCCCCGTGTCCAGTGTCACCCAAGACGACCCTCTGAGCGTGCCCAGCAGCGCCAGATCCAGTAACAGCCCCTTGAGAGAAGACGGGGATGACGGACATGTGAGGAGGCGGGACCTCGAGGGTAGTTTGGAAGAGCTCTTGCCACCTGCTCCCATCCAAACAAAGGATGGGGTTGCAGAAGAGCGAAGGGAAGATGATGGAAGAGTGCAGGAAATCGGGGGCAAGATAGTGGAAGAGGAACCATTTATTCCATGTGGCGGTGGTGGTGATGGAGACTTTGCAGCAGCTAAGCACCGTGCTCCAGAGACGGGAGAGGGCAAGTTGGGCTTAGAGAGTGGCCCCCGAGGTGAGGAAAGAAGGCGTTTGAGCGAAGATGCTTGCCTTAGAACAGTGGGAGCTGAACAGCATTCTGGAAGCTGCTCTGACGAGAGCCATGAAGACTTACCCGAGGAGTCAGAGAAGCCTCTGGAGCCCAGTGTAGTCCTGTATCCTTTTTCACCCGGCTAACTGAGCAAGCCCCCTGGGCTTCAAATAAACAGTGAAATTCTCCTAGGAAGACTCTTCCTTTCTCTTGGTCCAGCTTTGCTGTGGCCAGTGGGAACAGGCCGATCGCATCCAAGGCCCTCAGTGCCATGCAGCCTGACGGGGTTATCTAAGAGCAAAAGTGGCTTTTCAAAAGGGCTGCTAGCCATGTTGCCCAGAAGTGCTGCCTCCATTCAGAAACAGCATCTCAGTGACCAGGTTCCTTCTTTGCTGCCTAATGTGCAGCCCCCCCCCCCAAAAAAAAACCCCACAACTTTGTGCCCTCCAGGTGTCTTGGACTCCACTTCCCATCAGCCCCAGCCAGTTGAATACATCTGGTTGGCAACAGGTTGGGGAAGGTAAAAAACAGGACAGGCTGTGGCAGACACAGCTTCCATACAAGAAAGGTTTCATGGAGCAGAATTGGGTGGTAGGGCTGGCCGCAACCTCTGCCCCACATTAGACGGGGGTCAGAATCTCGGTAGCATTTGCCCTACAGGCCCAGGTTGAAGCTTGTGCTTTAAGTCACTGGCTAACCTTGCTTTGCCTCCTTGCAAAAGCTACGTCTCTGATCAGTCAAGAACAAGGTACAGTGATTTTTCGTTACGGGTGGCGGCGCCTGTCCGTTCCACTTACCTGTTTTTATTTTGTGTTCTCTGGGAGGAGGCGTTGCATAACATAAGATGATTCTTCCACCTTATATAAGTTAAATTTTAACGTTTTGTTGAAGCAGCTCCACGTGTGTCCTCAGCGTTGCAGGTGATAAAATAGCCCCATGCAGCCAAATGACTGCAGGATGTAACTGGATTGGGATTAGTGCATGCAGCCCCAGGACATCACCCTAGTACCCTTAAGATTCCCCGACAGTGAGCCTTCTCACTGCTGAGATCTGAAAGATTCCCATAACTCACCTTCACAGGAAGCTAATGTCAAGGTGGTGCAGATTTTTGTTACCACACTGGGGGGGGGGGGATAGATTGGGATGATGTTGGTGCCACATTTTGGCTCTTCCTGTTACGCCGGGTTCTGCATCTAGGGGCACGCAAGATGAAGGGCCCATAGGTCAGTGGCAGAGCAACCCTCCTTTCCATTTAAAATGATCTCAGACACAGAACCTGAGATACTGAAGAAACGCTATCTGGGCAGCAGACAATTCTGGCTTGTAAAGATCCAGCTCAAAGTGAGTTGCACAGAAGTCTTCACCAGAAAAACAGTTTGGAGAGGCAATGTAGATCATTGCTAGAGCACTCACTTTGCAGGTGGAAATCCCCAAAACTCAACCCCTGCCCCTCCAGACATAAAAAGTTTGGGGTAGTAGGCAACAGGGAAAAGACCTGGGCTGGGGCGGGGGGGGGGAGGCACCAACAGTTATACAGTACAGTGTAACCTTGGTTCTCTTTTTTTTTTATAAGATAGTTATTAAAATTTCAAAAATTTTAAAAAAAGAAATTACAATAGTATTAATAAGAAAAAGATAAAAAAAGGAATAAAAAAGAAAAAAGAGAATACAAAATACAAAAAAGTAAAAGACAATTAAAAACAAATCAATCTTTCCATATCTTGTCTTTCATTCACTTGTTTCCCTAACCTCCTCACACCTCCCCTTTTTTGTATTCCGGTTCAATAAGTTAACTCAGCAAATCCTTTCCCTCTTTGTTTTTATCTTAGACCTTTGTCTTAATATGTAGTAACTGTATATTCTCATCTGTTAACGGTCCATTTCTACATACTCCTTGTAACATTGCTGCTAAAAACCCCTTAACTTCATTCCAACATCATTCTAACATTCATTAATTTTACAGTATTTCTGTAGATAGTCTTTAAATTTCTTCCAATCTTCTGCCACCGACTCTTCTCCCTGGTCTCGGATTCTGCCAGTCATTTCCAGGTTCTCAAACTTGATCCATTCCGGTCGTCTGTTTGACTCCCGAAAGCGTTCCGAGAACCAAGGCGCAGCTTCCGATTAGCCTGCAGGAGCTTCCTGCAGTCGATCGGAAGCCGCGTCGGATGTTTGGCTTCAAAAAAAGTTTGCAAACTGGAACACTTCTGGGTTTGCAGCATTCAGGAGCCGATTTCTTTGGAAGCCAAGCCATTTGAGAACCAAGGTACCACTGTACTAGGCTAGATGGGCAAATAGCCTGAGCTGCTACAAGGCAGCATCTTGCTGTCTGCAAAAATTGGAGGCATATCACTCCTGGGCCCAAGGGGGAAGATACATTGGCCTTTCAGGTAAGAAAAGAAGTTTAGTCTTTTCAAAAGAGAGGTGCCAGATACATTTGGCGCCAGCTTGGCTGCAGGAGTTGCCAGAAGGAGACGTATAAGGCCTCGGGAACTCCACTCTGTCCAGCAGTCTGCTTGAGATGAGAGTCACACACAGTGTAAGAATGGCCACCCTCCGTGTTGTTCTCCACCTATCCACCCAAAAATGTTTTTTTGCAGAAGGCATTGCTGTGGAAATGCACACAAAGGGGCCGCTTTGCGCCAACAGGCCCAGAGCAGCAGACGCAGCAGCTACGCAGCCTCTGCCCTTTCCCAGTAGGGCTTGCAGAGGAATTTGCTCCAGTGCGGCACCAGCAGGAGTCCCAACCTGCTTCCAGAGTCTCTTCCTTAACGCTGCCTTGCAGATCTGACCCCGTGGTCGTCCCCAACTTCTTCCTTCCACCGCAGGATCTGGAAGCCTCCATGCGACTGCTCAGCACCACTCCTCCTACTCCACTGGCTGCTGCTGTTAAAGTAAGTAGAATGGCCTCTTGTGCTTTCTCCCCAGCCTTTCCTTCAAGCAGGAGCCTAGGCAGAGGGCTGAGTGATTTGTTTGTTTTCCCCTTGAATTTTATGGGATGGCCACCAAGACCATATAACACTGGTCCTGAAAGACCTACATTGGCTCCCAGTACGTTTCCAAGCACACTAACTTGGTGCTAACTTTTAAAGCCCTAAATGGCCTCAGCCCAGTAGACCTGAAGGAGCGACTCCACCCCCATCATTCATCCCCGGACACTGAGGTCCAGCTCCGAGGGCCTTCTGGCGGTTCCCTCCCTGTGAGAAGTGAGGTTACAGGGAACCAGGCAGAGGGCCTTCTCGGTGGTGGCACCCACCCTGTGGAACGCCCTCCCATCAGATGTTAAGGAAATAAACAACTATCTGACTTTTAGAAGACATCTGAAGGCAGCCCTGTTTAGGGAAGTTTTTAATGTTTAATTCTGTATTGTGTTTTTAATATTCGGTTGGGAGCCACCCAGAATGGCTGGGGAAACCCAGCTAGATGGGCGGGGTATAAATAATAAATTATTATAATATTATTATTAATATTGTTCACCCAGGTATGTGGTGGCTTTACAGGGGAGGTGGGTAGAGGAACCATGGCCCCGCCCCAACAAAGAAAGAAAGAAAGAAAGAAAGAAAGAAAGAAAGAAAGAAAGAAAGAAAAGGGGGAAGAGAGAGAGGACTTGGGTCCATTGCTGTGGTCCGTAGATTATAGTTATAAAAAGGTAAAGGGGACCCCTGACCATTAGGTCCAGTCTTGACCAACTCTGGGGTTGCGGCGCTCATCTCGCTTTATTGGCCGAGGGAGCCGGCGTACAGCTTCTGGGTCATGTGGCCAGCATGACTAAGCCGCTCCTGGCAAACCAGAGCAGCGCATGGAAACATCGTTTACCTTCCCGCTGGAGCGGTACCTATTTATCTACTTGCACTTTGACGTGCTTTCGAGCTGCTAGGTGGGCAGGAGCAGGGATATGATTATATGATTATAGGGATATGAACCCACTAATAAAGCCAGTTACCCACTGCCTTGTGGGATATCTTTGGGAGAAAAAAAGGCTAAGGAGTGAACACTACACAGATCCAGAGTGGAGCCCCTGAGGTCTTGTACGCCTCCTTCCAGCAACTCCTGCAGCCAAGCTGGTGCCAAATGTATTGCTCTGCTTTCCTTTGGACCACATCAGGGGGGTCTTGTCATCAGGGCAGCCCAGGACCTCCAGACACACTTGTAACCCACGGAAGTCACTAAAACATTGCAGGAGGCAGCAGTTAGAAGTCTCTGCAGCCACATCAGGCGCTGTGATTCTTCAGCAGTTTGATTTCACTCCAGAGGCACACTGCATTGTCTCTCAAGATGGACGGATGCCAGCAACTAGGACTTTCAAGTACACTTGGGCAGGCTGGGCCTGGCAAGGGAAAGGGCTTTGAGTCAGAGGCACTGTGGGCCCCACAGGCAGAGTTGTGTGCGTGCAGGAATACGGTCCTCACAATCCTGGAGTCTACTGCCAGGCCCAGCATCCAGAGGACATTTCTAAGAAAGCAAGCTTTTAGCCATAAATGCTGTGAAGATGGGCTTGTGTTCGGTGGAATCTAGGAAGCAGGGATCAGTGGAAGAAGGAATTCCATTGATCCAAGAGGTGCCCTTTCCCATTAATGGAAAAAAGGAGGAGCGATGCACAGTTAGCAAATTAAGTGCATTTGCTAGGTTGCCATTGACGGTTGTTGACCCAAGACATTTAGGTAGAACCTTTGTGCTCAGGGGCAGTCAATATTTCTGAATGCCAAATGCTGAGAAATTACAACAGGGAGGCCTGTGGCTTTCCTTCCCCTGCTTCCTGGAGGCCTGTGGCCAAACCGCTTGAGGAAACCAAACGCCGGTGGGCCCTAAATCTGATTCCGCAGGGCACTTGGCTCTTTTTGTTTTTCAGTGACTTGATTGGTAAAATTTGTAAGTTGCACGAGTTGGGTTTTTTCTTGACCCAGAAGATTCTCTGCTGATGTGGGGCGGAGAAAATGGGCAGAGAATATTTAAAACTGTTTAAGGGACCTAACTGCTGGGCCTGGGGGTAACCCGAGCCACGCAGTCCGGATCCGCTCCCGAACCCAAGGATTCCGCGAGGAGTCAGTCCAACAGGGCCAAGGCAGGAAACCAGCCTAGGTCAGGCACAGGGTAACAGGCAGGTTCTAGCAAGCAGCAATGTTGTTCCCACAACCTGGGGCGGGGTCCAGCAGCCTTTTATCGCTGATGGGGTAACAGCCGGTCCTGATCCCCTGGCGACTCACCTCCCTGTTTTGCCCGAAGGTGAGCACTCCTCCTGCAAGTACTCAGGTCTCTCCTTCTCTCAGACCTTAGTCTCTGCAGCTCGGGAGACGTCGGTGGGTTACTAGACCCAGAGGCCGCCTCAGCCTCCCCTGACCCAACCGGTAGTGGAGCAGCTGTAAGTGATGGCCCAGCTGGAGGCAACGAGGTCATCCCCACAACTGGAGCCAGGGCAGGCTCAGGCCCCTGACTCGGCCCAGCTGGTGTTTGTTGCAGGGGAACCTGGGACTCTTCAGGATCAGGCCCCAGACTTGGTTCAGGTGATGCCTGAGGCAGAGGATCCAGTGCGGACCGAGACTCCCAGTTCCGAGTCCGAGTCCCAGGCCATCACACTAACAGCAGTTCAGACCCCAAGTGCACCACCATGTTGGAAGGAATTTGGATGTGACGGACGCACCCTGCCAGCAGGGGAGCCTTACCAGTGAATGCCCAAATGGCGGCCAGCAGGATCGCCCCGGAGTGTTAAGGGGATGGGACTAGGTCAGCACTGGATCCGGACGATCCTAAGACAGCTTTGCTGCCGTCAGATGATGGTAGTGGACCTAATCCAGGCTTCTTTGCTAGCCTGGATGCTGGCGCAGCAAAGAGGCGCTTCCTTCCCTCCTCTCCCCCCACCCCCTTTCAGCTCTTGCCACTGCGAACTGCAGCGCAGTCGATACAGCGGCGGCTAATCCACTCCATCAAGCCCAGCCATTGGCCAGCGATTTGTGATGGCCCTGAAAAGTCGATCTGAATGAATTCCAGACAACTCGCTCCTTCGCACAACCGCAGGCAGCTGTCATCACTGCAGTGGGGCGAGTTTCTGGTGTATTTACGCTGACACGAACGATACTGGGGGTTGAATCTAGAGCCGAGAGGTCTGTGGTTCAGAGATCAGTGAACGAAATGAGGGCAGGGACTTGCAGAAGCTGCTGTTGAATTTTCAGGAATTGGCAGGAGACGTTGGCTTAACAAATGAGCTTACAGCTAAAAGCTGCTGAGCGAGAAGGCCAGGCGGGCTGTTAAAGCTGAGAGAGCACTAAAAATCTTAGGAAGGGATCGGTGTGCATTAATAATACATCAAAATACATTTGTTTTCTAATTTGTAAGTGCACAAATGTACTTCTTGCAAACAGGTTGCTTTGAAAGGGAATGCTGGCTTCTTTGGAAGAAGTTTCCTTAAAGCATCAGGTGTTTGGGTTTTTTATAGCCTGGTCTCTAAATGTTGTTTACACCGTCCCCATAAATCCA
This sequence comes from Podarcis pityusensis, assembly GCF_964106645.2. Taxonomy (NCBI): domain Eukaryota; kingdom Metazoa; phylum Chordata; class Lepidosauria; order Squamata; family Lacertidae; genus Podarcis; species Podarcis pityusensis. The sequence goes on from NC_138027.1 coordinate 6,945,218, forward strand.
GGGAGCTGGTGTAAGTTTCACCAGGCAAGTTCTTGTTGTTATGGTAGCCAGACTTATCAGCTGCTGGTCGTCAAAGCAAGTTTAATGCGTTCATTCCCCCCTGCCCTATGGCCTATGGAGGTGAATGGCGGGGGAACTCTATAAAGAACATCTGCAAAAGAGGGAACATCTTGCTTGGATAAAACTGGAGGCAGAACCTTGTGAGCCTGATAAAATGAGCAGGATCTGATATTAAATGAGGCAGCCATGGAATTATCCTCAAAAGGATATATATACTCAAGTTCCAATCACACCACCTGGTTTAGCCAGCCACTTGAAGCTGTTCCTAGGATGTGGCTGCTGTCGCATGCTGACAGCTTCTACAATGGTACCTTGATTCTCAAACTTAGTCCGTTCCAGAAGTCCGTTCCAAAACCGTATAAGATAAACCAAATAAGATAGCTGCTTATTTCCTTCACATCTGAAGGGAGGGCGTTCCACAGGGCGGGCGCCACTACCGAGAAGGCCCTCTGCCTGGTTCCCTGTAACCTCACTTCTCACAATGAGGCCATAGAGTCCCTGTACAGTGGTACCTCGGGTTACAGACGCTTCAGGTTACAGATGCTCCAGGTTACAGACTCCGCTAACCCAGAAATAGTACCTCGGGTTAAGAACTTTGCTTCAGGATGAGAATGGAAATCGCACAGCAGCGGCACGGCGGCAGTGAGAGGCCCCATTAGCTAAAGTGGTACCTTGGGTTAAGAACGGACCTCCAGAACGGAATAAGTTCTTAACCCGAGGTACCACTGTATGACTGCATTTGGCAGCAAGCCCTGTAGAAAAAAGGATGAGCCAGGCGTGGGAGGTGTTAACTGGTGTTTGCACACATGCCCTGAGCTGAACCTGCCCAAGCGCTTTTCCCTGGCAAGGGACGGCGTAAACACAACGCGAGTGCAAAAGCTGCCCTGAAAACTATGCAGAGTGAGGGCGTTCTTCCCAAAAAAGGGTGGAATGGGTGTAAACCGAAGCTGCTGGGAAAAGCAACCATCTGGTGCCATGGCGAATTTTGGGTAATCTTCATTAGCTGATGAAATGAGTGCAGAGGTTGTGCAGCGTCTGCACTGTGGGGTGAGGTGAGCTCCAGAGAAAGGCAGCCGTGTTGTGTGTACCTTGTCCTGCAAATAAGATTTGGCCCTGCATAGATCTTGCTGCCTGTTGCTTTGTTATTATAGAGCAAGTTTTCCCAAACTCAGGCATCCAGCTGTTTTTGGACTACAATTCCCATCGTCGCTGGCCCTGCTAGCTAGGGATGATGGGAGTTGTAGTCCAAAAAAAAAGATCGAGACCCAAATTTGGGAAACCCTGCCAAAGAGTCTCCTCTGTCCACCTAGTGTCCTCCGCATGTTTAGGACTACAACTCATATCAACCTCAGCCTACTGGGGCGGATGGGAGTTGTAGTCCAATGCATCTGGAGGGCACCAGATTGCAGAGGTTGCTATAGAGCCTTCGTTCTTGAACTCTTCAGCTGATCCGATTCAACTTCTTTCCCTTTGGGGTAAAGCTCCTAGTTCATGCTCAGTCACTACAAATGAAAATTACTTCACAGACGGAATCATGCAACTCTTCAGTTCTGGCTTGTAAAGTTGGCTTTGCGTGGAAGCATCCATGGCTCTATAGACCCCCTAAATCAGGGGTCAGCAACCTTTTTCAGCCGTGGGCCGGTCCACCGTCCCTCAGACCTTGTGGAGGGCCGGGCTATATTTTTTTTGGGGGGGGGGGTGAACGAATTCCTATGCCCCACAAATAACCCAGAGATGCATTTTAAATAAAAGGACACATTCTATTCATGTAAAAACACCAGGCAGGCTCCACAAATAACCCAGAGATGCATTTTAAATAAAAGCACACATTCTACTCATGTAAAAACACACCGATTCCCAGACTGTCCGCGGGCCGGATTAAGAAGGCAATTGGGCTGGATCCAGCCCCTGGGCTTAGTTTGCCTACCCCTGCCCTAAATGTTGCAAGTTTAAGATGCTTTCTGCTGTGAGGGGCTTCAGTTTTGGCCTTTCCCACAGCCGAGACACTTGCATTGCAAAGCTTACTCGAGAGATTCCTTGGCTGCGATTGCATTGCACGGCGTTAGACTAGATGACCCTTTGGATCCCTTCCAACGCTAGCATTCTGTGAGTTGCCCTATTATAAAGCCTGTGGGGCTGCTGTGAATTGCTGCCTTACGGCATTAGGCAGCTGCCTGGGCTGGACAGCTGCCAGCTGACTTATCTTTAAGTGACCCAGAAAGAGGAGGCGAGTGTTCTTGAATACCAAACCGGATCCCGTCAGCTCCAATCAACCTGAATTCACAGGCCTGGTGTTGAAACAGGAAACATGCTAAGCCGCTCTCAGGCATGTCAAGTTGGAAAGGTGGGCAGACCCTGTGGCAAAGGAGGCTTTAGGAAACGCCCAAGTTCACATTTCTCATTTTCTGTATCCTGCATTGCTTGCTAGCTAAAGCTGTACAGAGGTCAAAAACACGAGCTCCAGGCCGGCTGTAGCTGGCTGCAAGTTCTGCAACTTCAGCGTTCTCAAATGTTTCAACAGCAGCCACTCGCCTTGGAAGATAGCATGGAGAGAGAGAACGAGCTGCTTGAGAGCAGCATTAACGTTTATTTAACTCAAACTTAAGCATACAGATAGATATAGATATGAAACAGGCGTTTAAAAATGACGCAAGTGTCATCTGTTTTGGATTTTGAACTCGTCCTTTTAGCAACAGCTCAGGACAGGTTGCAGTGTCCAGAATCGGTGGCTAAGATCACCAAACATGGGTGCTCAAGGGCAGGAGGGGTCTTGTGGCAGCAGGGTGTGTGTGTTAATAATAATAATAATAATAATAATAATAATAATGTAATAAATTTTATTATTTATAAGCTTCTCATCAGACTGGGTTGCCCTAGCAACTCTCAGCAGCTCCCAACAAAATATTTTTAAAAACAATAAAACATCAACATCCCTTCAGATGTCTTCTAAAAGTCATATACCGTATTTTTCGCTCTATAAGACGCAGCAGACCACAAGACGCACCTAGTTTTTGGAGGAGGAAAACAAGAAAAAGAATATTCTGAATCTCAGAAGCCAGAACAGCAAGAGGGATCGCTGCGCAGTGAAAGCAGCAATCCCTCTTGCTGTTCTAGCTTCTGGGATAGCTGCGCAGCCTGCATTCGCTCCATAAGACGCACACACATTTCCCCTTACTTTTTAGGAGGGGGAAAAGTGAGTCTTATAGAGCAAAAAATACGGTACTTGTTTACCTGTTTGACATCTGATAGGAGGGCGTTCCACAGGGCAGGCACTCATACTGAGACAGCCCTCTGTCTGGTTCCCTGTAACTTTACTTCACGCCAGCTCCCTTGACCTGAAGTGAGATGAGAGCTGCACCCCAGAGTTGCCTTTGACTGGACTTAACCGTCCGGGGTTCTTTAACTTTTTTTAACCTTTCTACTTCTCGCAGTGAGGGAAATACCAGAAGGCCCTTGGAGCTGGACCTCAACATATTTGTTTGTGTGTGTGTGAAATATTGCATTCATCAACCTTTGCAATCACCGTTACTGACTGAAGAATGAAAAACCCCTTATTCTTCTGCAACTAGATATTATTATTCTTGAAAATAAATAAAAAATATACACCCATGGGTTCTCAAACGGGACTCTTGACACCTAGGTTTCCCTGAAGGCTTGAATAAAAAGAAAGAGCCGTAAGGTTTCATTTTATTCTGCTCTTAGGAGCTAAAGACTGTGGGCCACTGAAACCGGGGAGGGAGCACACCTGGAATCCCACCAGGCAGGTTGGAGGATGGAAGGGCAAGGAGGAGCTGCCAGGCCAGCAGCCTTTGCAATCGGTCCCTGACGTATAAAACCTGCTGAGAGCCAGTGTGGTGTAGTGGTTAAGAGCGGTAGTCTCCTAATCTGGGGAACCGGGTTCGCGTCTCCGCTCCTCCACATGCAGCTGCTGGGTGACCTTGGGCCAGTCACACTTCTTTGAAGTCTCTCAGCCCCACTCACCTCACAGAGTGTTTGTTGTGGGGGAGGAAGGGAAAGGAGAATGTTAGCCGCTTTGAGACTCCTGAAGGGGAGTGAAAGGCGGGATATCAAATCCAAACTCTTCTGAGAAAGGTCCTCCCCTGCCACCCACTGCTGCAGCCTGACTCCCTTTAAGGCAGCTTCCCACGTTCTTATGATTAGCAAAGATCCGCAGTTTCTGTGTCTTCAGAGGAAGTTGGTGCAACCTCACTTTCTGTTTCAGGCTGGAAGTGCCGCCGCCGTTGCTGCTGCCGGGAGAATCCCTAACCAAAGGCCGGCCCGTCACAACCCGAGCCTGACGCCAGACGAGCTCCCGGAAAAGGAAATGAGAAGGATCGCTCGGATATTTTCAGCCCAGTTCTCCAAAAAGCAGTAGCGGAACGAGGGGGGCAGGGAGGCCCGTCAGTGACGGCTGAAAGGCTGTGAAGCTTCTGAGAAAGGTGGTTGCTTGGGCTTGCTGTAAACTTCTGGCTCATTTGGGCTGCCGTAGCAAGCACACATCTCAAGGAGCCCCAGGAGAAAATGATTTTTGAGGAGCCGCACAAGCCCTTTCTGAATCCGTATGGGAGTTCTGAGCCTGGTGTGAAAGCGGGAGACCCATCTGTTGCTGTATACCAGAGATGCAGCCTGCCCTCTTCCTGAGCCTCATACGAGGTCTGTCCATTCCTCCTAGAAGGACGTGTGGCATTAGTCAAATAAGCCAAGGAATTAGGTTACAGGCAATGGCAGATCCCTGCCAACCCTCTGGATCCGAGCTCTGCCAGGAGCTAAAGTTCCATTCTCACTCCTTCCCGCGTTCAGCTCCTTCTCCTAGCCTGTGTTCTTACCCCAGGAGCTGTTGCAGCAGTGCTGCTCCTTCCCCCACTATACCAAGTAATGTGAGAGGCCCTGCACCATTCTGGAGATTTGCCCTGGGTGTCCTTCCTATCATTGCGCCGGGTGCCCAGTTTCCCAGAGGGCAGTGCTGGTGTGGGGAAGGATCTACAGTAAAGTCTGGGGCTGGTCAGACTTCCACCCTGTTCCACCCTTGTAGGCCTGGGATTCGTGTGACATCTCACAACTTGGAGGCCATGAAGTTTGCTTCATTGTTTTCCAAACGTTCAAACAGGACAGAATCGCCTTTCCGAGCAGAAGCAGACAGCGCCTGAGAGTCTAGCGTGAGCGATGAAAGTTGCCGCGTTGCGTTTCTTATCCTCGCAGTCCTTTAGAACTCAGCCCGGGGTTACGGGTCTCATGTATATCCGGGTACACTTGACAACATGCAAAAGGGCAGTGCAAAGGACCCTGGGCTCAGACGAAAACCTTCCTGTAGCTGCTCTTTCCTGCTGAGTTTCGTGAACGTGGGAGACTTGCCCAGCATAGACCCTCCGTTTGCAAACTTGGCTAAATGCACACCAAGTAGGTTGTGCACGTCCACCAGGATCAGAACTGTTTATATGCAAATAAAATTGTTGCACTTTTTTGTTAAAATACAGGCAATATTGTGGATATAAATATCTTCACATATTTACATATATATATATTTTAAGTAAGTTTTTTAAAAAGCACACTGGGCCTTGAAAAGTATCTGCCCTAAAGGGAAATCATGCTAATTTATTTGTAAAGAGATTTTTTAAAGACTTGCGAGTCTCTCTGTCTTTTTTTACAATAAAACGGCATTTATATTTTTGTGACCTCGAGCGTGTTTCTTCAATAAGTGATGTTTTGTGCAGTAGTTGTTCATATAATCCTGGAACCTCCTAGGATGCGCTGCAGGTGTCGGAGTGAGCGGAAGGTAGATCATTATCTGCTTAGTAGATAATTAAATCAGGAGTGGGAAAGCTCAGGCCTGGGGGCCAAATCCAGTCCTCCAGATCTCTGCACTTGGCCCTTGATGGTCACACTTCACAACCCAGGTGTTTTTGCCTCGCTGGAAATGTATGCTTGAACTCTGATAATGCCTCTTACTTGCCTGAATGGGGGACAGAGAGGGGTGTAGAAAATAGCCTGGCATATAATGCTAAAATTTAGAATTATTACCTACTTTTGCCTCTGGTCCGGCCGGAAGGTGGTCCAAAAGAGAATGCAGCCCTCAGGCTCAAAAGCTCTCATTTCCCCTCCCCCCATTCTAGGTGATTTTCAGCCAGTCATCAAATATTTCCGACTCCCAATTCATAGAATCGTAGAGTTGGAAGGGACCACGAGGGACATCTAGTCCAACCCTGCGACGCAGGAATATTTTGCCCAGCATGCAGTTTGAACCCATGACTCTAGAATTAAGAGTCTCGTGCTCTGCCGACTGAGCAGCGGAAAGATGATTCTTTCCCTTCCTTTCTTCCAAATATAATGCATAAACTAAATAAGCAGGGCAAGAGACTGTCGGCTCAGTTCCATTGAGGTGCTCAGAACATATCCCTGGGTTCAACATTCCATCAGGGCTTTTCATCTGCTGTGCTGAAGTTACACTAGATGGACTACATAAGAACAGCCTTTGCTGGATCAGGCCAGTGGCCCTGTCCAGTCCAGCGTCCTCTTCTCAGAGTGGCCAGTCAGGAAACCAAGCAGAATCTGAGCTCAGGAACACCTCTTCCCCTGCTGTGGTATTTGCAGCAAGTGGTATTTGGACACTGGCCTGATATCTAGCAAGCTAATCCCTTTGTTAAATATTTTGACCTTGCTGGACTGAAAAGATAGATAGCTCCATTATGATCCTTACACTCCTCCAACAAGTTTTAATTTTCCACACTGCTGGACACACACACCCCCAACACCCCCGGTGTGAATTTTCTGCTATATTTTGTGCGAATGCGCCTCTGTCAGAGATACTGATGGATCCTTCCTTCTCTGCCCTCCACAAACTCTCAGCCCTTCAAAACTGCAGCTGTAACATTTGGCACTTTTGCTATGCCCCTTTGCCCATGCTTGGACTTCCTCTTCCATCCATCCAACATCCCATTAAGTGCCTGGATTCTCACTCTCCTCCCCTCCTCTTTGAGCTCAAACAATGGAGCAATATGAATTTGCTGCCTCATCAGATACAAGGCCAGATTGCTGTGAAGCTATCAAATATCAGGGAGTTCTATAAACAAGTGATGACGCCTTCTCCTGGACTGGATGTCCCAGAAATCCAGTAAGGGGTTGGTTGGTTGGCTGGCTGGCTGGCTGGCTGGCAAGACGAGCCTTAGATCAGCCCCTTCCTGCCTTCTGACAGCAGGGCCATGATCCAAGGAACACGCTTGCAACACTGTTCCCGAAAAAAGGAACAGATAAGCTGTTTTGCAGTGAGTCTTGCAATGGTGTTGCTGCAGATTAAGAGTAAGGACCAGATGCTTGAATGGTGAGAAAACCAAAAGTCAGGGCCACACAGAGATGGGAGAGAGGGAGGGAGAAAATGGGAGGAGATCCATTCAAGGGCAGAAAGGTGGAAACCTTTAATGGTGAGGACTAACACCTGTGCGTTGTCCCACATCTCACTTTTCGGTAAAAAACAAACAAACAACAAAAACCTGCAAGGCCGTACACAACATCCAAAATTGCAGCAGTTTGGGTTTTTTTGAATTTTATTAAGTTTGCATTTTAACATATTTAGACACATCTTCATTATCTACCGTATTTTTTGCTCTATAAGACTCACTTTTTCCCTCCTAAAAAGTAAGGGGAAATGTGTGTGCGTCTTACGGAGCGAATGCAGGCTGCGCAGCTATCCCAGAAGCCAGAACAGTAAGAGGGATTGCTGCTTTCGCTGCACAGTGATCCCTCTTGCTGTTCTGGCTGCTGAGATTCAGAATATTTTTTTTCTTGTTTTCCTCCTCCAAAAACTAGGTGCGTCTTGTGGTCTGGTGCGTCTTGTAGAGCAATAAATACGGTACTTTACTTCCTTTGCTCATACGAGCTTGTTGACTCTCCTCCCTCCTGGTTTTCAAAATTACACTTTATATCATAGCATTTATTTGTTGTTGTTTAGTCGTGTCCGGCTCTTCCTGACCCCCTGGACCAGAGCACGCCAGGCACTCCTGTCTTCCACTGCCTCCCGCAGTTTGGTCAAACTCATGCTGGTAGCTTCGAGAACACTGTCCAACCATCTCGTCCTCTGTCGTCCCCTTCTCCTTGTGTCCTCCATCTTTCCCAACATCAGGGTCTTTTCCAGGGACTCTTCTCATGAGGTGGCCAAAGTACTGGAGCCTCAGCTTCAGGATCTGTCCTTCCAGTGAGCACTCAGGGCTGATTTCCTTCAGAATGGATAGGTTTGATCTTCTTGCAGTCCATGGGACTCTCCAGAGTCTCCTCCAGCACCATAATTCAAAAGCATCCATTCTTTGGCGATCAGCCTTCTTTATGGTCCATCTCTCATTTCCATACATCACTACTGGGAAAACCATAGCTTTAACTAGACAGACTTTTGTCAGCAAGGTGATGTCTCTGCTTTTTAAGATGCTGTCTAGGTTTGTCATTGTCATTTTTTCCCAAGAAGCAGGCGTCTTTTAATTTCATGGCTGCTGTCACCACATGCAGTGATCATGGAGCCCAAGAAAGTAAAATCTCTCACTGTCTCCATTTCTTCCCCTTCTGTTTGCCAGGAGGTGATGGGACCAGTGGCCATGATCTTAGTTTTTTGGATGTTGAGCTTTTATACATTTATTTTATACATTTTCCAATTTACATTTCACTCCTTTAAGATTTCACAATTTTTAAATAAATATAAAAGGGTCAGTACGGTTATCTTTACAAGTCCTGTTACAACCCTGCTAGTGTTGGTAATTGCTTGCAGTGGTCTTTCAAATATTGTATATATTTACTCCAGTCTTTTAGGAATGCTTGGTCTTGCTGGTTTCGGATTTTGTCCGTCAGCTTCGCCAGTTCTGCAAAGTCCATCATCTTCATCTCACTCTTCTTTCATTGGTACTTTCTGTTGCTTCCATTTTGGGGTTAAAGAATTCTTGTTGCAGTTGTTGCATACATAAACAGTTTCTTTTAATCTCCCTTTGGTATCTCATCCCCCACCATACCCAATAAGAAAGCTTCTGGTGTTTTAGCTGTTGCAGGAATTTATGTATAGGTTTGGGGGGGGCGGTTGCCCCTCCAGCAGATATCATGCACATGGAGCCCACTACCAAAATCAGCACAATCGCTTTTGTGACTTTTGTGATTTGTCCCCACAAAACACTTCATCACAGTTTCTTCCTATCTATTCAAAGGGCCTTTGCTGCACGATACCAAAATTAAGAATTCACTGATAAATGTATCTATGTACTGGCTCACTGGGGAAACTTCAGAAATTCATATAGACATGTGAGCTCAGCTACTCAGCAGCCCCTCTGCCTGAGGGATAATCCCTGGCATCCTGATACCTGAGTGCCAGACAGGTAGCCATTCCAGAAATAACAAACCCAGACGAAGACAAAAGGGTGTGATTAACTTGGCTGGGAAACAGGGAAATGTAAAGATCTCTTCTGTTACACTTGTGGGTGTTTGGTGGAGGGCAAGGAGAACCATGGGGCAGGGTCCAGGATGCTCAGATTACTATCATCAGACCTCCCCTTTCATGATGTAACCATGATGTATTAGTGATGTAGTTTGGGGGGGTATAACATGGGGATTAGCAGCTAATAAAAGTTTGGGGGCTCTTTTGTTCGGGGCTTCCATCTTGTTCCACCTTGTGGCAGGTGGGTGTCCTGTCGCGACAGTCTTCAATAAAGACCAAGCCTACTGGCTGCTGTTTTGCTCTGGTATTCCTGGCTGGTGTCCTTGTTTTTTGTCCAAGGGAGCCCTCAGATTTCTCCGTTAACATAGCAAAAACATTTTCTTTAAATCATTATATATCATTTCCCAGTAAGCTTTTACCTCTTTACGGTTCCGCCTCATGTGATTGAAGTTTCCTTCCTTTCCTTTACATTTCCAACACGCTTTAGTTCTTGTCCTGTACATTTTAGCAAGTTGGGTTGGTGTTAGATACCCAAAATTGCAGCAGATTTGATCCTTGTGAGGTTGGAACCAAGAGGTGGCGCAAGGGCTACTTGCCACATAACAGATCCCAGGAAATCCACAGGGCTGTTACACCTCCAAGCTCTGCTGTCTGTCAAAACTGAACAACGTCCCTGAACTAGCGATTAGACGTCTCAATCAGTGGCCTGCAAGCAATTTGCCCTAATTGCAAAAGAAGCTGCAGCATGTGACCCCCCCCAAAAAAAAACACATGACACACATGAACTATCTGGTGCAAAGGCCACACACAGTTCCCTCGCTCGTTTCACGGAAGTGGCTTCTCTAAATAGCAGAAGAACAGGTGGGCAGCCCCGGGCCCTCGTCAAATTCCAGGTCCTCTCAATGTTTGTCAGTATCTATTTTTAATGCGCCAATATCCAGACTGGACCACCAGGTCCTCGGTTTACAAGGAAACGGGGGGGACGTAAACTTCGGAGTCGTCAGCAAAGTTACGTAGGAGAGCTGGGCTCCCTCTGCAAAGCTTATAACAAGTTCCCCAGGTCAAGTGAGGACACAAGATAAACGCCTGTCGCTGCTAATCTCCTCGTAAACTTTGTGCAAGCAAATCAGGAAAAATCCTCCCCCAAAAAACCTGATTATTTGGAGGAGCTTGCTAGCGTAGACTTTTGGGACTGCAGAGCTGGAAGGGGCCCATCCAGTGCCCCTTTGCAGTGCAGGAGTCACAGCTATCTGTAAAATGGGAACTGCGGGGTCCTACCTTGCAAGGCTGTTGTAAGGGCAAGCACCATAGCTGTCAAGCGTCCCTTATTTGGCGGGACAGTCCCTTATCCCAGGGCCATGTCCCGCTGCTGTCCCTTATTGATGATGACCCTTAAATAAGCTACTGAAGGTAATGGGGCCCTTTCTATTTCCAGCTGTGCTTTGTCAACAACAAATTGTTGCTGTTTTTTTGTGTTGAATATATGCTATATGGTAATTTATAGGACCTAGTAGGTATTTAAAGCCATTTTGAACGCAAAAATATGTATTTTATCAAAGTAATTGTTGATCCCTTATTTTGGCTGCTGATCCCTTATTTTCAAATCTGTAAGTTGACAGCTATGGCAAGCACAACCAGACTTTAAATCGCTTTGTAAGGTTAAAAGCGGGGTTGTAAGCAGTAATGGGGTCCTACTCTCTCCGCAGATACATTTGCAAACCAGGCTCCTGTGTTGGGGACTTTTTTTTTTTTTTGGTATACTTTTCATTAATTTTTTCTGTTTTGCATTTTAGAATATTCATTTAAACAACCTTAAAATATCAATGGCTTCCCTCCCTTCTTCTCTTTCCGTGGTTCATTTTGCATACCCTAAATCCCTGCGTGTTTTACATAAACTAAACCATTCAGTTTTCCATTATTACATCCATCAAAACTTATTTACACCAGGCATAGGCAAACTCAGCCCTCCAGATGTTTTGGGACTACAACTCCCATCATCCCTGATCACTGGGCCTGTTAGCTAAGGATGATGGGAATTGTAGTCCCAAAACATCTGGAGGGCCGAGTTTGCCTTTGCCTGATTTACACTGTCGAATTTATCTTAATGCTGCCAACGTTTTCAAGTGTGAACAATTCCCCCCCCCCCCCCGGATATATTCATTAAACATTTTCCAGTCTTCTTGAAACATATATTCTTCTTGTTCTCTTATTCTATATGCTAAGTCTGCAAGCCACGCATATTCTTTCAGTTTAAGTTGCCATTCTTCTTTGGTTGGGACCTCACTCGTTTTCCATTTTTGCGCTAGCAAAACACAGGCAGCGTTAGTGGCATACATAAAAAACCGTTTTTGACACCTGGGAATTTCAATCTGAATTATCCCCAACAAAAAGTACTCTGTTTTTTGGGGGGGGAAGTACTTTTAAACATTCTTTTTCAATTCATTATGAATTATTTCCCAATAATCTTTTTTTTACTCTTTTACAAGTCCGCCACATATGATAGAACGTACCCTCAACCTCATTGCATCTCTAGTGGGACATGGCTTTTTACTGGGTTGCGCTATGGGTTAAACCACAGAGCCTAGGACTTGCCAATCAGAAGGTCGGCGGTTCGAATCCCCGTGACGGGGTGAGCTCCCATTGCTCGGTCCCTGCTCCTGCCAACCTAGCAGTTCGAAAACACGTCCAAGTGCAAGTAGATAAATAGGTACCACTCTGGCGGGAAGGGAAACAGTGTTTCCGTGCGCTGCTCTGGTTCACCAGAAGCGGCTTAGTCATGCTGGCCACATGACCCGGAAGCTGTACGCCGGCTCCCTCGGCCAATAAAGCGAGATGAGCGCCGCAACCCCAGAGTCGCTCACGACTGGACCTAATGGTCAGGGGTCCCTTTACCTTTACCTTTTACCACAAATAGTACACCCCACCACCACCAGGGATATTACCAAACAGAAGTCGCCCATTTCTATTTTAATTCACATGAGGACATGGCGACTGGGGCATGTGCTCTTCTTGAACTGACTGACCCGAGGAGACCCGATCTCTGTTTTCACCCGTCTACTCCCTGCTGAAATGCCAACCGCGGCAAATCTTATAAATGAGAGTCTCGATGACAAGATGCCAAACAGAGTAGCTTCGTGAGCAGCAGATGGTTGAGCTGAACGTAACATTCGCTGCTGCTGCGATTCCTAGGCTGTCGATCCAACCCCCTGATTTAGTAATACTTTTCTCTGCAAAATTCACATCACCGCCTTTCGGCAGGAACGCCTACGGATCAGCCCACAAAGGGATTCAAGCAGAAAACATCTGGGGCCAAGTAAGGTGTGTGGGTTTTTTCTGGTTATCTTTGTTTGCATGGAGTTGGTTGGCCAGATTCAGGGCTTTTTTGTTCAGGACTTTTTTGTTATGGCATCTCTCAGGTGGGCGCTGTTGCCATTAAAGGTCCCCTGACCATTAGGTCCAGTCGTGGCCGACTCTGGGGTTGTGGCGCTCATCTTGCTTTATTGGCCAAGGGAGCCGGCGTACAGCTTCCGGGTCATGTGGCCAGCATGACTAAGCCGCTTCTGGTGAACCAGGGCAGCGCACGGAAACGCCGTTTACCTTCCCGCCGGAGTGGTACCTATTTATCTACTTGCACTTGGACCTGCTTTCGAACTGCTAGGTTGGCAGGAGCATGGACTGAGCAACGGGAGCTCACCCCGTCGCGGGGATTCAAACCACCGACCTTCTGATTGGCAAGCCCTAGGCTCTGTTGTTTAACCCACAGTGCCACCCGCGTCCCTATGCCGTTGCCATTATAAGAGAGCAAAGGTGGCGTTCGTAGTGAGTTCCGGCACCTCTTTTTTCTAGAAAAATAGCACTGGCTGGATTGAAAGGTCTTCTTTGCGAGAAGCAAAGTTACAAGGGAACCAGCCAGAGGGCCTTCTCAGTAGTGGCGCCTGCCCTGTGGAACGCCCTCCCATCAGATGTCAAGGAAATAAACAACTACCTGACTTTTAGAAGACATCTGAAGGCAGCCCTGTTTAGGGAAGTTTTTAATCACTGATGTTTTAATGTGTTTTTAATCTCTTGTTGGGAGCTGCCCAAAGTGGCTGAGGAAACCCAGCCAGATGGGTGGGGCATAAGTAATATATTATTATTATTATTATTATTATTAATTCTAGCACTTGAGCAGATGCCTTTGCCAACCTGGTGTCCTACAGATGTTTTGGAAGACAACCTCCCATCAGCCGCAGGCAGCTGTGCTGGGAGGCACCAGGCTGGCAAAAGTTGCACTAGAGCAGGCATGGCCAAACTCAGCCCTCCAGATGTTTTGGGACTACAACTCCCATCATCCCTGACCTGTTAGTTAGGGATGATGGGAGTTGTAGTCCCAAAACATCTGGAGGGCCAAGTTTAGCCATGACTGCACTAGAGAATGAGAAGGTGCCGTATTACGCATGCACTCGCTTTGTGGGTGATTTCAGACCTTGGACTCATTTAGCAACAAACTTTCTTTGAATTCCTTTTACTGGGACTTTTAATGGGACTTAGCAGTGATTCCTGCATTGCAGTGGGGTTGGACTAGATCAGGGGTCAGCAAACTTTTTCAGCAGGGGGCTGGTCCACTGTCCCTCAGACCTTGTGGGGGCTGGACTATATTTTTTGGGGGGTGGGGGTGGGAAATGAACGAATTCCTATGCCCCACAAATAACCCAGAGATGCATTTTAGATAAAAGGACACATTCTACTCATGTAAAAAAAAGCTGATTCCTGGACCGTCCGCGGGCCAGATTGAGGAGGTGATTGGGCCGGATCCGGCCCCCAGGCCTTAGTTTGCCTACCCATGGACTAGCTGACTCCTTGGGTTCCTTCCATCTCTACACTTCTACGATTCTGATTGTCACTGGATCAGGGCCTTAGCGGAAGCTTTGGGACAGTTTTCTGAATAACAGAGCATCTTTGAATTGTGCCGTGGCATCCTCCACAACGGGATTGAGATCACAAGATTCAGAGCTGGAAGGAAAGGTAGTGGATTCATGTTGTTGTTTAGTCGTTTAGTCATGTCCGACTCTTTGTGACCCCCTGGACCAGAGCACGCCAGGCACTCCTGTCTTCCACTGCCTCCCGCAGTTTGGTCAGACTCACGTTTGTAGCTTTGAGAACACTGTCCCACCATCTCGTCCTCTGTCATCCCCTTCTCCTTGGGCCCTCCATCTTTCCCAACACCAGGGTCTTTTCCAGGGAGTCTTCTCTTCTCATGAGGTGGCCAAAGTCTTGGAGCCTCAGCTTCAGGATCTGTCCTTCCAGTGAGTACTCAGGGCTGATTTCCTTCAGAATGGATCGGTTTGATCTTCTTGCAGACCATGGGACTCTCAAGAGTCTCCTCCAGCATCAGAATTCAAAAGCATCCATTCTTCGGCGATCAGCCTTCTTTATGGTCCATCTCTCATTTCCATACATCACTACTGGGAAAATTGTTGTTGTTTAGTTGTTTAGTCGTGTCCGCCTCTTCGTGACCCCCTGGACCAGAGCACGCCAGGCCCTCCTGTCTTCCACTGCCTCCCGCAGTTTGGTCAAACTCATGCTGGTACCTTCGAGAACACTGTCCCACCATCTCGTCCTCTGTTGTCCCCTTCTCCTTGTGCCCTCCATCTTTCCCAACATCGGGGTCTTTTCAGGGCAGCTTATAGATAAAAATAAGAACTGCTGAAAACAGAGGGGAAAACAATAATTGAAAAGCAATTAAACACTGATAGAATTAAAACGATACACATATATAAAAATCTGTTAAAGCCATACCAATAAAAGCAGCATGGCACCAGCCTTCTCAAAGCAGTCAGTTCCCCACCCCCAAAAAGTCCTTCTTCAAGCAGCGAATGGTTAAACTGTGGAAACCACAAGAGGGGAGAGTTGCTCTTGTGCTCAGATCCTGCTTCCAAGCTTCCCACTGTTAGACTAGGCTGCTGGGCTAGGGGCACTTCATTGGTTCAATAATTACATTCTCCTCCAACTTCCAATACAGTCGGAATTCACAGCAACCTTTCAGAAGCCATGACGCTTTAGAAAGGCACTGGGAAGTTAAGATGTCTTTACATCTGTCATAATTCGCTTTTTTGCAACACGTGCTAAGCAGCTATGAAGTGGGAGCATTTGAGAAGCAAACGTTTGGGCAACGCCAGCTTCACGCAACTAATATTGTTAATTCCCCCTAAAACGACCCCCAACTCTTGCTGCCGTCTGCAACATCCAGTTTGTTTCTCTCCAAAATTCTCTTAGCACTCAGAACTGGCAAAATATTTCATTTCCCAGGCTTGGCAAGCGGTCTTAATTCTCAGGTACGTTCCAGGAATCTTCATGCAAATAGTTGCTGGCTTAAATCACTGGCCCTCAAGCTCAGGATAGTTTCTGTTGTTTCCCGTCACCCTACAAGTTCCACCTTGCCCAGAGATTAAATGATTTGGCATGTGAGAAGCACATTTTGTCATAACAATTCTTCCATCCTCCTTGTTCCCCTTCTTCCTTTCTCCCTCTTTCCAACAATAAAATAACACATTGTTGTAAGGCATTGATAATAATCATAATTTTATTATTTATACCCCACCCATCAGGCTGGGTTTCCCCAGCCACTCTTGGCAGCTTCCAGCACATATAAAACATACTGTACTAAAACGTCAAACACTAAAAACTTCTCAATACAGTCATACCTCAGGTTACAGACACTTCAGGTTGCACGATTTTGGGTTGCGCACTGCGCCGAACCTGGAAGTACTGGAACTGGTTACTTCCGGGTTTTGGCGCATGTGCATGCGCAGAAACGCTAAATCGCGCTTTGCGCATGCACAGAAACACCAAATCGCAACCCACGCATGTGTGAACACGGTGCTGCGAGTTGCAAATGTGCTTCCCGCACAGATCACATTCACAACCCCAGCATCCACTTTACAGGGCTACCTTCAGATGTCTTCAAAAGGTTGTGTAGTTCTTTATCTCCTTGAGATCTGCAGGGAGGGCGCCACCACCGAGAAGGCCCTCTGCCTGCTTCCCTGTAATCTCACTTCTCGCAGGGAGGGAACCGCCAGAAGGCCCTTGGAGCTGGACCTCAGTGTCCGGGCTGAACGATGGGGGTGGAGACGCTCCTTCAGGTATTCTGGTATATTGGGCGATTGACCCAGTCCTGTGGAACATGCTGCCACTAGCGATTCAGCAAGCACCTCCTGTGCCAACTTTAAAACGCCTGCAGGAAACTTTTCTATTCTGCCAGGCCTACGCAGGCAAGGAAGAGTATACACCCCACAGTGGTCTACTGGTGTCTGTTTTGGTTTTAGTTTTATGTTTGTGCTGGTAACAAGGGTTAACCGTGCGGCAAGGTCCAAGTCCAGTCCGAGGTCAAGGGTGCGGTATGGAGGCTGTCCGTCAAAGCTGAAGCTGGGTCCAAGGCAGGGAGTCGGGTGAGGTCAGGAACTCTGGAAGAGCAGGACAGGGTGCAGGCAGGAACAGGCTACCAACAATGTTGCTCCCGCAACCTGGGACTGGGGCTGGCTGGCTTTTATCTGCCCCGAGGCATAGGGTGGCCCCGGTCCACAGGTGAATTGCCTCTCCTGGCCTGGAAGCGAGCACTCTTCCTGCGGGAACTTAGTTCCCTCCGCCTCTCTGCCCTAAGCCTCTGCAGCTCAGGAGAGGATGGAGGGTTATCGGACCCAGAGGCAACCTCAGCTTCCCCTGACGGGGCTGAGAGTGAAGCACCTGCAGGCAATGGGTCCTCCATCACCTCAGGAGCCAGAGCAGACTCACCTGGTGCCT
The DNA here is from genome assembly GCF_964106645.2 of Podarcis pityusensis. Classification (NCBI taxonomy): domain Eukaryota; kingdom Metazoa; phylum Chordata; class Lepidosauria; order Squamata; family Lacertidae; genus Podarcis; species Podarcis pityusensis. The sequence continues at coordinate 6,962,457 of NC_138027.1, forward strand.
GCACCTGAGGATCCAGCACAGGTGAGGACTCTTCAGGCTCAGGCCCCAGCCCCGGCTCAGCTGGTTCTGGAGGCGGGGACTCCTGTGCAGGCTGAGATTCCTCAGGTTCAGCCTCCGAGTCCGAATGCCAGGCCATCACAATGTTGTTGATATCAGGTCTACAAACAATCCTGACAGATAACTGGAGAAGTCGCTGCCACAGGAAGCAGTGATAAGCAAAAGCCTAGAGACAAATTCTTGGAGGAGAGAGGGCTCTCAATGGCTACAAGTCACAGTAGCTCTGCTCTGCCTCCACAGCTGGAAGCAGTAATGCGTCTGGACCCCAGTTGCTGGAAACCACAGGAGGGGAGACGAGTCTTGTGTTCGAATCTTGCTTGTGGGTTCCCTGTTGGCTACTGTGAGAACAGGATGCTGGTCTAGACTGGCCATTTTGCAGATCCAGGAGTCACTTCTTCGGCTCTCAATACGTGTGGACTGTTATCCATTCAGTGATGATGATGATGATGATGGTGATGATGGTGATGATTTATTTATACCTCGCCCATCTGGCTGGGTTTCCCCAGCCACTCTGGCTGGCTTCCAACAGAATATTAAAGGTAAAGGGACCCCTGACCATTAGGTCCAGTCGCGGACGACTCTGGGGTTGCAGTGCTCATCTCGCTTTATTGGCTGAGGGAGCCGGCGTACAGCTTACGGGTCATGTGGCCAGCAGGACTCAGCCGCTTCTGGCGA